>NW_006922055.1:709535-713387 GCF_000298275.1 Orycteropus afer afer | reverse complement strand
TTTTAAAAAACAAGAGTTCCCTATGAGCAGATTTCCATGGTACTCAGTTTTATTCCTGTTTCTCACTCTGAGCAAAATTTTTCCCTTAGCACTTATACTGTATTTGCATTTTTTCCCTACCGTAAAGGAGCTCTGATTGCATAGTGGGAAAGCATTTGGCTGCTAATCAGGCCAGCAGTTCAAACTCACCAGCTACCATAGTAAGATTATGCAATCTACTTTTGTAAAGATTTACAGGATCGGAAATCCAAAGGGGGTTGCTATGACTTGCAATCAACTTGATGGCACTGTTTTTTTTTTTTTTTTTTTTTTAAATAAAGCTCAAATTCAAGTATTATCCCCTTTTGTATCCTTTCAAATTACCCCTAATTCAAATTACCCAAGCCTCGGACTCTATTGGGAGTTCTGGTAGTGTAGTGCCCAAGGCATTTGACTTCTAACCAGAAAGTTGGGGGTTCAAACCCACCAGCCACTCCTCAGAAGGCAGATTGGGCGATCTCCTTACATAATGATACCACCTCAGAAATCCAAGAAGGGGTCGCTACGAGTTGGATCCAACTCGATGACAGTGAGTTTGTTTTTGTTTGGTTTGGAGACTTAATTTGCTTTTAATACATGTTTTGTTAAATTATATGATGTAAAATTAAAGGCAAATTCTTAGCATTGATGATTTAGGTGCAGTAGAAGTGCAAAGACCTGTTATTTTGTGTAAATAGTCAAAATAACTCATTTTTTCACATTAAAATATTTAGCATCTAGTATGGAAAATTTCAATCATACACAATAATAGGCACAATTATAAAAACTCCTTTGTGTCTAACTTTCAACTTCAACAATTATCAGCTTATGACCAGTTTTGTCGCATCTATACTCTCATTGTTCTTTCTAAACAAATTGTTTTGAAGAAAATCCCTTTTATCATATAATGCATATAGCATGCATTTCTTTCTAAATGATAAAAACACTTTTGAAACATTAGTATTATCAAATATCTGTCCAGAATCCAACTTCCTAATAGTTTCATCAGTTAATACATTTCATCTGTTAATTGAATCAGTTTGTAAAGAACTCATTCTCCCTTTCTCAGTGCTTACCAGATAGTTGATTTTCACCTTGATTGAAGTCTGTTGGTTTTTAAGGATATACAGAGGTGGGCAGGAGGAGATGGTGATAGGCATAGTTTCAACACTAAAGATTGAGGTCCTCACAGATAAATGCTCTCCAAATTGCTGGAAGCCTTGGTTAATTTCTGGAGGCCTGAAAAAGATCATTTTGATCACTTTTCCCAGTATTCTTACTGTTTTTATGAAGGAAATGATCTTAGGAAGTCCTTTTTCTTACTGCTACAAGTTGTTGTCAGTTCCATCTCATGGTGAACACACATGTCACTGTAGACCTGTACTCCATAGGGTTTTCAAAGGCTGATTTTTTCAGAACCAGGTCACTAGGCCTTCCTTTTGAGACATTTCTGTGTGGACCCCAACATTACATCTTTTGCTTGGCAGCTGGGTACATTACTCTCATTTTTACTGTTTTCACCCAATCTATTCATTTTTGATGCTCATCTGTCCCATCTTTGGTTAGACAGAACTTATTTATTTTGACTCCTTGTTCTTTTGAGAGGACTTCACTAATATTTTATCTCTGTCCTGGTATATATTATAATAAGACTTTCCTGGTTCATGTTATAGATGTCCTACTGTATACTTCAAATAAAACATATTTCCAAAAATTCCTTGTTTCTTTTGAAATAAAATGCCATTTCAAGATCTCAGTTAGGGAAAAAGAAATTCTCAATCCTAATAGGTTGGACTTTAGACTTTCAGTGGGGAGAATGAAAAAAATAAGTTTTAAAATAAAAATAACCCTAGATGTATACAGATAGACACTTCTAATTCAAATTAAAGATAAAGATGTTTTACTTAACTCTTTTTACTTTATATACGTAAATATACTTTTTCCAAGCTGAAATTTCTGGCTTATAAGGACTCAAAAGTGATAGAATATTAACAATGTAGTCACACGTTTATGTCACTGACACTCCAACTATAAATGTCAAAAATAGCAACACTAAACCTATAACAAAAATTGAGTATTAAAAATGTCTTTAAAGCTATTTTATAGTTCTTTTATCTCTGATTAAAGAACTTTTTTTATCTTTTATCTCTGATTCCACTAATCCTGTTCATTCAAATACTTGTGTCTTAAAGATTTTCTCTTTTAAATAAATTAGAAGAATGACACTCTTCAAATAGATCTAATATTCTCTTGATTTCAAGATTAAATAAGGGGAAAGAAACTCATACATTGATATTTCTAAGTGTACTATGTATATTGACAAAAAGCATTGATGATCTTTATGCTCAATATCTTAGCTGTAATCATTTCTAATGGGATAAAAGTATTAATCTCATATTAAGAAGGTAAAAGATGATGCAATCTATGCATATCAGTGCTTTTGCAATTGAAAAATTGTCCATGTATAATTGTCAGAGTCAGAGTAGATTTATAATTGAAAACAAAGTAAGCAAATGTTTAGAATGTACTATGCTCAGACTTAACTCTAACAGGCTTTGTTGCCATTACTCTGAGAAAATGGATGCAATAATTTTTGTCTAAAGTTTTCAATATTACAGTTATTTCCAGAGTGTAGAAATTATTAATTGAAATAAATATTAGTTTCCCTGATACCTTTTGATAAGTGTATTTCTGGTTTACACATAAATTGGCACATCTGCTTTCACAGTGATGTTAATACTAACAAACCTAAAGCAGAAATGCATATACGTATTTATTGACAATTTGAATAATTTGTAGTTTCAGAAACTGTATAGCCTTAGATAAGTCTCCTGATCCAAGTGCTCTCAGCTCTGCTCAAGAAGGTGATGCTTTCATTAGGTAAAATATTCTCATTAGTAGAATTTTCATCTACATTAAATATGATAGGCCTTTCTCTAGTAATGCATTGGGACATGTCTTTTGATTTACTCCTACTTGTTCCAATTATTCCAATTGTTTCATGGGCATGGACAAACAGATTTGAACTTGCCAATAATCATTATGTAGCAAAGGCAGGCATTTGTAATACAGGAATATTCTTGTCTTCTGTGTCCACACATTTCCTCACCCCCTATACCTCTGTCAGTTTACTCATATATTGATGCCTTCATTTCTGTCTAATTATCTCTTTCTTCTGTTCCAGTGAGGTTTGCATTTTCCAGGGACACTGCTCTGGTATGCTTTCTTGGTCTTAAGTTGTACATAACCACCAGACTTAAAAATTCTTGTAGTTTAAGGGTTCCCTTTCAGAAAACAGCAATAAAAATTCTTTTTCTACCCAACATCTGATCCACAAAACTAAATTCTTTCATCTTGTCATAAAACACATAACAATCCATGTATAAAAAATAGATCTATATATACATGGGACATTTTGGAAATAGATGAAGAACAATTAAAGAAAGCATACTTATTAAAATTTAACAAAATACATCAAATCTTTGTAAGAAGATGGGTAGAAAAATAATGACACCAAGAAAATATGGAATGCCTTTTGAGGATTTACTTATTATACAATTTATAATTAAAGTATCACATACTCACAGGCTGTTAGGAAATTCTTTATGTTATGATGGAAACTTCCATGCAGGACTCTTAGAAAAGATATGGTTCTTATTTTCA
This sequence comes from Orycteropus afer afer, assembly GCF_000298275.1. Taxonomy (NCBI): domain Eukaryota; kingdom Metazoa; phylum Chordata; class Mammalia; order Tubulidentata; family Orycteropodidae; genus Orycteropus; species Orycteropus afer. The sequence goes on along the minus strand of NW_006922055.1, from coordinate 709,706 downwards.
AGCATCAATATGAAATTATAAACCAAATTTCAAGGAATTAATGGGAGTACATGTAGTCAATATAAGAATAACAGGAATACATGTTAATTTTAAAGACTAAGGGGACTTTAGGAGCTCTGGTAGTGTCGTGCCTAAGGCACTTGACTGCTAACCAGAAGGCTGGCGGTTCAA
>NW_006922055.1:699468-709435 GCF_000298275.1 Orycteropus afer afer | reverse complement strand
ACTTGACGGCACATAACAACAACAAGGGGACCTTATATCTATAGTTATTTTAATTACTCCCTTGTTTCTTTTGTTATTTAAATTAATCAAGTAGCAGTAAAGGAATGTACTTGCCTGGAATGAAAACTTCCAGATTATGACAGGGCAAGTTCAGGAAGTTTTCATTATTCTTTCTTTCTAAAATGAGTGCCAATAAGGTAAAAACAATGGATTCTGTGATTTTAACTTCCAATATCTGTGTTGTCTTTGGAAAAATCTCATTTTAATAGACATTAGCTGCCTTTATTTTGGAAATAATTGGTTCATTTATGTGAATGTGTCTGTTAACTTAGCAGAGTAATTTAGTATTCTAAGTATCTGGCTGGTGCTTGTGAGGTAAACAGTTTCAAATTTGTCTTTTCCTTATGTAATTGTTCCTTTATTTCCTCATGCCTGTGAGAGGGAAGCAAGATTATTGATTTTTATTTTTTCTTATCTTTCTTTACATTTTCATGTGTCTATATAATTGTGAGAAAATATCAAGCTATGCACCATTTACCTTACTACTTGAGGATGATTGCCTATGGGCCTACACTTTGTGAAACAGATAGTTATTTGTGAACATACAATATTTAGACTGCATTGTCTTAAGGTTTTCTCTTCTTTTTTTTTCTTTAGGAAGTGTCACATACTGAAAGAGCCCTTTGTTAGAGTCAGCTGAGATTCAAATCCTTAATCAATCACTTTCTAAATAAGTGATTGTTGTTGTTGTTGTTGTCATGTGCTGTCAAGTCGGACCCAACTCATAACAACCCCTCCTTGGGTTGCCAAGGCACTATCACTATGGAAGTAGATTGCCCAACCTTCCTTCCAAAGAGTGGCTGGTGGGTTTGAACTGCCAGCCTTCTGGTTAGCAGTCAAATGCCGTGGGCACTATGCTACCAGAGCTCCATTACTTCTTCTTAGGACTCAGTTTGTTAATCTTCAATATGGTTATATTACCCACTTCCTATGGGCATATGCATCAGAAAGAATAATGTACATAAAAGATCTATCCTGTTAGAAAGCAAATCAATTTTATTGTTCATGAAAGAGATTTGTAATTTTTCCTCTATATAAATACTAGCTATGGTCAAATTTGGGAAAAAGAAGTAAATGTTTGCTAAAAGTTAATTAATTTATTAACTTCTAACTGTGTGATTTTAATAGCAAAAAGAATTTCAGGGACAAAAGTTTAAGACCAAAACACTAACTAGTCCGATGCCCTTCAAAACAAACAAACAAAAAAATACTTTCATAACAATCACTTCTCTACTCAAGGTTCTACAATTTCTCTTGGCTGCTTCCTAAGCCAAGGTCCATTTCTTTTCTGGATTTCTGAGTTTTACATTGTGTGGATTCACTTTAGCCAAAGAGCTGAATTTTCTATCTTTCTCTATAGTAGATTTTCTTCTCTCATCAACGGTATTCACTATTGCCTCCAGTCCATGCTATTCCTCCATTCTTACAGTCATGAAAGTATATGGGGAACTCTTTAACATGTATTTAAATTTTTCTTATATATTGAGAATAAAATAAAATATTAAACAAACAAACAAACCTACTGCCGTTGAGTCAATCCTTGACTCATAGCTATGCCCACTGGGTTTACAAGGTGGTAAATCTTTATGGTAGTAGATTGTCTCATTTTCCTCCCATGAAGTGGCTGGTAGGTTTGAACTGTCAGCCTTCAGGTTAGCTGTCAAACACCTTGGGCACTCAACCTCCAGAGCTCCTATATTATATATTAAATATAATGGATTCAACCCCAAACTTGTCTCTTAAAATATTGAAAAGTCAGAATTGGCTGTGATACATAGCTAAATCCCAGTTCTGCCACTAATCATTTGATCCTGATAATTCCTTAAACTCTCTGAAGTTCAGCTTTCTTTATCTGTGAAATGAGATCAAATGATTTCTTTATTGCAACATATATTAAAATGGCTCGCATGGAAGAAGTGCTTAAAAAATCAAAAGTTCATATTTTTTTCTCTCATTTGTTATTATTATTATTTTATTTTAAAAGCTTGTTTTACATTCAACATAACGTGTACATTTAGTTTCATTCCCATTTGCCATGTCCAACTTTAACCCAGTCTCTTCCCCTCCCCACCCTGCGGCCCTCCCCCGTGCCCCTCACATTTATACACTCCTGTTGGTTAAAAGTTCATTGATATTTAATATCATATAAAATATAGTTACTGACGATCTGTTATTATTTGAATCCAAAATATCCAATAAGATCCCACTCCATGAAGCTTTTGAGAAGTTTTGCCTTTTTGAAAGTGTTCAATGTACCTACAGTAAGATAATATTATAGTGGTTGAACATATGTGCTCTGGACCTGGATAACCTGAGTTTGAGTTCTGACACTACCACTTGCTCACTGTGACATCAGAGGAAGTTCGTAATCCCATTTTGTCATTGTTAGCCTGTTTGCAAACTGATGAAATTATTAATCCATATGAAGCACTTAGCAGAGTACATTTTATTTTGGCTTTTATAATTTCAAATTATCACTGAGAAATAAATAATTTTCTTTTAATCATCTTTATTCCTTTTCAATGCACATAGCTGTATTTTCTTAAAACTATTTTTAAAGTCTATTTTAATAATAAGGAAAATAAACTAGTCATATTTAATTATTTACTGAGATCCTGGAAAACAATTTCCCCTAAGAATATCAGTGGTACTTATTCCTGAAGGTATTCAGCTGAGTTTTCCTGTTACCAAATTGAACCACAAGATGGACATATGACCACTTCAATAGTTCATTTTTCCAGTCTTAAAGAAAGTTCTCTAGAGTATTCTGTATCTTTTTTTTCTTTGAAATGAACAGTGAATTGTTATAACATTCTTTCACTGTCCTCTTAATAATTCTTGAAACTTTTTGTACCTTCAATTAACCCAAAGGGAAGATTAATATTCCGATTGGCCTATTTTATAAAAATATATCATGTGTCTATCATATAAAGCAGCTTAATGCAAAACCTCCTGGAAAGCTGTCAAACTATGCTGTGACTTTCAATGCACAAGAGCAGGCAAATGCAGATCTCCAACTGCAGTTATGATAACCTTTAGGATAAGGGCATTATGCAGAGCACTGCATTTGTAGTGCATATCTATGCTGTCTTTCAAATACAATGACATGTGAGTTAAAAGGAGAAAAAATGTACAGGTAATGTAGAGACTTGTTAGGGAGGATCTGAAGCATCTATTGTTACTGGTATGCTTTACCCCCTTTAACAGAATTATTACACTAAGAAAGAGGATTTAGAATTCATCAGTCCCAAACTTCAATTTCTAGAAGCCGACTCAGTGATTTTATCAAGGTCACATTGCTGTTTAGAAGCAGCTCAAATGTAGTTTCAGACATGAATCCTCCGCTATTGAGAAATAAATAATCATTTAAAGAAAGTCATGCTGAGCATGCAATGTGTGTGAGGCTCTCTATATCAAAGACACACTGATGTATGAAATTCTCTGCCCTGAAATGCTTCAAAGTCTGGGTTATGGCTAGGAGTAAATCTTACCTTTGTTTAGTAACTGATGGTCATCTATTTTTATCTGGGCTGTATAGGCACAGGGTGTGTGGTAGTAAACAAGATTATACTAGTAAACAGATTATACTACGCTCTGCTTTCACAGTGCACACACTTTAATGGAGCACACAAACAACTAAACAGAAAATGGTTCATTACTACTATGGTGGAGGAGCAGTGGGACCATAGAGGAATGGAACTTGCAGTTGGTGCAGAAAATATAGAAAAGTATTCTGAAGAAAATTTTTTCTAGGTGAGGACCTGAAAATTGGTTAATTACTCAGATGGATAGGCAATAGGTGTGAAGATAGAAGAGGTTAAGAAGGAGAATATTCTAAGCAGGCAAAGGCCAGGAAGTTGTGCATAGTTCATTACATTAGGAGATGGCATTTGGTGGTTGAATGAGAAGGTATTAAACCACGAGAAATAAGGTAGGAGACTTATGTAGAAGCTTAATCATAAATGGTCTTTCATGCTATGGTTGCAAGTTAGGACCTTTTCTTTTCTTTTTTTAAAAACGCAATATAAGAAGGACAACTGGGAATTTTAAGTCATAGAGTAATTATCAGATTATAATTTTATAAAATTTACCTTGGCTGTATTGTGAAAGAAAAGTGTGGAATAAGAAAATATTAGAAAGAGTATATCAGTGAGAAGGACATTTCATGACAGCTACTTCCATGCCCATTGATCGTGGATCCATGTAAAATTAAATCCTTTACAACTTCAATCTTTTCTCCATTAATCATGACGTTGGCTAATGGTGCTTTTGTAAGGATTTTTATTTTCTTTATGTTGAGGTATAATTCATTCTGAAGGCTTTGATCTTCATCAGTGAATACTTCAAATTCACTTCACTTAAAGCAAGTAAGGTTGTGTCATCTGCATATCGCAGGTTGCTAATGAGTCTTCCTCCAATCCTGATATTGTATTCTTTTTCATATAGTCCAGGTTCTTGTATTATTTCCTCAACATACAGATTGAGTAAGTATGGTAAAATGCTGTAAACCTGGTGCACACATTTTCTGATTTTAAACTGCACAGTATCCTCTTGTGTCTTGATGTATATATAGTGATCATAAGCTTTGGTAGCATAGGGCCTGAGGCCTTTGACTGCTAAGTAGAAGATTGGTGGTCCAAACCCACCAGCAACTCCATGGAAGGAAGACTGGGCAATCTACTTCCGAAAAGATTTATTGCTCCAGAAACCCAAAGGGGTCACTATGAGTCAGAATCAACTTGATGGCAGTGAGCTTTATTTTTCAAATCATAATTCCTTTCTTTTGCAATGTTATCCAAAATTTGCTATGATACACAAAGGCAAATGCGTTTGCATCATCAGTAAAATACAGATAAACATTTTTCTGGTGTCCTCTGTTTTCAGCCAAGATCCATGTGACATCAGCAGTATCCCCAGCTTGAAATTCTGGCACTTCCCTGTCAATTTACTGTTATAACAATCTTTTAACTATCTTCAGCAAAATTTTATTTTCATATGATATTAATGAGATGGCTCAATAATTTCTGCATTCCATTGAATCACGTTTTGTTTGGAATGGTCACTAATAAGGGTCTCTTCTAATCAGCTGGCCAGATAGCTGTCTTACCAATTTCTTGGCACAGTCAAGTGAGCACTTCTCATTCTGTAGCCATTTGTTGAAACATCTCAATTGGTATTTTGTCAATTCTTGGAAACTTGTTTTTTGCCAATGCCTTCAGTGCAGCGTAGACATCTTCCTTCAGTACCATTTGTTCTTGGTCACATGCTGCTTCCTGAAATGGTTGAGTGCTAATCCTTTTTGTCACAGTCACTTCATGAATTCTTTCCATCTTCTTTTCATATTTTCTGTGTTAATTTTTTGTCCATAGAGACTTTCAGTATTAGAAGTCAATGCTTGAAATTTTTCTTCAGTTCTTTCAGCTTGAGAAATATTAAACATAGTCTTCTCTTTTGGTTTTCTAAGTGCAGGTATTTGTATATTTCCTTATAAGACTTTACTGTCTTCTTGAGCTACCATTTGAAATATTCTATTCAGCTCTTATTTACTTCTTCCATTTGCTTTAACTAATATATGTTCAAGAGTAAGTTTCAGAGTCTCTTTCGACATACATTTTGATATTTTCTTTCTCTTCTGTCTTTTTAATGATCTTTCTTCATGTATGATGTCCTTGATGTCAGAAAACAATTTGTTTGGTCTTTGGTCGATAGCGTTCAATGTGCCAAATCTGATCCTAAGATGGTCTCTGAATTCAGGTGTCATATACTCAAGGTTATTCTTGGCTATAATGAACTTTTAAAATTTTCTTCAGTTTCAGCTTGAACTGCATACAAGCAACTGATGGTCTGTTCCATAATCAGCTCTAGGCCTTGTTCTAAGTGATGATATTGAGCTTCTCCTTCATCTCTTTCCACAGATATCTTTGATTTGCTATTGTTGTTGTTATGTGCCATCGAGCTGGACCCGACTCATAGCGACCTCTCCTTGGGTTTCTGAGGCAGTATCACTATGGAAGTAGATTGCCCAACCTTCCTTCCAAGGAGTGACTGGTGGGTTTGAACTGCCAGTTTTCTGGTTAGGAGTCAAGTGCCTTAGGCACTATGCTACCAGAGCTCCTTCCTGTTTATTCCATCCAGAGAGATCCATGTATATAGCTGTTTTTTATGTTGCTGGAAGAATATGCTCAGTAATTTTTGGTCTTGCAAAATTCTATCATGCTATCACTGGCATCATTTCTATCACCAAGGCCATATTTCCCAATGACCAATACTTCTTTGTTTCCAACTTTTTTTTTTCCTAATCACCAGTAATTAGCAATGCATCTTGATTGCATACTTAATTAATTTCAAACTACAGATGTTGGTAAAAATCTTTGGCATTAGCAGTTCCTGCACAAATTTGAATAATTGTTGTATTAACTTGTCTTCCTTGTTGTTGTTGTCAGTAGCTGCTGGTGAGTTGGCTCCAACTCATAGCGACCCTATGTACAACAGAACAAAACACTGCCCAGTCCTTTTCCAGCCTCACAATCCTTGCTATACCTGAGCCCATCATTGCAGTCACTGTGTCAATCCATCTTGTTGAGGGTCTTCCCCTTTTCTGTTGACTCTTCACTTTACCAAGCGTGATAGCCTTCTCCAGGGAATGGCCCCCTCTGGCAATATAACCAGAGTAGGTGAGATGAAGTCTAGCTGTTCTCGCTTTCAAGGAGCACTTCTTCCAGGACAGAGTTGTTAGTTCTTCTGGCAGTCCATGGCACTTTCAGTACTCTTTGCCGATACACAATTGATTGTCTTCCTTGTAGGCATCTAGCTACTATCCTATCACTGGTAGTATTGTAATTCAGGATAGATCTTGAAATGCTTTATTTTTTTTTTGTGATGAATGCAATGATATTTTCTTCAATTTAACATTCTCTGAATAATAAGCAATAGGTTTGTCCAATTCAAATGGCCAATATCAGTCCCCTTCAGTTCACTAATGCCCAGGATATTGATCTTCAAGTGTTCCATTTTATTTTAACAACTTCCAATTTTCCTAAATTCTTACTTAGTCCATTCCACCTTCCAGTTACTAAAGGATGTTTGCACTAGTTTCTTTTCATTTTGAGTAGTGACATGTCAGCAAATGTAAATCTCAAATGCTTTTCTCAATCAATTCATTAAGGTTAACTCTACTTTGCAGAAGCAGCTATTTTGAGAAGTATTTTTAGTGCCTTGTAATCTGAGGAAGAGGAGCTCTGGTAGCATAGTGCCTAAGGCATTTGACTGCTAACCAGAAGGCTGGTGGTTCCAACCTACCAGACACTCCTCAGAAGGAGGGCTGGGCAATCTACTTCCATAGAGATACAGCCTCAGAAACCCAAAGAGGGGTCGTTATTAGTCAGGACCGACTGCACGGCAGTGAGTTTGGTTTCTGATTTAGTTTTCTAACCCAAGGGGTTCACATCCCAGCACAATATTAGGCATTTTTCACTGCTATCAGTAAGGTTAATGTTTTTTGGAAGTAAATTATCAGGTCCTTCTTCCTAATCTTTTATAGTCTGGAACCTGCACTTAAATGTGTCCAATATGTGTGACTCTGCTGGTGGTTGCAAAACCTTTGTCATAGCTTCCAGAACCACAGCAAGAAGCATGCCACCACACTATGGCAAACTGACAGAGAAGATTCATAATGATTACCATGAAAGAAACCCTTTGGGGCAGTTCTATTCTGTCCTATAAGGCTGCTGAGTAAAAAAATCACCTGTGTGGCACCTACCAACAGCATGCAGGCATAAGCTGTACTATTGCATTCAGAGAGTTCCAGTAGAAGTAAATAATGCTCTGTGAGGTCCTAAACCAAAACAAATTGGTTACTGACTATTCAGTTCAGGCACATGAGGATGTATGTGTTACAGAGTAGAACTGTTCCATCATATTTCCTTTCTTGGCTATAATCTTCACCAAAGCAGATCACCAGGGCCTTCTTCTGTGCTACTGCTGGATGCTCTGGAGGAGCTGTGGTAGCATAGTGCCTAAGACACTTGACTGCTTACCAGAAGGCTGGTGGTTCAAACCCACCAGCCACCCCTCGGAAGGAAGACTGGGCAATCTGCTTCCCTAGTGATACTGCTTTGAAAACCCAAGGAGGGGTCACTATGAGTCAGGTCTCACTCAATGGCACATAACAACAACAACAATAACAACCACTGGATGGGTTCAGACTACCAACTTTTATGTTAGTATTCAAGTGCTAACAATTTGCACCATCCAGGGACCTTATGAAAATTTTAAGGAGGAAGCAAACTACTTTTTCCTATTGGATTCAGCAGGACTTTACACTAGATCAATCATCTGAGTTGTTTTTTTAAAAAAATTAGTAGGAATTCAAAAGACACAGAGATATGGATAGGAGTTTTAGATACAGGAGCCGCATTTACATACCACTTTGCTTACTGTGGTACATATTTAATATTTTATTTATCTTCTTACTTCACTAAAGTGAACTTTTGAGGTTATGAATCAACTGTTATTTTTCCCTCCTCCTCAGTATCTGGTATAATACTGTCATGTTATTGCAAATGTTGTTACTTTGAATTTAATAGCAGTTGAATCAAGACTAGAGCTATTGTTTCTCAACTCAGAAATGTAGTTTTCTTTTTCATTAGGGAGGCACATCTAAGAGTTTCTTTCTGAATACAAATTATCATACTCTCCTTGCAATTTATTTGGCTTATGTTACTCAATCCAGAAAACTTTTTTTTTTTCATTGTTTATTGTTTATTATACTGTTGGAGTATAATAAAAGATGTAACACTTGTGTCTTCCAAGTCTTAGAAGGACAAAAGACAGAAATCTATTCTCTCACAGTTCTGGAGGCCCAAAGTCCAAAACTGAGGTGATGTCAACAGGGTTGGTCTCTTCTGGGAGTCTAGAGGGAAATCTGTTCCATGCTTCTTTCCTAACTCAGGGTCTTGTCAGCCATCTTTGATATTCCTTGGTTTGCAGATGCATCATTCCATTCTCTCCTTCCATTTTCACATGACTTTCTCGTGTGTCTCCAAACCTCTTCTTATAAGGATGCTGGTCATTGAATTTAGGACACACCCTAATCCAGTTTGACCTCTTAACTTGATTACATCTGCAAAAGACCTAGTAATGAGATTGGTGGGTCAAATGGTATCTCCAATTCTAGCTTTCTAAGGAATGGCCATATTGCTTTCCACAGTGGTTATGTCACTTTACAGTCACACAAGCAGTGTATGAGAGTCCCAATCTCTCCACATCCCCACCAGCATATGTTATTTTCTGTCTCATCGAACCTTGCTATCAGTGCTGGGTGGGACAGTATATCTCATCGTTGTTCTGATTTACATCTCTCTGATGGCCAATGATTGTGAGCCTCTTTTCACATATTAGCTGACCACCTGAATATCCTCCTTGGTGAAGTGTCTATTCATGTCTTCTGCCCATTTCTCAATTGGGTTGTTAATTCTTTTGGTGTTGAGACGTTGGAGTTTTTCATCAACCTTAGAGATAAGTTCCTTGCAGATATGTAATTATCAGCAAATATTAATTTGTTGTTGTCATTTTTGTCATGTGCTTTTTCATCGTGTCGATTTCTTTGTTCCATATAATTTTCTATGCTGAGCTCATTTTGTTTATGAATCACGTTATCACTTTCTTCATTGCTGTTGTTTTAGTATTTGCTGAATCTTTATGCTGGTCCTCTTTTATTTTGATGTGAAAGTTTATCATTTTTCTTTGAGGTTACCCTGTGATTTATAGTTTTCTTCCCAAGTTTAGAACAGTCCGTTCTATCTTGTAGTTGTCTTGACTTCCCTACCATCTAGAAATTCTGTAACGACGCAGATATTTTTACTGCTTTTGGGTTTGTAGTTGTCCTCATTTGTCAGTTGGTGTCTCT
>NW_006922055.1:697704-698338 GCF_000298275.1 Orycteropus afer afer | reverse complement strand
TGTTTGTGTGTTATCTATACAGGCAGGGTACTGTGCTGTGCTCCTCTATTCACTAGTTGACAGCACTTATACACTCACCACCTGTCTCCTTTCCTTTGTCAACCTCTCGTATGTCCTTGCCAACCCTGGAAAACAGAGCCTGTTCTTAGGTCCCTGGAATCTGAATGAGAATGCTATCACTTTAAAATCCTAAGTGGTCGCCACTTGTAAACATTCAAAATGGCTGCACCCTTTGTCACTTTAAGTATTCAAAATGGCTGCCACATATAAACAATCAAAATGGCTGTGCCCTCTGGACAGCAGAAAGTCCACAGCTCAGGTTTTCTCCCTCCTTGCTATTTCCCTTCCTAGTCATAGGCCACCAGAGTAGTTGTCCTTGCAGCCCTTGGTGACTGGGACTGATTTTTAGATCAATTCTCAGGTCCCAACACCGATTGGAAATATTCAGGCTGCTGGTCTCTTCAGAGTAGTTGACAGTCTGCTGCTCCCACTGACTCTGTACTCACTGTTTTCATTCAGGTTTTCCACTAGTTGGTGCTTAATCCACTTCTGTATAGTTCCTTTCAAAGCTCAGGGTTCCAGGATTATCTTCTGTATCTCTGTCAATTGGCTTTTCTTTTCTTTGTTGAAGAGG
>NW_006922055.1:695925-696600 GCF_000298275.1 Orycteropus afer afer | reverse complement strand
CAGCTGTTTTTCACTTCTTCCCTGGGTTTTCATTGTACACTGCTGATATCTTTATTAGCACATTTATTATGTTGCGTTTTGACTTGTCTATTTATTTTTCCTCTTCTGTTTTTGTGTTGAAGCTCCTGGAGGTCAGGAATTACCATAATCTTTCTTTTCCCTCTTAACTAGCCACATAGTGCAGTGTTTAATGTTGAATGAGTAAATAGCTCCTGAGCAGGATTTAACCAAGGATTTTTCCCAGAGTTCATGCTTCAAAAGTATACATTGTCAAAAAACAAAGCAAAACAAAACAAAAAACCACTGGATTATTTGGAATGAGAATTGTAAAAGTGTGTTTCTCATCTTGGAAATATGACTTAGTTATAGATGCTACTGCTTTAAAAAGCTTCTTCCCTGACCCCCAAGAATGGACTCAATTAATCAGTCTTATTATGTTCTTTATCTTCAGGAAAGAACCAAATTCTTGTCAGTATCCAAGAGATAGCATCAACATCTAAAATTGCTGGTTTACATTATCAACTCTTATTCAAGAAAACATGGGTTCTATGGGGAAAAACAATAATTTAAAAGTTGTTTGCAAGTTAAAGCTATAAAGGGCACATTTTAGTTTTAGTTTGCATTTTCTAGAGGACCAAAACAGTGAGATGTGTGTGTGTGTGTGTGTGTGTGTGT
>NW_006922055.1:689188-694315 GCF_000298275.1 Orycteropus afer afer | reverse complement strand
CTACTATGCCAGGAATGACAAATTGAAAAGGAATACCATGGCTTTCATCATCAAAATGAATTTTTCAAGATCTATGCTGAAGTACAATGCAGTCAATGATAGGATAATATCCATATGCCTACAAGGAAAACCAGTTAATACTGCTATTATTCAAATTAGTGCACCAAACCCAAATATGAGGAAATTGATTTTTACCAACTTCTGCTGTCTGAAGTTGACCAAACATGCAATCAAGATGTGCTGATTATCACTGGTGATTGGAATGCAAAAGTTGGAAACAAAGAAGAATCACCACTAGTTGGAAAATATGACCTTGATGATAGAAATGATGCTGGAAATCACATGATAGAATTTTGCAAGACCAATGACTTATTCATTGCAAATACTTTTTCCAACAACACAAACAGTGGCTATACATGTGGGCTTCACCAAATGTACTACACAGAAATCAGATCAGATCAATTCCATCTGTGATAAAAGGCAGTGGAGAAGTTGAATATCTTGAGCAAAAACAAGGCCAGAAGAAGACTGTGGAACAGACCTTCAGCTACTTATATGCAAGTTCAAGCTGAAAACAATTAAAAGAAGTCCATAAGAGCCAAAATATGATCTTGATTATATTCTTCCTGAATTTAGAGCTTATCTAAAGAATAGATTTGATACATTGAGCATCAATGACCGGAAACCAGGGAAATTGTGGGATGACATGAAGAACACCATGCATGAAGAAAACAAAAGATCATTCAAAAAACAGGAAAGGAAGAAAAGACCACAATGGATGTCAGAAGAGGCTCTGAAACTTGCCCTTGAATGGAGAGCAGCTAAAGCAAATGGAAGAAATGACAATGTAAGAGCTGAACAGAAAATTTCAAAGAGCAGCTTGAGAAGACAAAGTCAACTATTATAATGAAATGTGCAAAGACCTGGAGTTAGAAAACCAAAATGGAAGAATACATTCAGTATTTCTCAAGCTGAGAGAACTGAAGAAAAAATTCAAGCTTCAAGTTGCAATATTGAAAGAGTCTATGGGCAAAATATTGAATGATGAAGGAAACATCATAAGAAAATGGAAGGAATACACAGGGTTATTGTACCAAAAAGAATTGATTTATGTTCATCCATTTCAGCAGGTGGCATATGATCAAGAACCAATGTTATTGAAGGAAGAAGTTGAAGTTGCACTGAAGTAATTGTCAAAAAACAAGACTCCAGGAATAGACAGAAAACCCATTGAGATATTTCAATAAATGGATGCTGTGCTGGAGGCACTCACTCATCTATGCCAACAAATTTGGAAGATAGCTATCTGGCCAACTGACTGGAGGAAATACATATTGTACCCATTCCAAAGAAAAATGTTCCCACAGAATGTGGAAATTATCGAACAATATCATTAATATCACATGCAAGTAAAATCTTACTGAAGATAATTCAAAACAGTTAGAGCAATATATTGACAGAGAACTTCCAGAAATGCAAGCTGGATTCAGAAGAGGATGTGGAACAAGGGATGTCATAGCTGATGTTATATGGATCTTGGCTGAAAGCAAGAATACCAGAAAGATGTTTACTTGGTTTTGTTGACTATGCAAAAGTATTCAATTGTGTGGATCATAACAAATTGTGGGTAACATTGAGAAGAATGGGAATTCCAGAACACTTAATTGTGCTCATGAGGAATCTATACATAGACCAGGAGCCCACCTTTCAAACAGAACAAGAGGGTGCTGCATGGTTTAAAACCAGGAAGGGAATGTGTCAGGCTTTTTATTCTTTCACCATACTTACTCAATCTGTATACTGAGCAAACAGTCTGAGAAGCTGGAGTATTTGAAGAAGAACATGGCATCAAGATTGGGGAAAGACTCATTAGCAACCTGTGATAAGCAGATGACACAACTGTTATTGCTGAAAGTGAGGATTACTCTAAGCACTAACTAATGAAGATCAAAGACTACAATCTGCAGTATGGATTACACCTCAACATAAAGAAAACAAGAATCTGCACAACTGGATCAATAAGCAGCATCATGATAAATGGAGAAAAGATTGAAGTTGCCAAAGATTTCATATTACTTGGATCCACATCAGCACTAATGGAAGCAGCAGTCAAGATATAGACAACGTTGTATGGAAAGGAAAGAGACCTTGGATAAGCAGGACATTATAGAAGAAGAACCAAGTAGGAGGTCTCACACTCCCAAATCTCAAAACCTACTATAAAGCCACAGCTGTCAAAACTGCCTGATATTGGTAAACAACAGACACTTAGACCAATGGAATAGAATTGAGAACTCAGAATTAGACACATGGTCAGCTGATCTTTGACAAAAGACTGAAATCCATTAAATGATGAAGAGATTGTCTATTTAACAGATGGTGATGGCAAAACAGGATATCCATATGCAAAAATGAAACAAGATCTGTTTCTCACACCATACACAAAAATGAACTCCAGATGGATCAAAGCCTTAAATGTGAGCCCTCAAACTACAAAGTTCCTCAAGGAAAAACTAGGGGCAAATTTAGGGACCCTAATATATGGCATAAATAGAGTATGAAGCATTACCCAAAATGCACAAACTGCAGAAGATCAACTGGATGAATGTGACCTTCCAAAAATTAAATTTTTATGTGCTTCCAAAGACTTCTCCAAAAGAATCAAAAGAGAACCTGCAGATTGGGGGAAAAAAAATTCAGCAATGACATATCTGACAAGGAACTTATTTCCCAAATTCATAGAAAACTCCAACACCTCAACAACAAAAAGACAAATAATCCAATTAAAAAATGGGCAGAAGACATGAGTATATGCTTCACCAAAGAGTATATCCAGGTGGCTGACAAACATATGAAGAAATGCTCACGATCATTAACCATTACAGAGACACAAATCTAAACAACGATGAGATACCATCTTGCTCCAGCAGTAGCAGCAAAGTTCAACAAGACAGAAAATAACAAATGCTGGTGAGGATGCAGAGAGATTGGAACTGTCATACATTGTTGGTGGAACTGTCAAATGATACAACCACTGTGGAAAGAAGTATTACAATTCCTTAAAAAACTGGAATTAGAAATACCATTTGACCCAGGAATTCCATCACTAGGTATATATCTTAAAGAAGTGAGAGCTAGGACAAGAACAGATATATGCATACCCATGTTCATCACTGCACTATTTACAATAGCCAAGCCAAGCCAAGCCAGGTGCCCACCAACAGAAGAATGGATAATGAAACTATGATACAAACACAGAATGGAATACTATGCAACCCTAAAGAATAACCTAGAATCTGCAAAACACCACATAATGTGGATGAACTTGGAGGATATTATGCTGAGTGAAATACATAAATCACAGAAGGACAAATATTATATTAGTCCGTTATTGTAAAAAGTCAAGGTAAATTTTATATATGGAAAGATATTTTCTTTATTGGTTACCTGTGGTGGGAGGGGAGGGAACACTGTTAGGTAGAGACAAATATTGATTTGGGTGAAGATATGGAAAATATACCAAATGTGAGTGATCAACATGGTGGCATTGAGGAAGAGGAAGACATAGAGAGGTGCATGGCAGGTACAGACAACAAAAATGAACCCTTTTGCACATACGGTACTATAGTGGCAAACATTGATACATGGAAGGATAGATGGCCAGACTTCGTCTCCCCTACTTTGGTCATGTTGTTAGAAGGGACCATTTTCTGGAGAAAGATATCATTCTTGGTAAAGTAGAGGGTCAATGAAAAAGGGGAAGGCCTTCGAAAGATGGATTGAAACAGTGGCTGCAATGATGGACTCAGGTATAGCAGGGATTGTAAGACTGTCACAGGATTGGGAAGTTTTTGTTCTGTTGTACACAGGGTCTCTACGAGTTGGAGACAATTGGACAGCACCTAACAACAACAGCAACATATACATACAGAGGCTTACATATTCACTGTGCAATATTCAAGTCTCTACTAATTTATAGTTTTGTATCCAGTTTTTCATTCAGGTCTTCTATTTGACCAAGAAACTCGGGTGTTTTTTTTCCCTCCTTCCTCAGATAAAAGTTTATTTTTACTTTTTGCTAATGAAGTATCTAGGTGGCATAAAGTTTTCACTTGACAAGCTAATTTAATGGTTGTCAATTTGAACCTATTCAGTAATATCGTGGAAGAGAACACCTAGATATTTTGTTCCATTAAGATTGTAGCCAAGAAAACCCTATCTACAAGTCCCATTCTGTATGTAACACATGGGATCACCATGAATCAGAATATACTCAAGGGCAATCAACAACAACAACAATATTATACAAAATATTGTATGTGACAGATTGATACTGACCAAGTAAGTCTCTGGTTCATTCTGTTGTATTTGTATGGAAGATGCTCTTTGGCTCTCAGCTAACTGCTTCATGTGAGTAATAATAAAATTTTTGATTATTTATGATAATTGACTGATAACTCTTTCGAAAATCTTCCAGGCTGAGGTAACCTTGGAAGAAGTCATAAAACACCTAGACATTTCCCTCCACTCTTCATTAGTCTGACATCAGCAGTGTGTGGTCTCACTCCATTCTAAGGAGTAGCCATTAGTTTCTGTGGAGTCAGTTTTCACTCAGGGATTTCTTCTATGTCAGAGTAGAACAGTCTATGTTGACTTTTCAGAAGTACACCTCCAAGTCTTTCTTCCAAGCTGCCTATGGGTAGGTTTGAACCTCCAGCCTTTAGATTAGCAGACAAACACTTCAGCCATTTTCACTACCTAGGAACTAGCCTAAAGAGCCTGACTGAAGCTGCCTCAAAACACTTTTATAAAACACTATTTTAACCAGATTATGTATCTCACTAACTAAACATGACCTATAAAAGGCAAATTATTTGAAATCCTAAATCTTAGTATATTCTATAGTTTGGGCCTTTGGGGACATACCAGAATACATATTGATAATCAGAGGTAGACACAGGGCTATATTGTGGGAAATATTTCTTCTTTTATATTGTTGTTGTTGTTGTTGTTAAGTGCCGTCGAGTCGTTTCTGACTCATAGCGACCCCATGCACAGCAGAACGAAACACTGCCCGATCCCGCACCAGCCCCACAATCCCTGCTATACTCGAGCCCATCATCGCAG
>NW_006922055.1:675354-686623 GCF_000298275.1 Orycteropus afer afer | reverse complement strand
TGCTTTTAAATGTAGCATAGTGCCTAAGACATTTAACTGCTAACCAGAAGGCTGGCAGTTCAAACCCTCCAGCCACTCCTCAGAAGGAAGATTGGGCAATCTACTTCCATAGTGATACCGCCTTGGAAGCCCAAGGAGGGGTCGCTATGAGTCAGACCCGACTCAACGGCAGTGCGTTTGTTTTTTTGTTGTTGTTTATTTAATTTATTTCAGTGTAATATTCCATTGCATAATGTATTTATTAACTTAATGTTATGAACCTTTAGACTGTTTTCAGATTCCTAGATTTTATGAATAGAATACTATGAGAATTTTTACATACGTATTTTGGTGAATATAACCACTCATGTATATAGGAAATACTGGTGGCACCTACTTATAAAGTATGTGTGTAAATGTTGTTAGATGCCATTAAGTAGGTTCTGACTCATAGCAAGCTTCTGTACAAAAGAACAAAACATTGCCTGCTGCTGCACGATCCTCAAAATCATTGCTATGTTTGAGCTTATTGTTGCAGCCACTGTGTCTATTTATTTTCCTGAGGACCTTCCTCTTTTTCACTATTTTCCTGAGGATCTTCTTCTTTTTCTCTGACCCTTTATTTTATCTAGCACAATTCCGCCTCCATGACTTGCCCCTCCTGATAACATGTCTAAAGTATTTAAGACAAAGTTCCATCATCCTCCCTTCTAAGGAGCATT
This sequence comes from Orycteropus afer afer, assembly GCF_000298275.1. Lineage (NCBI taxonomy): Eukaryota > Metazoa > Chordata > Mammalia > Tubulidentata > Orycteropodidae > Orycteropus > Orycteropus afer. The sequence goes on along the minus strand of NW_006922055.1, from coordinate 685,922 downwards.
CTGGCTGTACTTCTTCCAAGAGAGATTTTTTCTTTCTTCTCACAATATGTGGAATATTCGGTATCTTAACCAACATCATAATTCAAATATGTCAATTCTTATTTCTTATTTTTTTAATTCATTGTCTAGCTTTCAATGTATAGGAAGTGATTAAAAATACCATGGCATGGGTCAGGTGCATCCTAGTCCTCAAAGTGACATCTTTGCTTATTAACACATAAAAATTTCTTTCACAGCATATTTACCCGATGAAATATGTCATGGTCAAAGAAGACAAAGAAAATTATTATAATGAAATGGACAAAAAAATTACAGTTAGAAAACCAAAAGGGAAAAATATGTTCAGCATTTCTCAACTGAAAGAACTGAAGACAAATTCAAACTTCAGTTTGAAATATTGAATGATTCAATGGGAAAATATTGAATGACATAAAAAGCATCAAAAAAAAAAGATGGAAGAAATATAAAGAGTCACTGTATTGAAAGGGACTATGTGAACATTCATCAATTTCAGAATGTAACACATAATCATGAACCAATGGTACTGAAGGAAGAAGTCCAAGTTGCAATGAAGACACTGGTGAAAAACCAAACTCTAGGAATTGATGGGATGACAATTGATAGATTTCAACAAGCTAGAAGTGCTCAGTTGTTTAGGCTAAGAAATTTGGAAAACAGCTATGACATCAGAATGCTGGAAGAGATCTATGTAATGCTTATTACAAAGGAGGGTGGTCCAATAGAATATGGACATTAGTGAACAATATCATTAATATCACATGCAATAAAGTTTTGCTGGATATAGTTCAAAAATATTTGCAGCAGTTCATTGAAAGGCAATTGCTTGAAATTCTAGTCAGACAGAAGAGGATTTTGAAGGAGGGATATAATTATGATATCAGATAGATTTTGGCTGAAAGCAAAGCACACCAGAAAAATGTTTAGCTGTGTTTTATGACAATACAAAGAGATTAGACTTTGTTGGTCATAATTAATTATGGAAAACACTGTGAAGAATGGAATTCCAGAAGCTTAACTGTGCTCCTATAGAACCTGTACATGGACCAAGAGGTAGTCGTTTGAATTGAACAAAGGAATACTGTAAGATTTAAAATCAGAAAAGGTGTGAATCAGGGTTATATCTTTTCACCACACTTATTCAATATGTATGCTGATCAAATGATCCAAGAAGCTGATTTTATGAGGAAGAATGTGGCGTCAGGATTGTTGGAAGATTCATTAACAACCTGTGATATCAGACAACACAACCTTGCTTGCTGAAAGAAAAGATGACTTGAAACACTTAATGATGAGGATCAAATACCACATCCTTCATGGTGGCATAGTGCCTAAGACATTTGACTACTAACCAGAAGGCTGGCAGTTCAAACTCACCAGCCACTCTTGAGAAGGAAGATTGGGCCATCTAATTCCTTAGGGTTACCGCCTTGGAAACACAAGGAGGTGTCGCTCTGAGTTGGACCAGACTTGATGGCAGTGCTTTTGGTTTGTGTTTGGTCATTATAGATTAAAAAAAAAAAAGAGAGAGAAGAAACCTACTGACATCAAATCAATGCTGACTTGCAGATAGCAATCCTTTAGGACAGAATGAAATTTCCCTGTAGGGTTTCCAAGACAGAAGCAAACTGTCTCATCTTTTTCCATGGAGTAGCTAGTGAGTTCAGACTGCCGACTTTTGGTTAACAGCAAAATGCTTTAACCAGTGCATCACCAGAGCTCTTCAGTATGGATTACTCTTCAACATAAAACAAAGATCATCACATCTGAACCAATAGGCACCATCATAATAAAGGGAGAAAAGACTGAAGTTACCATGGGTTTCATTTTACTTGGATGCACAATTAACATCCATGGAAGCAGCAATGAGGAAATTAAATTATATATAGCATTGATTAAATCTGTTGCAAAAACCTCTTTAATGTGTTAAAAAGCAAAGATATCCCTTTTAGGATTAAAGTGCATCTGACCCAAGCCGTGGTATTTTCAACCTCTTACAATGCATGAGACACTTGGACAATGAATAAGGAAAACCAAAGAATTGATTCCTTTGAATTATGATGTTGATGAAGAATATTGATTATAATGTGGACTTTCAGTAGAATAAGAGAATCTCTCTTGGAAGAAGTACATTCAGAATGTTCCTTAGAAGCTAGGATAATGAGACTTCATCTCACATACTTTGGACATGTTTTCAGGAAGGACCAGTCCCTGGAGAAGGACATGAGATCCTACAGTGAAAAAGATTAAGACCTTTAGCAAGATGATTTGACACAGTGACTGCAACAATCAGCTCAAACATATTTGTCATTGTGAGGATGGCTCAAGGTGATCACTTTGTCATTCCTTTGCACATAGCATCACTCTGAGTTGGAACTGCCTGATGACACCTAACAAAAGCAACAACACTGGAAATAGAGCAGAGAGAAAGATAACACAGTAGGCTGGAATACAGATAGTGATCCTCTGAAATTCAATTTGGCCATGAAGATGAAGAGAAATGACAGCATTCACTATGTATTTTGGAGGAAGAGTTGACAGAATGTGCTGTTACACTGGATGAGAAGAGTTAAAAAAAGTTAAAAGAGTTAAAAATGACATTTAACTTAGAGTGGAAGGCAGTGCCATATGGGGGTATGGTGAATGCTGGGGAGAAGGCTAGGGTCTTGACTGGAGAGTGTGACTTGCAATTTGGACTCATAAAATGTGAAATGTCTGTGCATCATGAGATTCAAGATATGTAACTGGCAGTTAATATATATGACTCCAGAACTCAGAGGCTAAGATTATAATTTGTGTTACATTAGCTTACACATTTACTTAAGTCTATCATTTTGTTTGTGTAGTGTTTTTTTTTCCTAATTCTATAATATCTGAGACAAGTGGAGATACAGATTGTCAAAACTCTGGTGAAAACTAAATCCTTGAATTATTTTCTGCTCGGAAAGAAGAGGAGGATAAGTAGCTCAATTTAGAACTCAGAAATGATTCACAGAACACAGGATGTTTTTGCTTATCATGGGTAGGTATTTGCCAGAATGAAAGATGCCAAAGGGCATGAGAATAGAATGTTCAAGACATGGACATGAATATGTTCTGAGTGTGTTTAGCATCATTTAGATGTGGACATACTGTCACTATGAGTCAGCATTAACAGCAACTAAAAACAGCAGGTGACTATGTCATGGGAAAGAATGTATTGAATAAGTAAGCTGGGACCATGTCAGGAAGGCCTTTTAGGTCAGGCTAATGATTCTGAATTGTGCTCTTCAGAGGAACTAATTGAAATTGATCAGCCAGGGAATGACATATCACCTGACATGTAACCTTAAGGAAATTATCATTTCTGGCAATTAAGAAAATGAGTGAGAGTAGATAGAGAAGGAAGATTATTCCTTTCTAAACATCAGCTCTTTTGGTTACTCTCTCATTGTACCTTTCTCCATATATTGGTCCAGATTTTTTAATGTTTTTTAGTTTTATTTGCTTCTTTGTCCAACACTCCTTTCTGCTGGGCTTCTGAATTTTGTATGTATTAATCTTATCTACTTCCACCTATCCTGATGCTATATTGACCATTAGCTGCTGCCAATGTAATAAAGCAATGGAAAATACGCTCTGTTGATTGAATGAACATCAGAAGAAAGATGTATTAATTTCTCCTCCATACCTTCTAAGCACTGAATAGAAATTCTTGAAGGCACTGAGAAAATTTTGGATGATACATAAAGTAGTTGGGGAATGCATGTGAAAGCTGGACAATGAATAAGGAGACTGAAGAAGGGTTGATGCTTTTGAGTTTTGATGTTGACATCAAGAATACTGAAAGTACCATGGACTACCAGAACTAACAAATCTGTCCAGGAAGATGTGTAGCCAGAATGCTCCTTGGAAGTGAGAATGGCCAGACTTCATTTCACCTACTTTGGTCATATTGTCAGAAGGGACCATTCCCCAGAGAAGGATGTCATGGTTGGTAAAATGGAGGTTTAGTGAAAAAGGGGAAGGCCCTCCAGGAGATTGATTGACACAGTGGCTTCAACAATGGACTCAGGTATAGCAATGATTGTGAAGCTAGGCCAGAACTAGGCAGTTTTTCATTCTGTTGAACACAGTGTCACTAAGAGTCAGAGCTGACTTGATGGCATCTGACAACACAACAAAATATGACAAAGGAATAATTTCTAGATCCTGATTAGAAATTTCATTGTATTAGAGATATGAGATTAGAAAAGCAAGGCTAATCTCATTAGCCTAAACAATAAACTTTCTTCTGTGTACATCTGTGACTATAAAGTGAAATTCATAATAAACTCATACATAGCCATTTACATTTTTTAAGGAGAAGGCCTAGAATTATTGGTAATTCTAGAAAATGTGATAAACCTTGGCATAAAGGGAAAACTTTGCAAAAGCTCTAATATGATTACTTATATGTAGATATAGTATGGTTTAAATACTTATGCACATATTCACCAGCTATGAGTAACTGTCATCTAAGTACAACATTTTATGCTTTTGAATATAAGCTCCTATATTATAGATTGTGTTGAGAACTTGAGTATAGGGATACCGTTCATATGAATTCAAGTGCTGACTCTGACATTTACACATTATTAAATTTGGAGGAGTAACTTCACTTTCCTAAGTCTCAAATATCCTTTCTAGAAAATGTGAACAAAAATAAAGTGCATCTTATAAAGATGTCAAGAAGAGTAAATGAGATCCTACATATAAAATACTTAGTACAATACCTGACATGCAGCAATTGTGGAATTAACATTAATTTTTGTTCTTGAGAACTAAAATAATATGCACTAAGGGAAATATGGGAGCTCTGGTAGCATAGTGGCTAAGACACTTGCCTGCTAACCAGATAGCTGGCGGTTCAAACCCACCAGCCACTCCTCGGAAGGAAGGTTGGGCAATCCTACTTCCGTAGTGATACTGCCTCGGAAACCCAAGGAGGGGTCGCTATGAGTCAGGTTTGACTCGACAGCACATAACAACAACAACAACAAGGGAAATATACTTTCTACTTTATGTCTCACAATAATCTTGTAAAATACACTTTTCCATTTTTATCAAAGACATAAAAAACTGGAATTCAGAGAAGTCAAGTAATTCTCAGTACTACTCACAGCCAGCTACTAAATGGTAGGTCAGAATTTGATCTCAGGACATCCAATATTCAAAATTGGTGCTTTTTCTACTAGGCTACAGCCCTAACACCTCACTGGACAGAGGCCTATGTCACTATTATTTCATTATTTAAAAAAAAAAAAAACTCACTGCCATAGAGCTAGATCCGACTCACTGAGACCCTTCCTTGGGTTTCCGAGGCAGTATCACTAGGGAAGTAGATTGCCCAACTTCCCTTCTGAGGAGTGGCTGGTGGGTTTGAACTGCCAGCCTTCTGGTTAGCAGTCAAATGCCTCAGGCAATACACCACAATGGCAGGTTCTTTATTTTGCATTTCAAAATGTGAACAAAGACATCTTAATTTGCTTAAATATGGACATTTATTTTACTGGGGCTCTCCAGGCATCTCCTATCCATTTGAAAAATCAAAATGGATAATAATTTTGATGGTAATATATTTAAACAAACTTTTGTCTGTAATATCTTTGCAACAAAGGCACCCGCACATGCACATGGGCTTTGGAAACTGAGAGAACTGGATCCCAACACAAGCTGTGCCATGGATTGGCTATGTGATTTTTGGCAGCTCTTCCTCTCTGTGCCTGTTTCCATAGGCCGCCTGCCTACAGAAGTTGTCATGGTGCTTGATAAGTGCTTGTTGAAAAATGATTCTGCAAAGTAGAGGTAATATTCAGGAACTGCTTTGACATGCCTTAGCAACTCGTACTGTACCAGACACAAACACAATATGAGTTCAGATCTCAAAGGTGATTTAATAGAAAGGCAAATTTGTCATTAATGAGATCTGCAAGTGTTGTTTGAAGTATATGCTCTGGGAAACAATACATTCTTTCTTTCTCATTCTCTATTTTATCAGGATTTGTGCATGTGTGTGTGTATGTGTTTAAGAAACATTTATAAATTTAGTAGGGGGATTCTGAATTAAGGTCTAAGAAAGAATAGGGTATTCTCTCTTGAAGAACAAATCTTGAGAGACAGATAGTATTATGGCTAATTTTGATTGTCAGCCTAGCTGTGGTTCCCAGTGGTTTTTCCAACAGTAGACTAGGTGCTAATGTAATGTGATGTAATGTAATCATCTTGCATATTGTAACCTAATGTAATCAGTCTATCAGTTGGAAGCAGAGTTTCCTCAGTGGTATTTCCGGGCTATACATATTTAAAAAACATTTGCTCTCTTTTTTCATTCTGTACTCTTCTTATCATCTGGCCTATGAGTCTTGGGACACATAGGCCTCATCTCACAGTGTCTTTAAATAGCTCATCATAGTATAAAGTATCTTTACTGACAGAAAATCATGGTTTATTTCAAAACTTAATAAATTTTACTCTATTTCAGTCTAGCTCCAAACATGTAAGTTTGGTCAATTCTTCATACCCTTCATAAGAAATCCCCAGGCTGCCACCTGACCAACACAAAAACAAAAAACAAAAAACCTCTCTCTACGTACACACATACACATACACTCATATGGTACTGGTTCTGTTTCTATAGAGAACCCTGATTAAGGCAGTTTGAAACTCTATGCTCTTTGTATATGTATCTAGGTTTATCAAAGATACAAAAGTAGGCAGGCAGACTTTCAAAGATTATGAAATAAGTAACATAGATTTCTGTTTTTGTTACACAAAATCCTAGCAACACTCCAATGCCATCTATTCACCTTTTTTTATTTCTGTAAGAATTAATGAATTGAACTAAAATTTCACAGACAATTGAAGAATATTTCCCTATCATAGCCATCAAGTCGATTACAACTCTTAGTGACTCTATAGGACAGACTATAACTTCCCCACAGGGTTTCCAAAGTTGTAAATCTTTACAGAAGCAGATATCCACATCTTTCTCCTGCAGAGCCCCTGATGGGTTTGAACCACCGACCTTTCAGTTAGCAGCCAAGTACTTAACTACTGCACCACCACAGCTCCTTGAAGATCATTAAAGTTCATAGATTTTGACTTTGTATTTTGTGGCCTGCAGAAGAGGAAACCAAAGAGAAGTTTTATAAATGTTATGAAGGGTATAAAGAATTGACCAAACTTACACTTTTGGAGCTAGACTAAAATAGAGTAAAATTTATTAAGTTTTGAAATAAAGCATGATTTTCTGTCAGTAAAGATATTTTATACTGCAATGAGTTATCTAAAGACACTGTGAGATGAGGGAGGAGCAGTTAGAGGGTAAAAGAATTCATAAATAAGAAGAAAAAGCAACAAGGTAGGTTTGAGTTTTATTATATCTGTAAGAAAAAGATGTGATCGGATTCAAAAAATTTGCATCTCCCATTGCGAATATGCATGGTATGTAAATACCTTTTTATAATAATAATGTAATGGGTCATCTCCTTGGAGCCTTTGTGAAATTTGATGAGTTCATTTCTATGGAATAGCTGTGATCATTCTGAACAGACCTCTTAAGCTCTCTTCTAAACCTATGATTATATAATACAAAAATAATAGCAGCTGATGGGAAAATCATGGCCTTAATGGCAGGCAATTTTATGTTTCTCTGTTGTCTTTTGTAAAGATGGTTCTTTTTTCTTTCCTAAAAAACTGAAACAAAGGGAAAGAATGTTTTGGTAATGGCTGCATTGATGCAGATCTACTAAGGACATAAATAAGACTCTTTACTATCACACAGCAGGAGAAATAACTACTGACTACAAATGTCTACTCTTCATAAAAATTAAGCCCCATTTTACAAGTGTATACTTAAAATGCCTATTAACTTAACTCTGTGGGGAGCTTGGACATAAAAACTGAGAGGAATCTGACCCATACATTTATTGAGGCTTTTGGGCAGGGAAACAAAAGGCTTGATTTTCTTTTCTCTAATCTTTGTTCAGTTTTAAAGGGAAATGATTTTTCCCTCAAACTGCTATAAAACCCAATTGAAAAGCATTTTTAGAAATTATACCAGTTAGAGGATTTGGTATGCAACTCTGGCTACTCTATAAGGACTTCATTTGCATAAAAATTCCTTCAGTCTTGCAATTTGTAATACAAGTATGCATCAATTAAATATAAAATACTTCATAGATTTTTTTTTTTTTAGTATTTTCACCTGTGTTTTGCATATGGGTTTTTGTCTATTCCATCTGTGTTTAGACTTAAATTGTGATTGATTCACTTCTAGAGCTACAGTAACTAAATTCTCTGAGGAATTTTTAAGCATTAGTATTCTCTTTTAATGATCATTTTTCAATACCATTTATGTGACCCAAATTTCCCTATCAAATTGACTCATGGCCATAATAAACTACAGTTTAATTTTAGATATTTGATATTACTTGATAATGGTCATGGAAGTTAAATAAATTTAGGAGCCTATGTCATGCCTAATACGTTTTTTCAAACAGACATAAATGCTACAGACTATGAATAGTCACTTCCCTGTTATTTTTCCACTTTAAAATGCATTTTAAACACTTCTTTAGATTTCAGTTACCTTTAATTACTGTCATACATTTATGAATGACAGAAGAGGAACCAGAAACTGCATGATCTCAAATACCTTTTTTTGTGCGGTGATACTTGGCTACACTTTCACAATGAGAAAAACCCACACAGGCTTTGGAAGCATAAGTGAGGAAAGTCCATTTTCTAGGTGGTGGTGGTAGTGGTCAGATGCATGGTCCTACTTGAGGTTTTTAGGAACTTCTTTGGCCTTGCTATTGTACTCAGTGTTATTTGGTGAGGTTTCCTCAAAGGTTCTTCACAGTTGGCAGTGGTTCTTTGGTGAATGTTTGAAAACCACTTGCTTCAATGCTTCAGCTGCAGCTTCCTTACCTGCTTTCTTCAAAGTCTCCCAAAGTTCATGTAAACTGTTATACCTTACTAAAATCCCTCCATTCCTGTAATATTTACAGTGGCTCTTTTCCTAAAAGAATCTAATGTGATAAAAACATTATAGAGAAATATTCAAGTCAGCACATAGAGATGTGTATTATTCATTATTTATTATTTTAACAGCTTACAATAACTCCCAAAATACAGAGGAGTAGTCAGAAACATGGCTCCACCAAAGATATCTTTATCCTAATGCCAAGAACCTGTGAATATATGAAGTTACATTGCAATGGGGAATGAAAGTGGTGGATAGAATTAAGGCTGCTGATGAGCTGACCTTAATGATTCTATGGGAAGCATAAATGGTTAAGCACCCAATTAACTGAAATGTTGGTGGTTCAAACCCACCTAGAGATGCCTTGGAAGAAAGAGCCAATGATCACCTTCTGAAAAATCAGTGATTGAAAACCCTCTGAAGTCCCATTCTACTTTACAACATATGATATTGCTATGAGTTGGAATAGATTTGAAGGCAACTGGTGATAATGGTACTAATAAGGAGCTGACCTTAATGCAGTTTGGATTATGATTGTCCAGGTGGGCCCCACATAAACACATGCTTTCTTAAAAGTGAAAGATGGAATTGGAAGAGAATCCCAGAGAGATGGCAATGTGAGAAAGATTTGACCCAATATTTCTGGCTTTGAAAAGGGAGACAAGTGCTATGAGCCATAGAAGGGAACACAGGCCTGCTGACACCTTAATTGAAACCTAATGAGGGCTGCATCAGACTTGTAATTTCCAATACTGTAAGACAACACATTTGTGGTGTTTCTAGACATGAAGTCTATAATCATGTGTCACACGAACAATGATAATGTAGTGCCTAAGGCACTTGACTGCTGACCAAAAGGCTGGCAGTTCAAACCCACTAGCCACTCCTTGGAAGGAGAAGGTTGGGCAATCTACTTCCATAGTGATACCACCTCAGAAACCCAAGGAGAGGTCACTATGAGTCGAGTCCAACTTGACGGCACATAACAACAACCAACAGCTGAATTGTTAGTATGGTATTAGAATTTACTATTTTAAGAGCACACTGAATTTGTTTATAAATATTGATAGTGTTTTAGTTGACATTAGCAATAACTATATATATGAGTCTTGATGGTACAGTGGTTAAGCACTTGGCTACTAACAGAGAGGTCAGCAGTTCAAACCCACCAGATGCTCCACTGGAGAAAGATGTGGCAGTTTTCTTTCAATAAAGTTTTATAGCCTTGGAAACTCTGTGGGACAGTTCTATTCTGTCCTATAGGGTTGCTAGGAGTCAGAATCAACTCAATGGCAATGGGTTTTATAAATATAATGTAATGTAATATGATATAATATATATACCATACAGCACATAGCAACAACAACATATTGTATACATGTTCTTAAACCTGCAAACTTATTTTATATTTTCTGTGATTATTTCAACTTTTAATCCTTGATCTGGGTTTTCTTTGGCATATGACAGTGTTTTGTGCATGTGCAGATGCAGGAGTATGCACACATGCTTTTCCATGAAGGAATTAATTTTTATATTACCTTAA
>NW_006922055.1:671551-673312 GCF_000298275.1 Orycteropus afer afer | reverse complement strand
AACATCTTTAAACCGGTTGCTGGAGAGTAGTGTCTGACTCATGGCAACCATGTTTGCATTAGAATATATGAATTTTCAGTGCATGGTTTCTCAGAAGTAGATTGCCAAGGCTTTCTTCCAAGGAGCCTCTCAGTTGATTCAAACCTCTAAATTTTAGTTAGCATAAAAGCACTTAAACATTTGTACTGTCCAAGAATTTCTACAAAACACCCTTGTTTTGTGGGTTCAAGCCACTAATTAGGGGCAAAGTACTTAAACATTGTGCTACTAGGGCTCCTTGCAACACGCCTCAAACCCAAAACCAAACTCATCTGCCACTGAGTTGATTCCAACTCATAGCAACCTTCACTGTGTTTCCGTATTAATGATGTATGTCTGACATTAATGAATACTGAGGTGTGAGGCAAAAGTAATGCTGGCTGTGATAGTTTATGTGTCAAGTTGGATGGGCCGTGATTCTCCGTGATTTGATAGTTATGCAATGATGTCATTTGGCAATTATATGATGATGTAATTTGTCATTTAGGACATGTGAACTCATCCTACATTTTGTGATCTGATTTGTTCATCTTCTATTTTCAGATAATAACAATTTTTGCATAATGACCTGGTCTTTGGAACCTAAATATTTAGATAAAGGAGGAGTAGATGTATGAATTAATTTTGTTTATGTTGAATCATACATCTACAGTCAATTAATCTGGTGTCTGTATAACACTCCCTGTCATGAAAATAAGACAAAGTGTTATCCATTATACAATTTATTGATACTTTTGTTTTTGTTAGGTGGCATAGAGTTGGCTCCAACTCATAAAGATTCTACTGACAACAGAACAAAACTCTGTCCCCTCCTGCACCATCCTTACAATCATGGCTATGCTTGAGCCCATCATTGTAACCATTGTCACAATACATCTGGTTGAGGATCATCCTCTTTTCTGCTGACTACTTTCCAGGCAGAATATCCTTCTCCAGGGACTGGTTCTCACCTGATAACATGACCAAAGTACAAGAGATAAAGTCTCTCCATCCTCATTTCTAAGGAGGATTCTGGCTGTACTTCTTCCATGACAGATTGTTTCATTATTCTGGCAGTCCATGGTATAGCCCATGTTCTTCAGCAATACTGTAATTCAAATGCATCAATTCCTCTTTGGTCTTCCTTACTCATTGTCCAGCTTTCCCATGCATAAAAGGCAAATGAAAATACCATCACTTGGGTCAGGTGTATTTTAGTCCTCAAAGTGACATCTTTACTTTCTAACATTAAAGATGTCTTCTGCAGCAGATTTGCCCAATGCAATATGTCATTTGATTTCTTGACTGCTGTTTCCATAGGTGTTAATTGAAGGTCCAAGTAAAATTAAATCCTTGACAGCTTCAATCTTTTCTTCATTTACCATGATGTTGCTCAATGATTCAGTTGTGAAGATTTTTGTTTTCTTTATGTTCAACTGTAATCTGTACTGAAGGCTGTAGTCTTTGATCTTCTTCAATAAATGCTCTAAGCCCTTTTCACTTTCAGTAAGCAAGGTTATTATACATACATATAGGGATAAAGAGAGACAGAGAAACAGAGATAGAGAGAGATAAAGGGAGAGATTTATCTCACATAAAGAAATGGCTTACACAACTGAAGAGGCTGTCAATACCAACTCATTGGCTCAGATGTTAGAATGGAAGATTCTCCTGAGTCATGTAGCTGCAGGGACTGATGAACCCAAGAATGGCTTATCAGAAATAATGATATGAGTGAAGAGA
>NW_006922055.1:664981-670866 GCF_000298275.1 Orycteropus afer afer | reverse complement strand
AAAAAAAAAAAAAAAAGGACCAGGTTTGCAGGTCTGAAAGAGCCTGGTGGAACCCTTGACTATGGCCCCTATCTTCCCTTCAGGTCTGGAATTGAACCCACTCCTGTGGCTTCCAGCCAAACAGAAGACAGGAATATCAGCTGAACATTTACATTAGGTAGACATAGTCTTTGGAGAGACCAACCATGAGAGAACGGAAGGGTATGTATGCAGAGCTCTGGTGGAGTAATGCATAAGGTATTTGACTTCTAACCAGAAGGCCAGCGGTTCAAACCCACTAGCCACTCCTCAGAAGGAATCTCTTTCTGCAGAGATACTGCCTCTAAAACTCAAGGAGGAGTCACTATGAGTCAGGACCGACTTGACTGCAGTGAGTTTTATGCACGGAGAGACAGCTCGGGAGGCAGTAGTGCATGGAGGAAAGGGCACAGGGAAGAGGTAACTATGGGGAGGAAGTGGAAGGGGATCTGTTGCATTGTGGGAAATTGCAGACAATGTCATGAGACAAAGTGTATGTGAGCTGCTGTATGGAAAGTGAAATTGATCTGTAAACTTTCACTCAAACCACAATAAAAATTTAAAGAGAAAAAAAAGAATTCCTTGTGAGACAGCAGGCTTCTGGCTCACAGGCTGTGGAGGCTGATGCATCTCAAGATCAACAAGAACCATGGCAGGCCTCTGACTCAAGTCCAAAGCATCAGAGGTCAGGTGATGGCAAACCAAATGCAGAATTTAGAGTAAGCAAAAAGCTAGAAGGTTTTGCCACAATGTATGTGTGTCTCTCTCTCTCTCTCTATATATATATATATATATAGACACACACACACACACACACACAATGATTACAATCTTTTTTTTTTTTTTAATTGTGCTTTGGGTACAAATTTACAAAGCAAATTTGTTTTACATTCAACAATTCATGCACATTTGATTTCACAGCCCCATTACCATCCCCAACCATAAAAAAAATTCTCCTCTCCTCTCTTTCCTATGACTGCCACCCACCCCATGCCCTTCTCACCTATGCATTCCTTTCTTTCCAGTTTTCCCTTTATGTGAATGCTACCACTCTGGTGTCTCCTGGCTGATTGATCTAAGTGATATTATCTACATAAACTAGGTGGGTGCATCTCCCTGAGGTAGGTGTTCTGAAAGTAGGGCTGAGAGCCAATCCATGTAAGTAAGTCCATTTCTAGACCTGAAGGGTAATCTGAGGCCATAGTCTCAGGGGTTCCACCAGTGTCTATCCAACCAGCAATTCTGGTCATTTTTGTGTTCTGGAATTTTGTTCCACATTTTCTCTCTTACTTTACCCAGGATCTCCAGTTTTGATCCCCTTTCAAGCAGTTGGCATTGGTAGCCAGGTACCATCTAGTTTTTCTGGTCTCAGGATCATAGAGACTGAGGTCCTCATGGTCCATCTTATCTTTAGATTAACTGCTTCTAGGTGACTTTGACTTTATTCACTCTTCTTTGCTCCAGATGAGAGGAGACTAATAGTTTAATCTTAGCCACTCAAAAACTTTAAAGACCCTCACCAAAGTAGGTTGTAGAGCAAGGCTTTTATTTATTATGCTGTGTCAATTAAGCGTGGTGTCCCCCAAGACTATGGTCCTGAGTCCTTATGCCCAGTGATTTTCTCTCACAAGGCATTTGGTTGTCTCTGAGAAATTACTCCAGCCTGCCTTCTATTCCTTCTGTAATGTATGTGGCTAATTTTGTAGCACAAATGCATATGTAAGATTATCTTCAGCCTTGGTCTAGGGTATATTCCTGTTTGCCTACCCCTATCTGATCTGCCCACTTGTCTATGCATTAATCTGTAGACTGGGGATGCAGTCCACAGTCCCAAGAAAACTCCCTTTCAACTAATTGGCTGCTCATAGCAGATCTTATAATGGAGGTGATTACATTATATTAGATCTCATCATGGGGGATGACTACATCATTACATAATGGCCTAACTATGTTATAACTGTCAAACCACAGAGAATCATGGCCCAGCCAAGTTGACACACAACCTTAATGCTCACATAGACCCAGGGGGAAGATTGATGCCAAGATACGTGGACATCTCCAGGGAACACTAGGCCCACAGATGTTGAAGTGAGACTAGGACTTTTCCCCAGAGCCAACAAAATGAGAAAGTCTTTCTGTAGGGTTGATACACTAGATTGAACTTTTACCCTCTTAAAATGTGGGAGAATAAATTTTTGTTCATTGAAGTATTTCTATTACATTAACGCTAGATAACTAAGACATAATGTGATAGATCTTTTCAAACATGTATAGATTATTTGTGTTTCCTTTATATAAAATGCATGCATATATATGAATATATAATATATATTTATGCATGTATATATGTACACATATATATATATATTTACATACATATTTTTACTTTTTATTTCTGATTAATTTAGTAGTTCTTTTATTTCTGGATACTCATTATTTGCCAGTTGCATGGTATCCAAGTATTATTTCTAATATGATATTCATATTTCACTTTGTAAATGGTGTTTTGTGATAAACAGAAATTTTTATTTGTATGCAGCTAAATCAACAAACTATTTTTCATTTCATAATTTTATTTTAACACTACTCTATCTGAGCTAATAAAAAGATTCTCTAATAGAAGTTTTACTTTTCTTTTAAAAGATAATAATATTTTAAATTAAAATGAGCTCTGGTGGTATAGTGCCTAAGGCATTTGACTGCTAACCAGAAAGTCGGTGGATCAAACTCATCAATTACTCCATGGAAGGAAGACTGGGTAATCTACTTCTATAAAGATTTACTGTCTTGGAAACCCAGTGGAGGTCACTATGAGTTGGAATCTACTCGATGGCAGTGAGTTTAGTGTTTTTTTTTTTTTTTTTAATATATTTGGAATTAATTAATGGATTGTAAGAGACAAGGATGAATTTCACCTTTTCAATGTGGAAAATCAGTTATTCTAGCACAATTTATTGAATACACAGATTGTTATTCCCACTGATATGCAACATTTTCTTTGCTCTACATTGCTATATATGAAATACTCTTGATTCTGAGCACCCACGTCTATGTTATTTAGTCTATTTTTTTATCTTCATGCAGTAGTTAAATCTGTGTGTCCACTTGGATGGGCCTGGTTGAGTGGCTGGGCAGCTGGTCGTAGTTATTCCCCATGATAAGATGGGCAATCAACTCCATGGTGGGATCTACCACAAGCAGCTGAGTAGCTGCCTTTGGGATGTGGTGTGCTTCCCATATATAAGGAGAAGACTTGGGGATAGTCTCTAGCTTATGGCATGCTTGGACCCTCCATGTAGCCATGCCATTGTTCAGCAGCCTGCTATGTATGCTCTGCAACCTTGGAACTTACAATGGGCTTAAATTAATGGCCTTTTTTGTGGTTTGGTAACATCAGCACTGTGTCTTTTTACTTGTCAACCTTGGGCTTGTCAGCCTCAGCAGCCAGCAGCTGGCTGAGTGAAGAAACACCTCTAGTGGGCCAGGAGCAGGAGGCAGAGCTGGACCTCAAGTTTGAGGGGCTTTCACACAGCCCCTAGAGTCTGGCACTTGGAACTCAGACTTCTAGTCTCCTGAACTGTAAGAGAATAAACTCCTGTTTGTTAAGGCCATCCCATTTGTAGTATATTCTTGTCAGAGTGGCACTAGGTAATCAGAACAAAATATGGTACCAGGAGTGGGGTACTGCTCTGACAGATACCTAAAATGTGGAAAAAGGAGTGGAGTGAGTCCTTGACCTGAGGCCCTGGCAGAAAGACACTGGCATATGGCATGAGAGATGGCAGGAGCAGAGCTGGCAGGAGCAGAGCCTAGAGAACTGGCATGAGATAGTGACAGCCTTACCAGTGCACGGAGGAGAAAACTGGATGTCATTGCACAAGTGGTTTCCTGGTGGAGTGAGTTGCCTTCAGGCATTAATTGGCAGAAAAGATTGGCATGAAGGTTGACTGGCCCATGGAACAGGAGAGCTGAGTGCTTTTGGGGCAGGAAGATTTCCCGTGGAATGGGTTGCTTTTGGCATTAGTCGGCAGAAGCAGAGAGACTAAGGAAACAGGAAGCAGAGCTGTCTCAGGCTCAAAGGGTAAGAACATGACCTTTGGGGGTAGAACCATCATAGC
This sequence comes from Orycteropus afer afer, assembly GCF_000298275.1. Classification (NCBI taxonomy): domain Eukaryota; kingdom Metazoa; phylum Chordata; class Mammalia; order Tubulidentata; family Orycteropodidae; genus Orycteropus; species Orycteropus afer. Next base: position 666,730 of record NW_006922055.1, on the reverse strand, counting down.
CCTCTAGGCTTCAAAGAGTTAGACCTTCACCAACTCAGTTCTGGAGTGTGGGGCTGCTTGTTCCTGTGAGCTAGTGGGATGGAGCCATACCAATTGCCCAAGAGTGAGAAGGCAGGGCTGCCACACCCAAGAAGGAGAGGAATGGGACCCACCAAGGCAAGGGGTGAGGTCACCATTTACATGAACTAGGTGACTGGAGCCACCTAGTGAGAGAGATCTCTACAGATGTCACCCAATGAAGATCTATACAGGTGTAAAGTTGACAAGGAGTGGAATTGTGGGAGTTAAATTTGTATGTCAACGTGGCTGGCCCTGGTTGAGTGGCTAGGTGGCTGGTGGTAGTTATTCCTCATGTTGAGACTGGCAGTCAACTCCATGGTGGGATCTACCACAAGCAGCTGAGTAGCTGTCTTTGGGATGTGGTCTGCTTTCTGTATTTAAGGAGAAGCCTTGGGGATAGTATCTAGCTTATGGTACACTTTTACCCTGCGTGTAGCTGTGTCATTGTTCAGCAGCCTGCCATGCTCTGCCAACCTTGAGACTTACAATGGACTTAAATTAGAGACCTTCCATGTGGTTTGGTAACATCAGGACTGTTCCTTTTTACTTGTCAACCTTGGGCTTGTCACCCTCAGCAGCCAGCAGTTGTCTGAGTGATGAAACGCCTCTAGCTCCAGTGGGCCAGGAGCTGGAGGGAGAGCTAGACCCTCAGGTTGAGGGCTTTCACACAGTCCCTAGAGCCTGGCACTTGAAACTTGGACTTCTAGCCTCCCAAACTGTAAGCGAATAAACTCCTGTTTGTTAAGACTGCCCTATCTGTGGTGTATTCTTGTTAGAGCAGCACTAGGTAACCAGAACACCTTGTGCATACCACACAGTACTAATTACTATTACTTGACAAGAAATCTTGATATCTTATAACATAATTTACTGAAGTTCTTCTTTTTTATTTTTAAATTGTGATTTGGGTGAAAATTTACAGAGCAAATTCACTTTCCATACAGCAGTTCACATATACTTTGTCTCATGAAATTGACCACAGTTTACTACAATGCGACAGCTGCCCTCCCACTTCCTACCCATAGTGACCTCTTCCTGGTGTCTATCCCTCAATGCACTCCTGCCCCCTAGGCTGTCTCCCTGTGCATAAGCAGCCCTTCTTTCTTGCATGATTGTTTTCTCCAAGGAGTGTATCTACTTGAGGTAAATGTCCAACTCATATGCCTGACTTTTGTTTGGCTGGAAAACACAGGTGTGGGCTCAATTCCAGATCTGAAGGGCAGCTAGGGGCCATAGTCTCAGTGGTTCTACCAGGTTCTATTGGACCAGCAAGCCTGGTCCCCAACCCCTTTTTTTTCTCCAAATGATTTTTAGTTTTGTTCCACATTGTTCTCACTCTTTATCCAGGATCTCCTACATAGGTCCCCTTCCAAGTGGATGACAGTGGTAGCTGGGCACCATCTAGTTCTTCTGGTCCCAAAGTCATATAGGCTGCAGATCAGATGGTGTACCAGTCGCTAGGACTAATTGTTTCCATGAATTTTGGTTTTCTTCACTCTTCTTTGCTCTGGATAAGGAGAGACCCATCGCTGCATCTAGATGGCAGCTTGCTAGCTTTTAAGATCCCAGTCACTACTCACCAAAGTAGGAGATGGAACAATGTTTTGTATAGTATGTTATGCCAATTGAGCTTGATATCCCTTGTGACTATGGTCCCAAGCCTGCAGGTTCAACTACTCGGTCCCTCTG
>NW_006922055.1:637055-641024 GCF_000298275.1 Orycteropus afer afer | reverse complement strand
TGGGGCTGACTGCTCTTCTGTCCAGGTTCAAGGCTTTTATCCCCTTTCTCCTGCTCTTCTGGCCTGCTACTCTGGGCAGGCCTGAGTTTCCCCTCCTCACCTAATTCTGGTTCAATTATGGCTATGGGGTATGTAAGTTAAGTTGTTGGAAACTGATAATTAGAATTTTTAAATCTGTGAATGTGTAATATCTCTACTTGTTCATGTCATCTAGTTTTTTCAATAATATTTTATAGATTTTTGTGTAGAAGTATCCTTTACATTAGGGAAATAAAAACTAGTTAAAAGAATTTTTAAAGCCATATTTAAATGAAGCAATATGGAAAAATTAGCTAGTATGTTAAATTAGTTACCAAAATGCAAGAATATAGGTAGATATTAAAAGAAGATCTATGATATAGGGGATACAATTTTTTAATACTTTATATAGAAATTGAATATATTTTACTCTATATAAATTTTTAGGTTTGTCCAATATCGCATGAAACAGGATCAGTTGGTGATACTTTAAATGTGTTCTAAAGTTTGTAATCTATTTACTAGCATTAATTCAACAGTATCATTAATATTATCAGAATGGCTCAAATAAGGTAAAATCAATAATTTATAATGTGTGGGAAAATATAGAAAAATATTTATACTTTGAGAGAAGTGTTCTGGATGATTTCTTTTCTAAAATAAATAAGATTACTATTTCCAAAGAAAACAAATAGTTAGGAAAGCAAGTGTAACCATAAGACTCCACATAGTGTTGCTTCAAATAGAATTTACACAGTTATGTTCAAAATTATAACTTCTTTGATTAGTAAAATGGGGAGAAGTGTGTGTTTGTGGCTGTGTTTTGCTTTTGTCATCAACACAAGGAAATTAATCCCCTTTATCTCATAGAAATAGGTAAATATATCTATAACTGAAAAATCAAGAAATAGTATGAGCATGGTCTTTAGCAATATGAAGGCAAATACCAAGAATATTTGACAGAGTAACTTCGGGATTGGTAAGGGTGTTACAAGGATGACATTTTTTTCTGTTATAAGTGATAGAACTATTGGACAATTTATACTAGAAACGTTTTCGTGAATATGTATATGTGTGTGTGTGTGTGTATAATAGATTTTACTGTATAAATTTAAGAAACACTAAGCCATCAAACTTTAATAGTTATTACTACTTACCAATAGTAGTTATTTCTACTTAGTAGTAGTAGTTATTGTTGTTGTTGTTATGTGTCGTTGAGCTCGACCTGAGTCATAGCGACCCCTCCTTGGGTTTCTGAGGCAGTATCACCATAAAAATAGATTGCCCAACCCTCCTTCCAAGGAGTGGCTGGTGGGTTTCAACCGCCAGCCTTCTGGTTAGCAGTCAAATGCCTTAGGCAGTATGCCACAAGAGCTCCCCTAGTAGTTATTACTACTGCTAAAAGGACTAACAATCTGTCCTGAAAAAAATGCAGCCCGAATGCTCCTTGGAATGCAGTGGGAATCGCCAGAATTCCTCTCACCTACTTTGGTCATGTTGTCGGAAGGAATCATGATCTGGAGAAGGATAGCATGCTTGGTAAAGCGGAGGGTCAATGAAAAAGGGGAAGACCCTCAGTGAGATGGATTGACACAGTGACTGCAATGATGAGTTCAGGTACCAGGATCAAGAATTGTGAGGCTGGCACAGGACTGGGGAGTGTTTCCTTCTGCTGTGCATAGGGTTGCTATGAGTCAGAGATGACTTGACACCACCTAACAATAACAACTCCTTAGCATAAAATAGAATTTTAATAATTATTGAAAAATATGCTATTGACAAAAAATAAGTACATTTTTACTTTTATTGTTATTAGCTTTTCTTGACAGAATATTTTCTTATTGTATTGCTTATTCTTTGAATTTGAAAAAAATATTTTATTGAAATGTAACATATATAGAAGGAAGTAGTAAGTGTAATTACATCAGAGTTAGAACAAAAAGTGAACATTCCTTTGAAACCACCACTCAGGTCAAGAAGTAGAATATTGTTGCAACCTCAGAAGTTCCACTAATGTTTCCTTTAATCATTGTCCTTTTTCTCTTCTCTAAAGGTAAAACTGCCTTTATTTTAGCACCTAGATTCATCCAGTCTATATTTAAGTTTATATAAACTAAAGAATATATCTATACATTCTTTTGAAACCTGGATTTTTTTCCTTCCTATTATATATCTGTAAGAGTTCATATTGTTGAAATTTTGCATCTTAAGTTTTTCTTTTTTTAATATTGGGCTATCCATTTTTTAGTTCATTGTATCAATTTGTATTGGTGTGCAAATATTTCCTATTCTGTGGTTTGCTTTTCTCTTAATGGTCCCTTTTGATGAACTGAAGTTCTTAATTCTAATGAATTCCGGTTTATCCTTTTATAACTATTGCTTTTTTGTTTCCTGTTTAAAAATAATTTTTGCTATTCTCTTCATGGTAATACTTGCCTGACTTACCTCCTAGGAACACTGTAGTTTTACTTTTCACATTCAGATGTACAATCCAACTGTGCAGAGTATTTGGTAGGGGCCATTATATGGTTCATATTTTATGTGATACCTAATTTACCCAGAACCATTTATTGAAAAGACAATAGTTTCCATTTATCTCTGCACTACCACCTTTCTCATAAATCAAGTGTAATAAATGTGGGATGTGATTCTGTTTCTTGACACTATTGATTTATTTGTTCTACATTTTCTTAATACTTCACTGTCTTAATTACTTTTCCTTCTTAATATACCTAAATATACAATAGATAAAGTTCAGATTCATAGTCTTGCTCTTCAAACGTGCTTAGACTATCATTAATTCATTACTTTTTCCATATAAACTTTAGAACTAAGTTATTAATTACATAAAAACTTATAATTTCTGGTTCAATTATGGCTATGGGGTATGTAAGTTAAGTTGTTGGAAACTGATAAATAGAATTTTTAAATCTGTGAATGTGTTAATATCTCTACTTGTTCATGTCATCTAGTTTTTTCAATAATATTTTATAGATTTTTGTGTAGAAGTATTATTTTTTTAGTTAGACATATTACTAGGTATTTCACATTTTTAATTTTTTATTGTAATGATATTTTGATATCATTTGATTTTTTCAGAAAAAATATAAATACAATTAATTTTTGTGTATTGATCTCATATCCCATCACTTTGCTATCTGCACTTATTAATTCTAATAATATATTTTGTTTTCTTTTGTGTTTCTCCAATACAAAATAATGTCAAATAAAAAATGTATTTCCTTTGTTTTAATCTTTGTACCTTATATATATTTTTTCTAGCCTTATTTCTCTTGTAGAATCTCTAATACAATATTAAATTGTCATGGTAATAACTGACATGTTTTTCTCATTTGCAATCTCAAAAGGTAAACTGAAAAATTCACCCTTTTTGAAAACTCAGTGTTGTTGTTTGTATGTTGTTGGTTTGTCTTTGAATGTGCTTTATGAGCTTAAGGAATGTTATGCTTTTCCTAATTTTCTGAGAAAATTACTATGACTAGATATTGAATTTTATAAAAATTCCTTGGTAAAAAGATAAAAAGGATTGATCACTTTATTGTTTCTTTTCTTTTTTTTTTTTGGTGATTACATTGATTTTTTTGTTTCTTATACTAGAATACAAAGTTTTGTATTCTCCAGAATGCAAACTGAAAATTTCAAACTGAAAGAACTGAAGAAAAAATTGAAGCCTCGAGTTGCAATATAGAGAGATTCTATGGGCAAAATATTGAATGATGCAGGAAACATCAAGAGAAGATGGCAGAAATACACAGAGTCACTGTACCAAAAAGAACTGATCAATCTTCATCCATTTCAGGAAGTGACATATGATCTAGAACCAATGGTAATGAAGGAAGAAGTCAAAGCTGCAGTGAAAGGACTGGCGAAGAACAAGGCTCCAGGAATTTATGGCATACTGATTGAGATATTTCAACAAACAGATGCCCC
>NW_006922055.1:632638-634466 GCF_000298275.1 Orycteropus afer afer | reverse complement strand
CATGTGGGTTGTCAACTATTTGTAATAATTTACCCTCCCCAGTTTTCAGCTTCCAAGGTGAGGTCCTGTTGCCAGCTATTAGGTAGCATCTGCAGAGGCTGGTTTGCTTCAGTCTGATGTAACTTATGGATGCTTACACAAGGGATAAACCACAGCCTATGAACATCTCCTTAGAGTAACTTCTTCATTAAACTTGAAGCTGCCACACTTCCCACCTTTCCACTAAAATACAGGACACAAAGGACACAGACTAAAGTAAAAAATAATCACAAAAGTAAAGGAAAAAAAAAATAAGGCTTCAATCAAAACTAAAATCTTCAAACAAAAGATTAGTGGAGGAAGACTAAGGAGAATCTTTCAGGAGATCCTTGAGCCAGAGAAATATTCACTACTCCTGGTTATATTTACATTTCTAGAGCTTTGGAAGTTAATTGGACATCATGAACAGATAGCACTCTGCTATTATTGATTATTATTAATGACAATAATTTCCATGTGAATGGACACTTAATAACTGTCCTATACTTAACTGGAATTTTAGCCTATTTTTCTTTCATGCCTAAGGCACTTGACTGCTAACCAGAAGGCTGGCAGTTCAAACCCAGCAGCCACTCCTCGGAAGAACGATTGGGCAATCCTACTTCTGTAGTGAACCTGCCTCGGAAACCCAAGGAAGGGTCGTTATGATTTGGGGCTGACTCGACGGCACATAACAACAACAACAACAACATATTTCTTTCAAGAGCCTTGCTGGGAAGATGGTATTAGCCTCATTTTGCATTTGAGGAAAATGAAGCTTAATGATGTCAAGTAATTTGCCTTAAGTTCAAGTAAGCTAGTAGATGGTGGAAATGGAGTTAAGTATAAATCAACTTTATTCCAAAGCCTTGGGTTTTCCACTAATCTACTTCACTTCAAAATGAAAATAAAATTAGAACAACAATATTTCATTGTGTATATTAACTTCTAAAGTTTGCCTAGTGCTTTCTCAAATATTTCCTTATTGAAATCTTCTGAAATGCATGCATTCTTATTCTACCCATTAAAAAATATAAATAATAAAACAATTAGGGTCTGAAAATTTAAGGGACTTTACTTGAGGTCATATACTTGACCAGTGACAAAATCTTAAAATAACTTTGACTATAGTCAGCTAGGATCTTTCTAGCAATGCAAGGTCTGGAATATGAATGGTGAAGTAAAAGGCATTTTAGAATACATGATTCCATTTAGTCAAATCATGCATTAAGTGGCCATACAAATGCTCTTTTCTGTAAGAAAATCAGACATACAGTATAATTTAGCTATATTTAACCAGAGTTGTTTTTCTTATATAGTGATTTTTTTTCTTTCTTCAAGAAAAGTTGTTTTTGTTTTTTAACCAGGTATCTTGTGTCTATTTAAAATATAGTATGTGTAGAATTTTAATTTACCTCCATAATTTCAGGTGAAACATGTGGAGAACTACCTGTTCAATCTTATAAAATATTTTTTAAAATGATTTCATGATGACTCAGAAATTTACATTTTGAAAGTGAGTTAAAAGAGCAAGAACATTCATAACAGCAAATTGTTTTTAAGACATTCTGGAAATTTGTTTTATACAACAAGTAGCTTTGAGCACCTAGTATGTGTTAGATCAATTCTTCTCAAACTTTAATGTTCATATTCAATACCCAAAATCTTATTAAATGTGCATTCTTATTCAGTTAGTCTGGTGGAGTGATACCTAAGTGTATGCATTTTCAACATGGTCCCAGATGATGCCAAAGCCACCTGTTTGCAAACTACACCTTGAGTATCAAGGTACCAGACTAGCAATACAAAG
>NW_006922055.1:609370-631913 GCF_000298275.1 Orycteropus afer afer | reverse complement strand
TGATGTTTTATTTATTTATTTGTGGTTTCCAAGTGCATATAAAAGTTATGTTTACTTTAAACCGTAGTCTATTAAATGTAGAATTGCATTATTTTGTTTGAAATATTATAAAAGTTTGAAATATTATGAGACTTACCAAACTGTGACACAAAGTGAGCTCATGTTATTGGAAAAATGGCACCAATAGATTTGCTCAGTGCGGGGTTGCAACAGACCTTCAATTTGTGAAAAATGCAGTATCTGCAAAGCACAATAAAGAGAAGTGCAATAAAATGAGATATGCTTTTCTCTATAGATAGATAGATATGAATTCTAACATTGAGTACTGAGTTAAGTATATCCTTTTGTTATACTTTGGTATATGATTTTATGGACTAACTGCGAGTTTTCTGACTATAGCAGACATACAGCTCTAGTCTTCCAGAAGGAAAGGGTTTGTCTCTAAAGCTACAAAACTCACTGGCATAGCCAATGATTTCTAACAAATTCTGGTATTTAGGAAATACTTAAATATTTGTTAAATGAATGATTTTGATTGAGTTACAAAGTTACAGAATATTAAAGCCTTTCCACAATTTTCATCACAAATTATGACAAACAATTTAACTCGAATGAACAATATTTCCATTTAAATTATTTCACAGCCGTGGTCTTCTCTGGTCTTTATATAAATTCTAACAGAAAGGCTAATCTTGATTATATACAAAAAGTTGTTGTTGTTGTTGTTTTTGTTATGTGCCGTCAAGTCGGACCTGACTCATAGCGACCCCTCCTTGGGTTTCTGAGGCAGAATCACTATGGAAGTAGATTGCCCCATCTTCCTTCCTAGCAGTTGCTGATGGGTTTGAACTGCCAGCCCTCTGGTTAGCAGTAGAGTGCCTTAGGCACTACACTACCAGAGCTCCCCATATACAAAAGAGGCTTTCCCAAATCACTGCACTGGATGGTGCATTTGATGCCCTGTCTGGTATATATTCTGGAGAAACAAATACACATGGAAGGGCGCAAGAGGCCTTCAAGGCTCTGCTTTCACTTTCGCAGCAGGGGAGAGAGGCACAGCCCCTTCCTGGAGAAGCAGAGTGGCAAACACCATCCTGGCAGTCCTCAAGTCAGTGGAGTTGTGTTTTCTTCCTGTGAAAGAAACAGGATGTTAAATGTGATAGAATTATGAGCTCTCTCTCTCTCTTTATCTATAGTTTGAAAATCAAATCGGTCCTCTCAAAAGGCATATTTCCTAGATGACATCCTAGAGACAACAAACTGAACCTACTTGGTGATTTTTCTTTTTATAAAGGACAAAGTGTCCATGAGATCCTGTGCAAAGTCATGATATGCTTGGGCCAGTGCTCTGTTAGAGCTCTGTCAGAGGTGCAGTTGAAGAGTAATGGAACAATTATTGAATCAGAGTCTAAGCAACTGGACTCATGACACAAGCCAGCATTTATCATCTGTGTAGGCAGATTAACGTCTTAAATACTCAGTTTCCTCATTTGTATCACAGATGATAAATATATAGTGATTTTCAAATTACTAGAATTCTATAAAGAGAAATGCAGACACAGCAAAGGGGAATACACTAGGAGAAAAACTTTGTCTACAGTACAAAATTTACCTCAAGCACCCATGATATAGGGGGAAAAAAGAGTTTAGACCATAATGTAAAAGTCTAGAATACCAGAATAAAGACTTCACTAGCCTTTAAATAAAAAAAAATAAAAAATTATTGAATTTTTTTACAATATGTGAGTGATATAAATCAGGTATTATATTTTTTGGAGACATTTGTATTTTCAGCCCATTCCAAAATAGTAAAGTTAAACTGTCTCACAGCAAATGTCAAACGTCAATCGAAAGGTGAAAAGAAGATAATTTTAAAGATGAGGTCATTCCGGCCACTATAGCATTAAGTGGACACATATGAACAATTTTGTCTACAATTTTCCCTTTTACTCCCAGATTTTCTAAGAGAGCTCATCTCTAGGACTTTCTTAGTCCAGTGCCATTTGGAAGTTAGATAATCATTTTTTATCTGGTATGCTTTCCCTGCAAAATTCCTTAGGTAATATAATTCAAGGGTTATGAGTGATAGCATTACTTTTTCAGGAATAGAGTTGTTTAGTGAGATTAAAGCACAATTTGGAAGTTTCAGGATATAAAGTTTCATACTGAAAAAAAAAAAAAAAGAGAGATATACTAAAAAAAAAAAAAGAAAAGGGGAGAAAAACTGAAATCAGAAAGTAGACGCACAGTGCAAAGTAGGAAGTCCAGCTCCCTCTCCTGTCTCACAATCTTGCAGTTCTGCAGAGAGTGAAAGAACATAAACCAAACAAAACCCAGTGCCATTGAGTCAATTCTTACTCATAGCCACCCTCTAGGATGAGTAGAACAGCTCCATAGGGTTTTCAAGCCTGTAAACCTTTACAGAAGCAGACTGCCTCATTCTTCTCACACAGAGTGGCTGGTGGGTTTAAACCACATGGTGGGTTAGCAGCACAATGCTTTAACCACTACACCACCAGAGCTTTTTTAGAACTCTGGTAATGGCTTGCAACTCATTTGTACTTCATTGTCTTCATTACTATGCAAAAAGTGATTTGGCAGTATCTTTTACAGGACACTAAAAAGAAATATTGACTTTCCAGTGTTAATGCTGGTGAATCAAGATGTGAATTTTGAAATAATTGAAGGTACAGATGATTATTCTTTCAGAATTAGATTGAGATCATAAGAGGAAAATGCAGTACAAAGGAGAGTTTACATAAAAGTAAATCAGTGAAAATTGCAGACAGAATGAAAACTTGCTTAGTGACTGTGGGGAGTTGGAGGAGGAAATGACTACCGGCATGGAAAGGAAGTGAAAGATTTCTAGCTGTCAAGTGAAGGAAACATGCAGAAGGGGGAAAAAAAAAAAAAAAGATATTCTTTAAAAGCATCATTTAAATTCAGAAGAGTAAATTTCAATTAAAGATTTTATTATGCACAAGTACTGGTATATTTCTGTAACTAATCCTGGTCCTATAAGAAATTATAATTATCTTTGCTGTTTTTGAATACTGAATATTTTTGAATTTTGAAGAACTAATACCTTTGAATTATGGTTTGGAAAAGATATTGAACATAACATGGGCTGCCAGAAGAACTAATCAATTTGTCTTGGAAGAAGTACAGCTAGAATCTCCTTAGAAGAGAGGATGGAGACACTTCATATCCCATACTTTGGACATTTTTTCAGGAGGGACCAGTCCCTGGAGAAGGACATAATGGTTTGTAAAGTGGAGTGTCAGTGAATAAAGGGAAGATCCTCAGTGAGATGAATTGACACAGTGTCTACAACAATGAGCTCTAACATAGCAATGACTGCGAGGATGACACAGAAGTGGGCCATGTTTGTTCTGTTGTGCATAGGGTCACTATGAGATGGAACTGACTTCATAGCACCTAACAGAATTTTGGAATATATGAAGCAAATATAGATTTTTGTTTGAGAAATGACTTCTGAGCTGTAGAAAAAGATAACATATTTTTGAGCTATCAACAGCCACTTTAACATAATGATAATCTTGAAGCCTTCCACAGAGATCTTGGGGCGATTTGTGCTTAAATGAAGAGTACTTGGCTCTCTGAAGCCCAATATCATGATTTATAGTTCACACTATTCACTTATAAGAGGATGACCCAGTTTATTACATCTATTACACGTTATTTCAGTGAAAGAGTATTCAACTAATGCTAAATGTGCACCTGTTTCTTAATATCAACAGAACAAATCCAAGTGTTTCTTCTAGAATGGGCAATGAACACTATGACTGGTGGTTTCTGCGTATGGAACCAAATACTCCTTAAAAGAGGGAGCTTTCTGGGACTAGTCATTCTTCTTCATAGAGGTGCTTGCATGGCCCTACTTCCCAGTCTACTCTCTGGGAATACAAGGATGCAGCAGTAGGTATTTTTACCAGGAACTCATTTTATTATCAAAGTACTGGTATGAATTCCAGTTAACTTTCTAAATGATCAGCATTTGTATATGAGTCAATACTAATTCACTGAATACTCATGATAATTTCCATCAGGGTTACAAGTGTATCATTATTATACCCATTTATAGATTATTTTTGGTCATCATTTTTTTTTCTCTCCAATATCCTCATTTCTCTTTTCTCTCCTTTCTCTTTTCAGTTTGAGAAAAATAATACAAATTTTGAGGCAATGAGTGTGCTTCCAGTAAATTATGTCCCCCTGCCATTTTTTAAAGACTGAGATTGAAAACATTTTTAAACTTTCTTTTATGCTATCCTTGCAGTTTGTAGAACTACTATAAGAATACTAGGTAATCTTGCCAACTCAGTAGAATATGGTTAGAGAAGTTAAAAAAAAAAAAAAAGTAACTTTAGTTTTGAGACAATTCTTAAAATTTTACAAAAGGCAGAAATAAAGAAAATAAATTGCAAAGAAAATGTCATTCTGTGGAAGGATTGGTGATTACATTGCTTGCAATGAATCTTAGAAAGAGAGCATTGTGCCTTTCAAATATTATGGCTTGCTTGAAAGAGAGTTTATTATGTGCATATATAAGCCTCAATGATAGCTGATTAGTGTAGAACAAAGGCAGCCAAAACTTTTGAGGACATTTACATAGAAGAAGTTTACAGGCTCCCAAAAAGCTGTAGCTATCACTTAATGAAAATGCAATTTTGTTTTGTTTTGTTTTTTTCCTTGACATATGAGTGCTGGCATCCACCCATTTGAACATATTTACTTATTTAAACTTTAAATTTGACTAATTTAATTTCCCACCACTCATTTGCTGTTTAAACATATTTACTTCTTTAAACTTTAAAATTGACTAGTTTAATATCCCACCACTCTTCTGTCACTTTGTCCTACACTGGTGGCTTGCATGTTGCTGTGAGCCTGGAGGCTATGCTGCTGGAATTTCAAATACCCACAGGGTCACCTAAGGTGCACAGGTTTCAGTGGAGATTCCTGACTAAGACAGACTCAGAGGAAGGAAGGGGCCATCCACTTCTCAAAGAATCAGCCACTGAAAACATTATGAATAGCAGTGAAACGTTGTCTGACATTTTACTGGAACACTTATGAGTAGCTATGAAAGGTTTTTGGATATAGTGCTGGGAGATGAGCTCCTTAAGTTAGAAGGCACTCAAAACACCACTGGGGAAGAGCTGCTTCCTCAAAGTAGGAGTCACCATAATGAAGTGGATGGAGTGAAACTTCTGGGACCTCCATTTGCTGATGTGGTACAATTCAATATGGGAAGAAACATCTGCCAACATCTATTAATAATCAAAACATGGAATATATGAAATATCAATCTAGGAAAATTGTCAAAAATCAAATAGAAAGCTGTCAAAAATGAAATAGAACACATAAAGATCGATATTCTAGGCATCAGTGAGCTGACTTGTACTGGTTTTGGCTATTTTGAATCAGAGAGCTCTATGATCTACTATGCCAAGAATGACAAATTGAAGAGGAATGGCATGACATTCATCCTAACAATAGTATTTCAAGATCTATCCTGAAGTACAATGTTGTAAATGATAGGATAATATCCAAATGCCTACAAGGAAGACCAGTTAATACTACTATTACTCAAATTTACACACTAACCACCAAAGCCAAAGATGAGGAAATTGAAGATTTTTACTAAATTCTGCAGTCTGAAAATGACCAACCTTGCAATCAAGATGTATTACTTATTACTGGTGCTTGGAATGCAAAAGTTAGAAACAAAGAAGACTCACTGGTAGTTGGAAAATATGGCCTGGTGATAGAAATGACACCAGAGATCACATGATATAATTTTGCAAGAGAAAGGACTTATTCATTGCAAATAACTTTTTTCAACAACATAAATGGCAGATATACATGCGGACTTCACCAGATGGAGTACACAAGAATCAGAGCAACTACATCTGTGGGAAGAGGCTATGGGGAAACTCAATATCTTCAGCTAAAACAAGGCCAGAATTTGACTTTGTACCATCAACAGACTGTCAACTGCTCATATGCAAGTTCAAATTTAAGTTGGATACAATTAAAACAAGTCCATGAGATCCAAAATATGACATTGATTATATCCCACCTGAGTTTAGAGACCATCTGAAGAATAGATTTGACACATTGAACACCAATGATGAAAAATCAGATGATTTATGGAGTGACATCAAGAATATCATACGTGAAGAAAGAAAATGGTTATTAAAAGGACAGGAAAGGAAGAAAAGACCACAAGGGATGTTGGAAGAGACTCTGAAACTTACTCTTGAATGGAGAGTAGCTAAAGCAAATGGAAGAAATGATAAGATAAGAGAGCTGAACAGAAGATTTCAAGAGCAGCTAGAGAAGAAAAATTCAATTATTATAATGAAATGTGAAAAGACCAGGAGTTAGAAAAACAAAAGGGAAGACCATGCTCAGTATTTCTCAAGCTGAATGAACTGAAGAAAAAATTCCAGCCTCGAGTTGCAATATTGAAAGATTCTCTGAGTAAAATATTGACTGATGCAGAAAATATCAAAAGAAGATGGAAGTAATACATGGAGTCACAATAGCAAATGGAATTGGTCAATATTCATCTATTTCAAGAGGTGACAAATGAATAAAAACCAACAGTATTGAAGGAAACAGTTGAAACATCACTGAAGGAATTGGCAAAAAACAAGGTTCCAGGAATTGATGGAGATGTTTCAATAAATGCTGGAGGCATTTGCTTGTCTATGCCAAGAAATTTGGAAGACAACTACCTTGCCAACTGACTGGAAAAAACCCATATTTGTACCCATTCCTGAAAAAAGGTGATCTCACATAATGCGGAAATTATCAAACAATATAATTCATATCATATGCAAGTAAAATCTTACTGAAGATAGTTCAAAAAATGAATGCAGCCATATTTTAACTGGGAATTCCAGAAATGCAATCTGGATTCAAAAGAGAATGTAGAATGAGGAATATCATTGCTGATGTCAGATGGATCTTGTTGAAAGCAAAGAATATCAGGCAGATGTATACTTGTGTTTTATTGACTATGAAAAAGCACTTGAATATGTGGGTCATAACAAATTATGGATAACATGGAGAAGAATGGGAATTCCAGAGCACTTAATTGTTCTCAAGAGGACCCTGTACATAGACCATCAACCTGTCATTCTAATACAACAGGGGGATACTGCATTGTTTAAAATCAAGAAGGGAGTGGGTCAGGGTTGTATCATTTCACCATATTTATTCAATCCTTATACTGAGCAAATATTCCAAAATGCTGGACTATATGAAGAAGAATGTGGCATCAGGATTGGAGGAAGACTCATTAACAACCTGCAATACGCAGATAACACAAAACCTAGCTTGCTGAAGGTGAAGATAACTTGAAGCACTTACTGATGAAGATTAAATACTATAGTCTGCAGTATGGATTATACCTCAACATAAAGAAAACAAAAATTCTCTCAACTAGACCAATAAATAGCATTATGATAACTGGAGAAAAGATTGAAGTTGTTTGAAGATTTCATATTGAAGTTGATTGAAGATTTCATATTACTTGGATTCACAATCAGCACCCATGGAAGCAGCAGTCATGAAATCAGACAACATACTGGACTGGACAAATCTGCTGCAAAAGACCTCTTTCAAATGCTTATGAGCAAAGATGTCTCCTTGAAGACTAAGATATGCCTAACCCAAGCCATGGTATTTTCAGTCACCTCTTATGCATATGGGAGCTGGACAATGAATAAGGAAGATGGAAGAAGATTTGATGTTTTTGAGTTGTGGTGTTGGAGAAGAATGCTGAGAGTACCATGGATTGCTTAAAGGACTAATAATATCTGTCCTGGAAGAAATGAATCTGGAATGCTCTTTGGAAGCAAGAGTGGCCAGACTTCGTCTCACATACTTTGGTCATGTTGTCAGAATGGACCATTCACTGGAGAAGGCTTCCATACTTGGTAAAATGGAGGGTTAGTAAAAACAGGAAGACCCTCAATGAGATGAGTTGGCACAGGACTACAACAATGGGCTCAAGTATAGCAAGGATGGTGGTGAGGATGGCACACAACTGGGCAGTGTTTCATTGTGTTTTACACATTGTTGTTATGAGTTGGAGTCAACTTGATGGTAGCTAACAACAGCAACAATAAAGTCTTGTGTTTTCATTCATTCTTAGTTTGTTTAGGATTGTTAATTTTCTTTGTTGTTACCCTTGAGTAAATTCTTACATCCCTAAATTTGGAACAGTCTGTTTTATATAGAAAATGTCCTTACTTCCTCTCCATTTGGAACTTTTGTAATTATAATATTTATTCCCATCATTTCCTTGGTTGTTGGTGTCATTTACAGATTGAATCCTCTATTTCTCTATTTACATTTTTTTGTGAGCTTATTTTGAGATTGTTTTTCTGAGTTGGTTTCTAGGTGGTGGTGTCAAGTGTCTTGATTTTAATTTGTTGTTATCTGTTGTGGGTTTTCTGTTGGAAGGACTCTCTTTAGCATTTCTTGTTGGTTTTGTCTGATGTTTAGATTCCCATAATTTTGTTTGTCTGAGAATGTGTTAATTTCACTTTTATATTTGAGGGACCTCGGAAGGAAGGTTGGGCAATCCTACTTCCGTAGTGATACTGCCTTGGAAACCCAAGGAGGGGTCGCTATGAGTCGGGGCCGACTCGACAGCACACAACAACAACAACAATTTGAGGGACAGTTTGGCTGGATAGATAATTTTTGTTGGCAATTCTTTTCCTTCAAGTTTTTGTGTATGCTATCCCATTGCCTTTTTCCTGCTGAGAAAGCATAGCTTAGTCTTATTGTCTGCCCATTGTAGGTAACCGTTCTTTTTATCCCAAACTACTCTTAAGCTTCTTTTTTTGTCTTTGGTTTTGGAAAGTGATTATGACATGTCTTGATGACTTTCCCTTGGGTTCTATCCTGGATGTGGTTCATTGAACTTCTTGGATGGATATCTTTTCTTCTTCCATCATACAGGAGAAATTTTCTGTTAGCAAGTTTTCAACAACTTTCTATGTTTTTTTTGCCTCCTCTTGTTCTGGAATTCCAATCAGATATATGTTATTTCTTTTCATGTCATACCATGTAACTCTTAGATTTTCTTCATTTCTCTTTAATCTTTCTCATACAAAATTTTTCTCATATCAGCTGGTATCAAGGGATTCGTCTTCTAGTTGGGAAATGAATTCTTCAGCCAGTTCTAGTCTACTCTTTTGTCCTTCCAATGTGTTATCCATCTCTGTAATTTTACTATTTTTGTAGTTAAGATTATATGCCAACTTGTCTGGACCTGGTTTTGAGTGGCTGGGCAGCTAGATATAGTTATTCCCTTTGGTGAATCAACTCCATGGCAGAATCCACTGAAGCAGCTGAGTAGCTGCCTTAGAGATGTAGTCTGCTTCCAGTGTGTAAGGAGTTTTGAGAAAGGTCTCTCTAGCTTTTGTGCACACTTGGACCCGGCCTGTAATTGAATCTTCATTGAGCAACCTGCCATGCCCTGCTGATATTGAGACTTTTTCTGGACTTGAACTGGTGGCCTGCCATATTGTTTCATATCTTGGGACTGTTCCATTTTACTTGCCAACCTTGGAACTAAACTTGCTCTTTTCTGTCTTCCCTCTATGTACTATTTTATTTTTTCATTACCCATTGCCATTCAGTCAATTACAACTCACAGAGATCCCCATTGGGTGTCCAAAGTGGTAAATCTTTATGGAAGTAGATTGCCCTGTCTTCCTTCCAGGGAGGAAGTACCTGGTGGGTTTAAACCACCAAGTCCTGGTTAGCAGTCAAATGCCTTAGGGATCACACCACCAGAGTTCCTTTATGTTAGCATTAAAAAAAAAAAAAAAACAACTCACTGCCACGGAGTCAGATCTGACTCATAGTGATGCCTCCTTGGGTTTCTGAGGCAGTATCCCTATAGAAGTAGATTGTCCAGTCTTCCTTCTGAGGAGTGGCTGGTGACTTTGAACCACCAGTCTTCTAGATAGCAGTCAAATGCCTTAGGCACTATGTCATCAAAGCATTAGATGCTCCTAATTCCAGCATCATTATTTATATCTATTCTACTGATTTTCTCAAAATCTCTTTTGAAAGAGGAATCTGGTGTGCACTCTATTAGTAGGATGTCATCTTTTTCCTCCTTTACCGACTTTTGTATATTGATCTTGTACCCTGCCACTTGTCTGAAATCTATCAGTTCCACTAGTTTTTCAGTTACTCTCCAGGATTTTCTGTGTATAGGATAGTATCATCTGCAAATATAGATAGTTTTACTTCTTTGCCAGTTTGGATGCCTTTTATTTCCTTTTTCTTGGCTTATTTTTCTGGCTTGAACTTCCAATATAATATTGAACAGGATTGGTGATAAAGGGCATCCTTGTCTGGTTCTCATTTGCAAGAGGAATGTTTTCAGCCTCTCTTCCTTGAGACTAATACTGGCTGTTGGTTTTGTATATATGCCATTAATTATATTGTAGAATTTTCCTTCTATTCCTTTTTTGTTGAGTTTTAATGTGATGAATGACTGTTGGATTTTGTCAAATATCTTTTCTGCATAAAATTATATGATCATGCAGTTCTTTTCCTTGTGTTATTTCTGTGGTGGCTTATGTTGATTGGTTTTCTAATGTTGACCTATCATTGCATACCTAGTGTGAATCCCACTTGGTCATGATGGTTACTTTTTTAAATGTTTTTGGACTTTATTGGATAAGATTTTGTTGAAGATTTTTGCATCCATGTTCATAAAGCACATTGGTCTATACTTTTCTTTTCTAGTGGTGCCTTTGCCTGGTTTGGTGTCAGGGTTATGCTTGCTTCACAGAATCAATCTGAAGTATTTCTTCCTTTTCTATGTTCTGGAATAATTTGAGTAGAATTGGTGTTGGCTTTCCTTTGAATGTTTGATAGAATTCACTGGTGAAACCAACTTGTCCTGGAATTTCTTAAAGTTGGTAAGGTTTTTTTTTTTTTTTTTTTTTAATCTCTTCAATTTCTTCTTTTGTTAAAGGTCTGTTCAAATTTCTACAATAATCTGTGCTAGTGCATGTAGAAGTTGGGTTTCTGGAAATTTGTGCATTTCTTCTAAGCTTTCAATTTATTGAAGTACAGTTCTTCATAGTATTCTGTTAATATCCTTTCTATTTCAGTTGTTCTGCTGTGTTTCATTTCATTTCCTATTCATGTTATTTGCATCATATCCTTTTCCATTGTTAATTTTGCCAGTAGTTTGTTGACTGTTCTGGTTCCTAGTGCCACTCTGACAGGAACATACCACAAATGGGATGGCTTGAACAAACAGGAATTTATTTTCTTACAGTCTGGAGGCTTTAAGTCCAAGTTCAAAGTACCAGGCTCTAGGGGCTGGGTGAAAACCCCTCAGCCTTGGGCTTCAGCTCAGCCTTCTCCTCCTGGCTTGCTGAAGCCAGAGGTTTTCTTCACTCAGACAGCTGCTGGGTGCTGGGACTGACAAGCCCAAGGTTGACAAATAAAATGGCACAGTCCCAATTTTACCAAACCACATGGCAGGACATTCATTCAAGTCCTTTGAAAGTCCCAAGGTCTGCAAAGCATGGCAGGCTGCTGAGCAATGACACAGCCACATGCAGTGTTCAAGTATGCCATAAGCTAGAGACTGTTCCCAAAGCTGCATCTTATATGTGGGAAGCAGACTTCATTTCTAAAGCAGCTACTCAGCTGTTTATGGTAGATCCCACCATGGAGCTGATTGCCAGTCTCATCATGGGGAATAACTACCACCAGCTGCCCAGTCACTCAAACAGGCCCCGTCAAATTAACACAAGCTTAACTATCACATTGTGTTTATTAATCTTTTCAAAGAACCTACTTCTGCTCTTGTTTATTCTTTCTATTGTTTTCTGTTTTCATTTACTACTGCTCTAATAGGAGCTCTGGTAGCATAGTGGCTAAAGCACTTAACTGCTAACCAGAAGGCTGGTGGTTCAAACCCACCAGGCACTCCTCGGAAGGAAGGTTGGGCAATCCTACTTCCATAGTGACACTGCCTTGGAAACCCAAGGAGGGGTCACTATGAGTCGGGGCCGACTTGACGGCACATAACAACAACAACAACAATTGCTCTAATCGTTATTATGTCCTTTCTTCTCATGGTTTTAGGATTTTCTTATTGCTCTTCTTCTAATTGTTGATGTGATTGAGCTAAGGTTTTGATTTTGATTCTTTCTTCCTTTTTGATGTGTGTATAATACTATAAATTGCCCTCTGACCATGGTTTATTCTGCTTCCCAATGGTTTTGTTATGTTTTGTTTTCATTCTTAAGTTAATAATTTTTTATTTATTCTATTATATTAAAAGTAGTTTTAAAGAGGATGATACTCAGTTTCCATGCATTTTATTATTTTTGTTCCTGTTGTAAATTTCTAATTTTATAGAGTTTTGATGCCAGATGATGCATTGTAGTATATCAATGTTTTAAAATTTATTGTCTTGCCTTGTGGCCTAACATATGGTCTATTCTAGAGTATATTCCATGTTCACTGGAGAAAAAGTATATTTTGGTGTTATTGGGTGGACTGTTCTATACATGTGTATGGGGTCAAGTGGTTGATTGTGTTATTTAGATCTTCTTTGTCTTTGTTGAGTTTCTCTCTAGTTCTGTCCAGTGAAATTGTTATATTAAAGTCTCCTATTATTATTTCCAAGTTGCTTATTACTCCTGTCATTTCTGTTAAAGTTTGATTTTAGGAATTTTTTGTTAGGTGCATAGATATTTATTTTGGTTATTTCCTTTTGTTTGATTGACTTTTTAATCACTATATGATGTACTTCCTTGTCCCTTATGCTGTTTTTTGGCCATAAAATCTATTTTCAGAAATTAATACTGCTACTTCTGCTGTTTTTTGGTTTCCACTTGTTGGATATATTATTTTCCATCCTTTGATTTTTATCTCATTTTTGTCTTTGTGTTTAATGTGTGTCTCTTCTACACAGCATATTGATGGGTCATATTTTCTTATCCATTCTGCTACTCTGTCTCTTGACTGCTTCATTTAGTCCAGTTACATTCAATGTAATTATCAATAGACATGAATTTATTGCTGTCTTTTTCTATGGCTTCCTTGTGTGTGTGTGTTTGTGTGTGTGTGTGTGTGTGTGTGTGTGGTGCTGCTGCTCTCTTTGTCCCATATATATTTCTGTGCTAAGTTCATTTTGCTTATGCTTTTTTTTTCCCCATTTCCTTTGTTGCTGTTGTTTTCTTGCTTATTATATCTTTATGATTTTCCTCTTTTTTGTTTTGATGTGAAGGGTTATTAATTTTCCTTTAGATTACCTGTAATTCACTATTTTCTTCCTAAGTTTAAAAACTGTGTTTTATTTTCATCTTGACTTGATTCCTTCTCCAGTGGAAATTTCTATGACTGTACCACTTATTCCCTCTTTTGGCTTTGTGGTTGTCCTTGTTTACAAATTAAAACCTCTGCTTCCTGATTTTCATTGTTGTTGCTTTGTTTTATTTTGCTTGCTTCTGTATCTCGGTTAGTTTATGGTGATTTGGTCATGTGTGTTAATCTTAGATTATTGTCTACCATTGTTGGTTCTTTGCCTGCAGAACTCTTTTCAGGATCTCTTATAAGGTTGGTCTTGTTTTTAAAAATTCCTTTAATTTCTAATCTAACTGGAAATATACTAATTTCACCATTATATTTGAGGAACAGTTTTTCTGGATATGCAATTATTGCCCCACCCCAAGAGTTTTATATATGTCATCCCATTGTCATCTTGCCTGCATGGTTTCTGCCAAGCAATCAGAGCTCAGTCATATTGATTCTCCTTTTTAGGCGACTTTATATTTTTTCCTGAGCTGCTGTCAGGATTATTTGTTTTTCTTTGGTTATGGAAAGCTTGGTTATGATATGTCTTGGAGATTTTCTTTTGGTGTCTATCCTATTTGTAGTTCATTGAATTTTCTTGTCTTTCATGATATTAGAGAAGTATTCTTCCTACATATTTCATCAATTTTTTTTTTTTTTTCCTTTTCTCTTTCTCTTCTGGAATGCCTATCACACACATAAGTTATTCCTATTGATGATGTCCCACATAATCACTAGACTTTCTTTTTTTATTATTCATTTCTGTGATTTATCATCAAAAAGATTAGTACTGAGATATTTGTCTTCAATTTTGCTAATTTCATATTCCATTGATTACATTTTACTTTTTTGCCTATCCAATGCATCCTTTCTTAAATTTTAGTACTAATTGTCCTGATTTAAATTTTCTGTTTTTGTGTGGTTTCTGATTTTTTAAATTTACTTTGTCATTTTGCTCTTATAGTACTTTCTTGAATTCTTCTAGAGTTTTGTATCTGTTTTCCTTGATTTTGTCTCTTTTTTCCTTGATGTTTCTCTAGATCTGATGAAGGAAGCAAAATATATTATTTTGAATTACATATTAGGTCGTTCTGATACCACTTATTTCCCAAGAAAATCTACTGGCTCTCTATTTTGGTCATTTGTTTGAGTCTCACTGACTAGTTTCTTTGTGTGAACAGAAGGTGTCTGTTGTCTCTGAGACAATGTGTTGTATTTGTATTTACTTGATGACTGTACATTGATGAAGGAACTCTTGTGGTATGGTGCCTAAGGCATTTGACTGGTAACCAAAAAATTGGTGGTTCAAACCCACCAGGCACTCCACAGAAGGAATATGAGACAATCTACTTATGTAAGATTTGCCACCTTGGAAACCCAGCGGGGGTCACTAGCATCAGAATTGATTTGATGGCAGGAGTTGTTTTCTTTCATATGTTGGGTTTCACTCAGGTTTTTTTTTTGTTTGTTTGTTTTTTGTTTTATTTTGTTTTGATACATCTGAGACAAAAATGCTATTCTGGTCACTAGCTAGCAAGCAGTTGGACTCACCACTTTTATTCTAGTGGTTGTGATAGAGGATAAGCATATAGGCACTGTTCTGTTTCCTGTTCATGTAGAGCAGCTGAGGTTGGGCTGGGCTAGTGTTGGCTGTAGGTGGAGCTACAGAAGGTGTAGTGTGGCTGAGTAGTGTGGGGGCAGTTGTTTTTTGTTTGCTGTCCACTGATGTGGGTGCTAGTGAAACAAATGGAGCTGATTATCAAGCTCCTGTTCAGATTGGAGCATTGCTTGCAAAAATTCTAAATGGCTATGCTGTATTAGGCCAGTTAACAATTCAATGCTCTATATGTCTCCATTTTCACAATTTCTTTTTCTAGTCAGTATTTGACCTATTTCTTTCTCCTTTGCTTTGAAGCTCAGGGTTTCAGGATTATCATCTGTACCCATTTCATTTGGTTTCTGTGTCCTTGTTGTAGAAGGTCTGGGTGGCTGGTCTTGCTAGTCCACTATCTTGGGAGTAATCCTGAAAAAAGGTTTTGTATCTGAAATCTATAAATAACTCTAAAAATGCAATAGAAAATGGACAAAAGACTTGAAAATATACTTCATTCAAAAAGGTATATGGATTAAAATTAAGCACATGAAAAATGTTCACATAATTAGTCATTAGGAAGAAAAGCTGAAATCAAAATGAGCTTTTAATACATACATATTAGAATTACTTATATAAATGCTATTGTCAGTACTAAATGTTGGTAATTATGTAAAGTTGGATTTGTCATATACTACTGGTAAGAATGTAAAATTATACTAGCAATCTGGTAAATACTCTGATATAGTAAATAAATTTTTTAAGTTTTAAAAATTAAACAGATTGACAGAAGCATTATTAGTGATAAAAAATCAATATATATTGACAAAATATCAAACTAACAAGGAAGTCTAAGCATTTATGCATCTTATGAAATCCTCTTAATAGATATAAAACACAGCAATTGATTGAACTTCAAGGTTACATTATTAATCCGCTATATTACTCAAGAGACTTTAATATCACTCAATTTTTGAAGAGCCTGGTAAATGAAAAATTTGCAAAAATATAAAACCAAAACCAAACTCACTGCTATTGAATTGATTCTTACTCATAGCAACCCCCACTGAGTTTCTCAGGCTGTAAATCTTTATCGTAGTAGGTTTTGCCATCTTCTTTCCATGGAGTGGCTGGTGGGTTTGAATCTCTGACCATCTGATTAGAAGCAAAATGACTTATCCACTTCACTGTCAGAACTCCTTAGCAGATTGAACATAGTAAGATTAAACAATTAGACAATTAAAAACCTTGATTTATTACCTCCACACCTCCAAAATTAAAGAATGAATTTTTCTCAAGTGTATATGAATGCTATACAAAATTGGAAATTATTTGCTGTATATAATACTGAAAAGAGATGTTGTTTAAAAAATGTAGTGAAAGAAGAAAATAATAATTTAAGAAAAATCTAAGCTCCTATTTTGAAATGTAAAATGAGATAGATTCCTCTAAATAATTAATTAATCAGAAAAGTAAAACCAGAAAAATAATTCTCCAGTTGGAAAATAATTCTCCAATCAGAGAAATAAAATGGCAAAATAAAAATATAAGATATGAAAGATAATGAAAATACTGTATTTCAAATTGTGACATTCATCTAACCATATTTCAAGACAAATGTGTAATTTTAAATATTAAATATTTGTATAAAAAATAATAAATGGAAGACATATAAAAAGAATTTTGGAATAAATGCATAATTATTGTAAGAGGATATTGCATGACTTGATTTTCTATACATTCTAATAATCTCTGCTTTTAATTGCTATGTTATATGCTTTATATTTATTTTAATTAACTATGTGGTTAGATATGTTAATTTTTAAAGTAAAAAAATATAATTTTTGTATCTGTATTCTATTTGTTGTTTACTTTAAAGCTTTTTTTCTCCTTTCCTTTGAATCAATTACATTTTCATGATCACATTGTGTTTCTTTTGTACATTTATTTGTTAAACCCTATACTTTTTTGTTTTAGCAATTGTTTTAAGATTTTAACTTTATCATAGTTTTGTAGTACAAGAACTTTACAACTGTACATTTCTTGGTTTCCTCTCTTGGCATTTATAGTATGGTTCTTGTACATTTTACTTTTATTTTTGTTATTAATCTCTGTTTAAATTATTATTATTTTACAAAATTCTTTTATCTTTAAAGAGATTTTTAAACAAGCAGAAAAATAAATTCCATATTTGCCAATCAAGTTTCCATTTCCAGTGCTTATTGATTCTTTGTTTATATCCATATTTCCATGTATTTCTTTCTTTTCCTTCTATTTGAAAACTTTCCTTTACTATTTTGTTCAAATTTTGTATGATTTTGTTTTGCTTTCATTCATAGTTTTTTTTTTTTTTCTGTACTTTAAAGATTTTTCTCCTCTGTCTTTTTACTTACTTTGGTCATGATAATAAATCTGTTGTTATTCTTATCTGTGTTATTCTTTTTATAACATGCCCTGACCCTGGCCCTGACTGATTGCTTCTACAATTTTCTCTTTATTCTGATTGTGAACAATTTTATTAAGATGTGCTTTACTCTAAATGTCTTCCTATTTCTTGTTCATGAAGTTATTTTTATTTAATTTTATTATTATGTGCTTTAAACTAAATGTCTTCCTATTTCTTGTTCATGAAGTTTTTTTTATTTTTATTTATTTATTTTTTTTGAGATTCCTGGACCTACAAATTTGTAAATCTTATCAAATTTAGAAAAAAGAAATACATTTCTTCCAGTATTTTTTTGTGCTTAATCTCTCAACCTTAAGAACACCTATCCTTAGGGAAAACAACTTTGAGGGCAAGTTTAAGGACAACAACAACTACATGTATGTGTGTCTGTGTACCTACTTTATTACATGTATATGAGACCTCTTGAACTTGTCACACAGCTCAATAATGCTCTTTTCTTCTTTATATTTATTTTTTTCTGTATATATCAAGGGAGCTCTGGTGGCATAGTGCCTAAGGCATTTGACTGCTAACCAGAAGGCTAGTGGTTCAAACCCACCAGCCACTCCTCAGAAGGAAGGCTGGGCACTGTGGATAGGTAATCTCTGTGTTTCATTGTGGAATGTTTATTTTAGCATGCCTTCAATTTCCTGAATCTTTTGTTCCATAATATCTAATTTATTATTACTCCCATCCACTTTATTTTTCATTTTAAATATTATAGCTTTTATTTTTAGCAATTTGATTCTGGTATTTTTGTAACATAAATGTGGCTATTTAAATTTTTAAAGATATGAGAAATCAGTTATTATATCTTATGTATGTATTTATTAATTCTACATACATGACAATTCTAGTTCAGTTTGATAAATTTAAATTTCTCATCATTATTCATCACATTATTTAACTATTGTGTTTTTTTACTATTGCTGACTATTTGTTCCAATATGGGATCTCTCACAGATAGTTTTCCAAACTAAAGAATACATGAAACTGAAATTGAGGCAAAAAAGGAAGTTCAGCTACACAAGAGTGTAGCATTGTTTACATTTGAATTGTTTCTTCACCCCACAAACACCATGACAGGTCTACTTTTTTGAAAAATGTGTTTATTAGTGAAAAATTGCACAATTTATCTCACAGTTTTTTAAAAAACAATACTGTCCAATAACATAAAAACCATTAAGTCCCAATTTTCAGATGTGTATTATTTAAATATCTATACTATATATAACCTTGCATATTTGATAACCAAAAAATATTAAAAAAAAACACACCTCACTCCTGTAGACTCAATTTTGACTCCTAGAGACCCTTCCTTGGGTTTCGAGGCTGTATCTCTATAGAAGTAGATTACCCAATCTTCCTTCTGAGGAGTGGCTGGTGGGTGTGAATTACCAGCCTTCTGGTTAGCAGTCAAATACCTTAGGCACTACATCACCAGAGCTCCTGATATCTTTAATCTAGCATATGCAAAACAGAATGCCAATTCTCTCCACTCTGGATGGTTATACCATCTAGCTCCATCTAGTTATACCATCTAGTCTCCATCTAGCTGCTGCTTGCTGCAACTGACAAGCCCCTACATGCATCTAAATTACTGTGCACAGTGAAGGTTGATTTCTTGTTCATATTATACATACCATGCTGATAGCTAGGGCATTCTAACTATGAATTAATCTCATCCACTCACATTTCTGTAATGTGGAACTCCTGTTGTATGAGAATTGGCAGTCAAATGTCAGTGTAACATGTGACTGACAATTCTTATAGATCCTTGAGGTGGAAGAGATATTCTGGGTTGATTTGGATGATGGTGAATTTTGGCAGATCCTATTTCTCCAGGCTACATTGTTGTTGCTGTTGTTGTGTGCCATTGAGTCAGACCTGACTCATAGCTACCCCTCCTTGGGTTTCCAAGGCAGTATCACTATGGAAGTAGATTGCCTCATCTTCCTTCCAAGGAGTAGCTGGTGGGTTTGAACCGCCAGCCTTCTGGTTAGCAGTCAAGTGCCTTAGCCACTATGCTACCAGAGCTCCCAAGCTACATTGTACACAAGTTTATATTGAGCAGCTCTTAATCTGGAAGTGAGAAGGAAGTGGTTCTCACATTCTCAACCCAAATTCATGCCACATAGGTAGAGTATGTAGTTACAATAGTGTCACATGAACTCAAACTACTGTTCTCTGCTACAGAGATTCTCTCTGGTGAGATCTGGGACACCTGAAAAAGCTTTTCCATGTCTAGGGGCCCAATTTTAATTGGATCAGACTGTGATCTAACTATGCTCAACAGATGTCTCAAACACAATAGGGCAATGAGCTAACAGTTGCTGGAAGCTAACATTTAGGTGTGATGCCAAAAGGCAGATCAGCCATAAGCTAAGTTGAGAGAAAAGGGAGTCAGTCAAAGACAGCTGACTAAACCACAGTTATCCCTTGTGGTCAGGGTAACTATGTACCTGTCCAAGGCTGCGCCATCTGAGGAACAACATCAGAACCTACCCAATGTGCAAAATGCACTTCACTGAACTAGTCCAAACAAGATACTTGTTATAACAAGCAAAAACCAATGAAAACAAGTCCTACAAAAAAGTGTCATTTTCCAGAGTTGTTACAATATATTATCTAAAACATCTACATTTCAATAAAAACTTACAAGCATGCAAATCGAAACAAAAAGCAAACAAAATCATTTTCTTTTAAGAACAAAAATGTTAAATTTAATAAGTAAAGACATCATAGTAACTGTTACAAATATGCTCAAACTACTAAAATTAACTATGTGTAAAGAAGAAGGAATAAAGACAGTGTTATGATCAAATATAGAATATCTGTAAAATAATGTGAACTATAAAGTTGGGTAAAATGGAGATTTTGAGTTGAAAATGTCAGTAACCAAAAATAAAATAAAATAAAAAGTCACATTAATAAGGATAAACAGTAGATTTGAGATGGCAGAAGAAAAAAAATCAGCAATAATGAAGATAAATTGATAGAAATTATGCAATCTGAAGAACAAGGAGAAATAAGAATGAAGAAAATTGAAAGAAATGTGAAACAACATTAATGCACCAACATATGCCTGATGTAAGAACCAGAAGTAGAAAAGAAAGATAAAGGGACAGAAAATAATTGAAAGAATAATGGCTGAAAGCTTTCTAAATTTGATAGAAACAAAGGAACCTGCCCAAAGAGGTGAATGTACTAAAGTAAGTGTAAACACAAGGATCTTCATGTCTAACATATTATAATTAAAATAAAAGTCAAAGACAAAATCTTGAAAATAACAAAGATAAAGTATACTTTATGTACAATGGAATCTACATGACATTAATAGCTACAGTCTCATCAGAACAAAACTAGCCAGAATGTACTGGAATAATATATTGAAAATACTGGAAAGGAAAAAATATGTATCAGTTAAGAATGTTATATTCACCATAATGATTGTTCAAAAATGAAGGAGAACATATGACCCCAACAATGGAGTCCTAAAATATATGGAGGAAAACTGAAAGAGTTGAAGGAAGCAATAGGTAAGTCAAAAACAATGATTGGAGACTTTAATAAACTAAATCAATAGTGGATAAAATAACAAAGTTATAAAAGACTTGAACATTAATATAAATCTCCTAGACTTAATAGCTATTTATAGAACAATAGTAGAGTACACGTTTTTTCTCAATACTACAAGCAACATTTTCCAGCATAGAGCATTTACAGGTTCATAAAACAAACCTCAATAAATACATCAGCATCAAAATCCTGTGAAGTGTGTTCTCTGAAGTAAAAACACAAATGGAGTTAAACTAAAAATCAATAATAGAAAGACACTTGAGAAACAAACAAAGAACAAAAAAAAGTGAAAATTAAACAACACTCTCCAAAATAAAAAATGGATCAAAAAACAAATCACCAGGAAGATTAGGAAATACTTTAGGCTGAACTTATGGGATGCACTTAGATTTTATCTGTAAATTTATAGTTGAAAACATTCTATTAAAAAAGAAAAACAGATCTCAGTTCTATAACCTAATGAATCACCTAAAGAGATAAGGGAATTGAGAAATAAAGTCAAGCAGAAAGAAGAAATAATAAAGATTGTAGAGAATTAAATGGAGAACAGAAAAATCAATGGAGAAAATCCACAAAACCAAAGTTGTTTATTCATTAAGATCAACAAAATTTAATCAGCCTTTAGCTAGATCGAGTGATAAAAAAGAAGACATAAATTACTAAAATAAAAAATGAAAGAGGATACATAACTATCAACCTTACAGAAATAAAAAGAATTATAAAAGAAATCATTGGATAAGGGGATGCAAACCAGAAAAGTAACTGAGATGAAATGTAGAAATTTCCAAAAGCGACACATTGCCAAAAGTGATCCAAGAAGAAAAATAAATTTAAGTTGTCTTACGATAAGTAAGTAGATTAAACACTTCTTGTTGTTAGGTACATCCACTCGGCTCCAACTCATAGCAATCCTATGTACAACAGAATGAAACACTGCCCAGTTGTTTGCTATCCTCATGATCCTTGCTAAACCTGAACCCATCATTGCAGCCACAAGGAAAATTAGGAAATACTTTAGGTTCAACTTACAGGATGCAGTTAGACTTCCTATGTAAATTTATAGTTGAAAACACTCTATGAAAAAGGAAAAAAAAAAAAAATCTCGGTTCTATAACCTAAATAATCACCTACAGAATTAAGGGAATAGAGAACTAAAATCAAACAGGAAGAAAGAAATAATAAAGATTGTAGAGAATGAAATGGAAAATAGAAAAGTTATTCTCAATCCATCTCGTTGAGGGTCTTCCCCTTTTTGACTGACCCTCCACTTTATCAAGTATAGTATCCACCTTTAGGGAATGGTCCCCTCTGACATGTCCAAAGTTGTTGTTGTTGTTAGGTGCTGTCAAGTTGTCTCTGACTCACAGCAACTTTATGTATGACAGAATGAAAGAATGCCCGATCCTGTGCCATCCTCATGGTCCCTTCTGTTCCCAAGCCCATCATTGTAGCCACTGTGTCAATCCATCTCATTGAGGGCCCTCCCATTTTTTGCTGACCCTTCACTTTACCAAGCATCATATCCTTCTCCAGAAAATGGT
>NW_006922055.1:608235-609270 GCF_000298275.1 Orycteropus afer afer | reverse complement strand
AAATTCATTTTCCATTCAACAGTTTGTGTACATTTGTTTCTTGACATTGATTGCAATCTCCACAATGTAACAGCTCTCTTCCAACTTCCTCCCTGTGGTAACCTTTTCCCTATGTCCTTCTTTCCTATGCATTCCAGTTTTCTGAGCTTTCTCCCTGTCCTTCTGAAATCCCATGGTTGATCTAAGGAGTGCACTTACCTGGTGTAATTGTTCACCTTGTAGGCCTCTCTATAATTTGGTTGAGAGTTAAATCACAGAAGTGAGTTCAATTCCAGGCCTGAAGGGGGACTAGTGGCCATAATCTAGTCTCTATCAAACCATAAGTCTGATCTTTCTCATGCTTTTGAAGTTTTTTGTTTGTTTTTCAGTCTACCCCTGCCTAGACATATCCGATCATTCCACCTGTCTACCCAACTATCCACCCATAGATCAGTGCTTGCCATCATAGACAATGCAGTATTATATATGTAAAATGGTTTATCTTTGTTGTCTGTACCACCCATGTACCTCTCCATGTGATGAGTTGTTTTGTGCATTCTTCATTGTTCTTTAATGTTGCATACTATTTTGAGATTTGAGTTTTTTTCCACATTCTTCTACCATTCTATACAGTATTTTCAATCTTGATCCCTTTCCAAGTGATTGTCAGTGTTTTCTATGTAGTATCTATTTCTGGTCTCACAGTCATGCATGCTAAGTTTCCCATGGTCCACTAGGTGCTTGGACTAATTGTTTCCATACATCTTTGATTTTCTTCACTCTTCACTTAAGAAGAGAAGACACATCTTAGATGGCTTCCTGCAAGCTTTTAAGACCCCAGTCACCATTCACAAAAGCAAGATGTAGAACAATTTTTTTGTGTGTGTGTACTATGTTATGTCAATTGAGCTTGATGTCTCCTATGACCGTGATCCTGATCCCATAGGCCCAGTGACTCACTCCCTTAAGGTGTTTGGTTGTGGCTAAGAAATTATTATAACTTTGCCTCCTGTTAGCTTTGTTATATATGTAGACAATTTTATAGCACATACAAGT
>NW_006922055.1:605264-606709 GCF_000298275.1 Orycteropus afer afer | reverse complement strand
CCGTCGAGTCGGCCCTGACTCATAGCGACCCCTCCTTGGGTTTCCGAGGCAGTATCACTACGGAAGTAGGATTGCCCAACCTTCCTTCAGAGGAGTGGCTGGTGGGTTTGAACCGCCAGCCTTCTGGTTAGCAGTCAAGTGCCTTAGGCACTATGCTACCAGGCTTGGGTTAGGCACACCTTATTCTTCAAGGAGACATCTTTGCTCTTCAACACTTGAAAGAGGTATTTTACAACAGATTTGCTCAATGCAGTATGTCTCCTGATGTCTTAACTGCTGCTTCCATTGGTGTTGCTTGTAGAAACAAGTAATATGAAGTCTTTGACAATTTCAATCTTTTCTCCATTTATTGTGATGCTGCTTATTGATCCAGTTGTGAGGATTTTTGTTTTCTTTATATTGAGGTGTAATCCATACTATAGATTATAGTCTTCAATTTTAACCAGTAAGTGCTTCAAGTCATCCTCACTTTCAACAAGCAAAGTTGTGTCGTCTGCATATAAAAGGTTGTTAATGAGCTTTCCTCTAAACCTGATGTCACCGTCTTCTTCATATAATCCACATTCTTG
Organism: Orycteropus afer afer; assembly: GCF_000298275.1. Lineage (NCBI taxonomy): Eukaryota > Metazoa > Chordata > Mammalia > Tubulidentata > Orycteropodidae > Orycteropus > Orycteropus afer. Next base: position 606,140 of record NW_006922055.1, on the reverse strand, counting down.
AATTATTTGCTCAGCATACAGATTGAATAAGTATGGTGAAAGGATACAACCCTGATGCACTCCCTTCTTGATTTTAAACAATGCAGAATCCCCTCATTCTTGTTGAATGGCAGCCTCCTGATCTGTGTACAGGTTCCTCATGAGTACAATTAAGTGTTACGGAATTTTCATTCTTCTCAATGTTATCCATTGTTTGTTATGATCCACACAATCTAATGTTTTTGCATAGTCAATAAAACACAAGTAAACATCTTTCCGGTATTCTTTGCTTTCAGCCAAGATCCATTTGACATCAGCTAAGTTATTTTTCATTCCCAGTCCTCTTCTGAATCCAATTTGCATTTCTGGAAGTTCTCTGTCAAGATACTGCTCCAGTCATTTTTGAATTATCTTCAGTAAGATTTTAGACACATATGATATTGTATGATAATTTCCACATTCTGTGGGATCACTTTTCTTTGTAATCAGTACAAATATGGATCTCTTTCAGTAAGTCAGGTTGCTGTCTTCCAACTCTTTTGGCATAGCTGAGTCAGTGTCTCTAGCACAGCATTTGTTTGTTGAAACATCTTAATGGGTATTCTGTCAATTTTAGAAGCCTTGTTTTTCACAAATTCCTTCAGTGCAGCTTCAATTTCATCATTCTTTACCATTGGTTCTTGATCATATGCCACCTTCTGAAGTGGATGAACATTGACCAATTCATTTTGGTATAGTGACTCTGTGAATTCCTTTCATCTTATTTTGATGTTTCCCTGCATTATTCAATATATTGCCCATTTGTTGTTGCTGTTGTTAGGTGCTGTTGAGTCATTTCCTACTCATAGCAACCCCATGCGCAGCAGAAGGAAACACTGCCCAATCCTGCACCAGCTC
>NW_006922055.1:596621-600474 GCF_000298275.1 Orycteropus afer afer | reverse complement strand
CAGCAAGGAGGGACTCAAGATATATCTCACCTGTGTTGCCCCAACAAAAATAACCCAAGTGGATAGCTTTAACAATCAGCAGCTACTTAGTTGAGCACGGCAAATCCCACCAAAGAGTTGAATGCATCATTATAGGGAACAACTACTACCAGTTTCCCAGCCAACTTGACACCTGATCTTAACTACCACACCACCCCAAAGAGGCATGGATAATAGGATTTACAATACATCACAAAATAGAGGATAATGGCTAGAAGGGCCACATCAAGCAATTCACAGCATTATGTAATAGTATTTACCTTTGTTGTCTATACCTCTTCTTCACCACTCCATATCTCCGTTTTCTTTAGTGACACTGTGCTGGTCACCCACTTTTGCTATATTGCCTTACTCTTCACCCAAAATAAATATGTGTCTCTTGCCTAGCTAGCAATTTTTCCTCACTCTCCTCCCATCTCCAGAACCCAAAGTTTCCTTTTATGTGTAAACTTTTCTTGACTTTTTATATTAGTGAATTCATACAATATTTGTCCTTCTGTGATTGACTTATTTCACTCAGCATAATATCCTCCAAGTTCATCCATGTTATGAGGTATTTTTTGGATTCTTCATTATTCTTTAATGTTATATAGTATTCTATTTTGTACATGTACTATATTTTGGTTATCCATTGATCTGTTGATAAGCACTTAGGTTGTTTCCATCTCTTGGCTATTGTGAATCATACTGTAATGAACATGGGTGTGCATACATCTATTCATGTCCCAGCTCTCAATTCTTTAGGATATATACCTATTAGTGAGATTGCTTGTCCAAATGATATTTTTACTTCTGGCTCTTTAAGGAAGGATCATACATACCATTTGCCACAGTAGTTATACCATTTTATAGTCCCACCAGCAGTGTACATGAGTTCTAATATCTCCACACCCTTGCCAACATTTGTTGCTTTTTGTCATGTTGAACTTTGCTATTATTGCTGGGGTGAGAGGATATATCATTGTTATTTTGATTTGCATATCTGTAATGGCTAATGACTGTCACCATTCCTTCGTGTGTTTGTGGACTGCCTGAATATCTTCTTTAGTGAAGTGTCTGTTCATGCCCTTTGCCCATTTTTTAATTAGATTGTCTTTTTTATGTTGAGTTGTTGATGTTTTCTGTGTATTTTAGAGTTTAATCCCTTGCCATATATGTCATTGCCACATATTTTTCCCAATCAGTAGGTTCTCTTTCTATTTTTTCAGAAAAGTCTGTTGAGATGCATAGGAATTTAGTTTTTAGATGGTCCCAATCATCCAGTTTAACTTCTACTGTTTGTGCATTTTATATGGTGTTTGATAATCTATTTATGCCATATATTAGAGCCCCTATGTTTGGCCTTAATTTTTTTAAATTAACTTTATGGTATTATATTTTACATTTCAGCCTTTGATCTACCTTGAGTTAGTATCTGTGCATTGCATGATGTGTGGATCAATCTTGTTTCATTTTTCTGCCAATGGATATCCAGTTTTGCCACCAGTTTTTGTTAAAGACCCTATGTAGTCCCCCATTTAATGCGTTTCGCCCTTTGTCAATAAATAGCTGTTTGTAGGTGGATGGATCTGATTCTGGAATCTCAATTCTGTTCCACTGGTTTACATATCTGTCATTGTACCAATACCAAGGTGATTCAACTACTGTGACTTTATAGTAGGTTGTGAGATTAGGAATTGTTTGACCTCCTACTTGGTTTTCTTTTGAATTCATGCTTTACAACACCTATTATAAACACACACACACACACACACACACACAAACACTGTCATTGCCTCAGTTCTGACTCATAGCATCCCTACAGCACAGAGCAGAACTACCCCATAGGGTTTCCAAGGCTGTTAATCCTTACAGAAGCAGACTGCCTCATTTCTCTCTATGGATCACCTGATGGGTTTGAACCACTGACCTTTTGGTTAGCAGGTGAATACTTCAACCAGAGTTTCTTACACATATATTACGGGACATAATTCAACCCATAACAGTCGTGGAGAGTGCAGGTGCTGTTGTAAAAAAATCCTCAAAATGTAGAAGTGGTTTTGGAATTGGGTAATGAATGTTCAACCATTTCAGGAGATAACATGTGGTCAAGAACCAATGGTACTGAAAGAAGAAGTCCAAGCTGCACTGAAGGAATTGGTAAAAAAGAAGACTCCAGGAATTGACAGAGTACACAATGACATGTTTCAACAAACAGAAGCTGTGTTGGAGGTACTCATTGATTTATTTCAAGAAAATGTGATCCAAAAGAATGTGGAGGTTATTGAACAATGCAATTAATATAACACCAAGTAAAACTGTGCTGAAGATAATTAAAAAACAATTCAGCAGTACATTGAAAGAGAATTTCCAGAAATACAAGCCAGATTCAGAAGAGGGCATGGAATGAGGGATATTGCTGCTGATGTCAGATGGATCTTGGCTGAAAGCAAAGAATACTAGAAAGATGTTTACCTGTGTTTTATTGATTATGCAAAGGCATCTGTCTGTGTGGATGATAACAAACTATGGATAACATTGTAAAGAATGAGAATTCCAAAATACTTAATTGTGCTCATGAGGAACCCATGTATAGAAGAAGAGGCTGTCATTTGAACAGAACAATGGAATACTGAATGGTTAAAATGATGTAAGGTGTGCTTGAGGGATGTACCCATTCACCATACTTTTTAAATGAGTATGCTGAGCAAATAATCAAAGAAGCTGGTCTATATGAAGAAGAACACAGCAACAGGATTGGAAGACTATTCATTAGCAATCTGCAGATGACATTAATTAACAATATGCAGAGAACGTAATCTTGTTTTCTGAGAGTGAAGAGGACTTGAAACACTTACTGATGATGATCAAAGATTATAGACTGTGGTATGGAATGCACCTCAATATAAAAGAAAACAAAAATCTTCACAACTATACTAATAGACAACATGACAAATGTAGAAAAAACCAAAGTTGTCAAGTAATTCCTTTTACCTGGATCCCCAGTTAAAACTTATGAAGCAGCATACCCAGTCAATGCCTATGAAGCAGCATTCAAGAAATAAAAAAAATTACTGCATTAGGCAAATCTGCTGCAAGAGATCTCTTTAAAATGTTGAAAAGCAAAGGTGTCATTGTGAGGACTAAGGTGAGCCTGACCTAAGCTATAGTATTTTCAGTCAACTCATACACAGTGAAAGCTGTCCAGTGAAAGCTGGACAATGAATAAGGAAGCCTGAAGAAAAATTGATTTATTTAAATTGTGGTATTGGTGAAGAATACCGCAAATACCATGGACTGCCAGAAGAAAGAAAACATCTGTCTTGGAAGAAGTATAGCTGAAATGCTTCTCAGAAGCCTGAATGGCCAGACTTCAGCTCACATACATTGGTCGTGTTGTCAGAAGTGGCCAGTCGCTAAAGATGGACATTATGTTTGGTGAGGTAGTGGGTCAACAAAAGGAGAAGACTTTCAATGAGATGAGTTGACACAGTGGCTGTGAGGATGGGGTCATGCTTGGGAAATGTTTTGAGAATAGCGCAGGCCTAGGCATTGTTGTGTTCTGTTGTATACAACAAAGCTGCTGAGTCGAGCTGACTCCACAGCATCTAAAAACAACATCAATGGATAAAGTGAAGGACTTGTTACCTCTGGGAGCTTTGCTCTTTGGTCTTTGTTTTCCACAGCAAAAGAATATATGCAGAAAATGAAAGTTAAGCATTAAGCAAAGCAAAGTTTATTGATATGTTCTCACAAGTAAGAACAGGCATCCACGACAAGTGGTAGGGAGCCCTGGGAGGTTTAACATCTCTCCTTTTATTCTATTTTGCTTCCT
>NW_006922055.1:595184-596521 GCF_000298275.1 Orycteropus afer afer | reverse complement strand
AATATTGCAACTCAAGGCTTAAATTTTTTCTTCAATTCTTTCAGCTTGAGAAATGCCAAGCATGTTCTTCCCTTTTGGTTTTCTAACTCCAGGTCTTTGCACATTCATTATAGTAATTTGCTTTGTCTTCTTGAGCTGCTCTTTGAAATCTTTGGTTCAATTCTTTTATCTTGTCATTTCTTCCATTTGTTTTAGTTACTCTCCGCTCAAGGGCAAGTTTCAGAGTCTCTTCTGTCATCCATTTTGGTCTTCTCTTCTTTTGTTGTCTTTTTAGTGACCTGTTGCTTTCTTCATTGATGATGCTCTTGATGTCATCCCACAATTCATCTGGTTTCCAGTCATTTGTGTTCAATGCATCAAATCTATTCTTTAGATTGAAAAGTCTTTATATTGCCCATAGAATCTTTCAATATAACAATTGAAGGCTTAAATTTTTTCCTCAGTTCTTTCAGCTTGAGAAATGCTGAATGTGTTCTTTCCTTTTGGCTTTCTAGCTCCATGTCTTTGCATAATTCATTATAATTGACTTTCTCTTCTTGAGCTGTGCATTGAAATGTGCTGTTCAGCTCTTTTATCTTGTCATTTCTTCCATTTGCTTTAGCTACTCTCTGTTCAAAGTTTCAGAGTCTCTTCTGACATCCATTTTAGTCTTTTTATAATTTCTCATATTTTAATGACCTCTTGCTTTCTTCATGGATGCTGTTCTTGATTTCATCCCATAATTCCTCTAGTTTTCAGTCATTGGTGTTCAATGCATCAAATCTATTTTTCAGATGGTCTCTAAATCCAGGAGGGATATAATTAAAGTCATATTTTGGCTACCATGGACTTCTTTTAATTGCCTGAAGCTTCAACTTGAACTTGCATATCAACAGTTGACATGCAATTGCTCCTCCACAATTAGCTCCTGGCCTTGTTTTGGCTGAAGTTACTGAGCTTCTCTGTTTCATCTTGCCACAAATGTGGTCAATCTGATTCCTGTGTACTCTGTTTAGTGAAGTTCATGGGTGTAGCCACCATTGTGTTCTTGAAAAAAGGATATGTGTGATGAATAAGTCCTTGTTCTTACAAAATTCTTTCATGTGATCCCCAACATTATTTCTATCACCAAGGCCATATTTTCCAACTACCTGCAATTCTTTGTTTTCACTTTTTTTATTCCAACCACCAGTGATAATTAACACATCTTGATTGAATATTCAGTCAATTTAATAATGCAGAAGTTGGTAAAAAAAAAAAAAATTCTTCAATTTCCTCATCTTTGGCTTTGGTGGTTGGTGTGTAAATTTGAATAATAGATCTTCCTTGTAGTTGTTGTTGTTGTTGTTGTTTGCTGT
>NW_006922055.1:579324-595084 GCF_000298275.1 Orycteropus afer afer | reverse complement strand
ATGTGGTCAAGAACCAATGGTACTGAAAGAAGAAGTCCAAGCTGCACTGAAGGAATTGGTAAAAAAGAAGACTCCAGGAATTGACAGAGTACACAATGACATGTTTCAACAAACAGAAGCTGTGTTGGAGGTACTCATTGATTTATTTCAAGAAAATGTGATCCAAAAGAATGTGGAGGTTATTGAACAATGCAATTAATATAACACCAAGTAAAACTGTGCTGAAGATAATTAAAAAACAATTCAGCAGTACATTGAAAGAGAATTTCCAGAAATACAAGCCAGATTCAGAAGAGGGCATGGAATGAGGGATATTGCTGCTGATGTCAGATGGATCTTGGCTGAAAGCAAAGAATACTAGAAAGATGTTTACCTGTGTTTTATTGATTATGCAAAGGCATCTGTCTGTGTGGATGATAACAAACTATGGATAACATTGTAAAGAATGAGAATTCCAAAATACTTAATTGTGCTCATGAGGAACCCATGTATAGAAGAAGAGGCTGTCATTTGAACAGAACAATGGAATACTGAATGGTTAAAATGATGTAAGGTGTGCTTGAGGGATGTACCCATTCACCATACTTTTTAAATGAGTATGCTGAGCAAATAATCAAAGAAGCTGGTCTATATGAAGAAGAACACAGCAACAGGATTGGAAGACTATTCATTAGCAATCTGCAGATGACATTAATTAACAATATGCAGAGAACGTAATCTTGTTTTCTGAGAGTGAAGAGGACTTGAAACACTTACTGATGATGATCAAAGATTATAGACTGTGGTATGGAATGCACCTCAATATAAAAGAAAACAAAAATCTTCACAACTATACTAATAGACAACATGACAAATGTAGAAAAAACCAAAGTTGTCAAGTAATTCCTTTTACCTGGATCCCCAGTTAAAACTTATGAAGCAGCATACCCAGTCAATGCCTATGAAGCAGCATTCAAGAAATAAAAAAAATTACTGCATTAGGCAAATCTGCTGCAAGAGATCTCTTTAAAATGTTGAAAAGCAAAGGTGTCATTGTGAGGACTAAGGTGAGCCTGACCTAAGCTATAGTATTTTCAGTCAACTCATACACAGTGAAAGCTGTCCAGTGAAAGCTGGACAATGAATAAGGAAGCCTGAAGAAAAATTGATTTATTTAAATTGTGGTATTGGTGAAGAATACCGCAAATACCATGGACTGCCAGAAGAAAGAAAACATCTGTCTTGGAAGAAGTATAGCTGAAATGCTTCTCAGAAGCCTGAATGGCCAGACTTCAGCTCACATACATTGGTCGTGTTGTCAGAAGTGGCCAGTCGCTAAAGATGGACATTATGTTTGGTGAGGTAGTGGGTCAACAAAAGGAGAAGACTTTCAATGAGATGAGTTGACACAGTGGCTGTGAGGATGGGGTCATGCTTGGGAAATGTTTTGAGAATAGCGCAGGCCTAGGCATTGTTGTGTTCTGTTGTATACAACAAAGCTGCTGAGTCGAGCTGACTCCACAGCATCTAAAAACAACATCAATGGATAAAGTGAAGGACTTGTTACCTCTGGGAGCTTTGCTCTTTGGTCTTTGTTTTCCACAGCAAAAGAATATATGCAGAAAATGAAAGTTAAGCATTAAGCAAAGCAAAGTTTATTGATATGTTCTCACAAGTAAGAACAGGCATCCACGACAAGTGGTAGGGAGCCCTGGGAGGTTTAACATCTCTCCTTTTATTCTATTTTGCTTCCTGGTACTGTTCTGAGCCTTCCCCTTGCTCCTCCTTTTGGGAAGGGAAGTTTAGCTTGATTGACATTTAAAGACTACATAACTCTTTGGATTACTATGCACGTTCTTTCCCATAATACATTCAATTTTCCCACTGGGGGATCAAAACCACAATACTAATTCATTATAATTGCAGGCTAATAAGAATCTAAGTTCCTTTGAGATTATTCTGTGCACGATTAGACATGTCCAGCTGGGCAAATAACCTAGGAAAGTCCCTTTTGTAATTTTAGCTTTCTATCCTCTTCTGATTAGTTGCCCTTCTTCTCAAGCATGTATTCTTGTGGTTAGAATTGTGCAAAGCTTGGAACTTGGACCTACTGAGGCCAAGAAGCTGCAGCAGGTGTACACAATTATTCTGTTTCCCTCGGAGGGTGGAAAGCCAGAGCAGGACCTGCGGCCCATTTCTCTACACCAACTAACAGAATTTTGATTCACTTGAAAGTAAAAGCCTTTTATATTGCTTTGAAGTGACGGTAGAATTATGGACATCAAGGGTGATTTTGATGAGGACTTAAAAAAAAATAATTGATAGCTATGAAGAAAGCTTCCATTACCTTAAATGGAATGTTTTTGGAAATGTAACATTATATGTGATTCTGATGAGACTTTAAAAGCAAATAATAAACAAGTTATGGGATGATGGAGGAAAAGTGATTCTTATAACAAAATGGCAAATGACTTGTCTGAATTATGTTTAAATGTTTTGTGGAAGGAAAAGCTTATAAATAATTAACTTGGATATTTAGCTGAGGAGATTTCTAAACAAAATTTTGAAGATGCAATATGGGTTTCTCCTCATTGATTAATAAAATGCTGCATGAAAGAGATAGATTTAGAAACAATATATGCAAAAAAATAACCCAAGTACTTAAATATTTGAAATATTCTACTGTAAAAACTTAGAGTACCTGCCATGGAAAGAACACCAAGGCTATCACTACAGTATTTATTAGTGATTAAGCCTGTTACTGATGGCTCTAATCAATCATCTTAGGTTATACTGAAAGGGACAGAAATAGGAAACGAAGTAAAGCTCTTTGAGTCCTGGGACTGTACAGATTGGAAATAGTCTATGGAGTAATCTGATTGTGAACTTCAGTTGTCTTCGAAGAAAATAAAGGCACAATCCCAGAAGCAGTTCAGAGTTCAGCAGAACTGTTGGCAGGTTTAGGAAAAGCAGGACTGCCACTTCCTGGTTTTCAAAGGATGAAGTTACCGATAATGTTTCAAAGAATGGAGTTGCCATCACCTTGATTCCACAAGGTAGAGCTACCATATGGTTGACAAAGGAAAGAGGCAACATTAAAATCAAAGAGGGCAGGTCAGCCATGAAGATGGGCCAGGAAAACAAGGCTGCTCAGGGTCAAGAGGCCAAGACTGCTGTTCCCTTGGCCTATAACAGAGATGATGCACAAAATCTGGAAAGTGTGGTCAATGGCCAGAATCCAGAGAGAGGAGCCATTTTTTAGATGTGTCCAGACAATAGAGGATTCTTTTCAAACCTTTAAATCTAATGAAATTTTCTCTGCTGTATTTTGAACTTGACTGGTACCCATGGCCTTCTTTCCTTCCAGTTAATCTCATGTGCAATGGGAATGTCTACCTTATGCTTTGTTCACTCATCATTGTACTTTGGAAGCAGATAACTAGTATTCTCAGCATCTTAAGTCCATAGGTAGGAATGAATTATGCCCCAGGATGGAACATACCAGGATTCTCATTCATACTTGATTTAGATGTTGTCGAAGATGAGATTTTGGAATTAGAGTTGATCCTGAAATGGAAAAGCCTTTTGGGGATGATGTGATAGGTTGAATGTGTTTTGTATGTTGGAAGGACATGGATTATGAATTGAATTATGTTCCCCAAAATATACATGCTGAAGTTCTAACCTCTATGCCTATGGATTTGATTCTATTTGGATGTAAGTTTTTTTGTTATGTTATGTTAATTAGGTCATACATAAACACAATGACTTCTGAGTTATAAAATGAGAAGAATAGACACAGCCACCTACAGAGGGGGAAGACAGATTCCATGAATACCAGAGATTACCAACAAGGAAATACCATCCCCTAAACAAATGCCCTAAATTTGGATTTCTAGCTTCCTGAATCATGAGAAAAAAAGTTCTTGTTCTTTAAAGTGGATTACTTGTGGTAGTTCTTTTTATGACAGCACTAGGTAACTAAGGCAAAGTAGAAGATTAATATACTGACAACTATTGAAATTGTTATTGAAACAATTCAATGTAGATCTAATTAAATGGAAAAAAAATAATTCCAATAATTGTTAGACATGACAGTGTTAAGATGGAAATATTCTTTAAATTGATTCAGAAAAATCTCTTTCAATAACAGCTGGCTAAAAACTGAAAATCTTAGAAGGAAACATAGAAGCAAATACTTGTGACCTTGAGTTAGGCCTTGTTTTTTTATATATGACACAAAAAGCATGGGTGAAACAAACAAAAATAATAGATACAAATAGATACATTGAACTTCATAACATTTAAAACTCTTGTGGTGTAACCCATATCATCAAGAAACTGGAAGATAGCACACAAAATGGGCAAAAATCTTTGCAAATTATGTTTGTGGTTATTAATATGTGGGAATATAAATTTCATTCTGTGCCCAGGCAATGAAACTTCAGAGGTTGCTCCCTTAAACCCTTCAGTATACTGCTATATAAGAAATATAAAACATTATCATACATTTCTATACAAAAGTTAATACTTTTTAATAATCAAAAGTATACTATACTATTTACATTTTAGGGAACTCTATCAGAGTGTACTAATCAGAAAGCAAGCAATTAATCCTTTCCAGAATTTTCAGCATGTATACTGGAAATAAGGAGCTCTGTTGCTGAAGTGTTTAAACTATTTGGCTACTAACCAAAAGGTTGGTGGTTTGAACCCACCAGCCACTCAATAGGAGAAAGATGAGGCTGTCTGCTTCAGTAAAGATTTACAGTCTTGAAAACCTCATGGGGGCAGTTGTACTCTGTCCCATCCAGTCACTATGAATCAGAATCAAGTTGAGAACAGTGGTGTGGTTTTGGTTTTACACTAGAAGTAGAGTCATTATAGTTGACATCTAAGTATTGCCAGACACACACACACCAATAAAAAGAGGGAGAGATTATCAGGTAAGTCATTATAAAAATAAGTAACTTTGTAAAAGCTTGATGGAGTTAAATTTGCACCAAGAAGAAGTATTAGAAATTAATTCACTTTAGATCGAGCTCCCAATTGATGGAAAGGAATTTTGCTTAGCTCAGTAACAAAATACAGGCACTCATTACCATTACTATTTTTTAAGATATGAAGTTTTGTTCAGTTGTTTGTATCTGAAAAGGAAGTGTGTGTGTGTGTGTGTGTGTGAGTGTGTGTGCTCTCATACATGGAGAGAGAGAGATAAAGAGATTATTTTCATATTCTGGAATCTCAGTTGTGACAATGGAAACGGTATTCCATAGAGTAACCTAAAATCAACAAAGCTAGTCTAAGGGACAATTACTGACTGTATCCTTTTTTTTTCCCCACAGCATGACTTACCTCATTAATTCTATTGTTAATCAGAAGTAAGTGAGCAAGAAAAGTTTATTAAAAATAACTAGAAGGAGAAGGGAGCATTAACAGTGTGGTTACTTAACATTCTATTGCCATGACAACTACCATTTTTCCAAAGCAAGATAATTAAGAGGTAGAAAAACTTTCAACAGTGAACACAGTTATCACATACAAAGTTAATAACTTTTCTAAAAACACTTTGTTTGGAGGTGAGTGTGCCTAACTGTGGGTAAATTAAATTGAGGTTAAATTATAAAGTAGTGTCAGGCACATTCAATATAGAAAATGAATGCAGAAGGAATTCTAGAGAGATACAGATTCCAGGAAGAAAACTAAGTAACTTGAAAAAAAATATATATATGTTCTGAGCTATTAATTTAGAGCATGTCCATTGAGAAACATTTGTATTTGTCTTAAATTAAAATAGGGAGAACCAGAACACTACAGAGTTTCTCCAGAATTAGAGATGGCTAAACAGAAGTAGCGTTGGTGGTGTAGTGTTTAATTGCTCAACTGCTAACTCCCAACCCCCCAGCTGCTGCATGGGTGAAAAGATTTGGTGTTCTAACCCAGTGAAGATCACAGTGTAAGATACCCTATGGGGCATTTCCACTCTTCTATATATGGTGGCCATGATTGAGGATAGACTCTGTGGCAACATGTTTGATTTCTGGTTTTAAAAATTATTGTACCAAAAAATGTGAAAATTTGAGTGCAACATATGAGCCTGCACTTTTGTGATTGATGTTCCATTTGTGAATCACATCCCTCTGAACCCATCACCAGGCACAATTAAATAGCAGGAAAATAAATAATAATGGGTTCTCTGACATCTCTGAATTCATTCATCATCCTTTCCTTTCTACCATTTAGCAGATTATCACACCTGCCATGTTTAGAGGCTTCAGAAACTGGGAATCAGGCAGTCAGGTGGAAAATTCATGGTGTCAGAACTCTTAAGCTCTGATATAATTGTTGTTGTTGTTAGGTGCCATCGAGTTGGTTTGACTCATTGCAAGACTATACGTAACAGAGCAAAACACAAACTGGTCCTGTACCATCCTCACAATCATTGCTGTTTGAGCCAATTGTCACAACCACTGTGTCAATCCATCTTGTTGAGGATCATCCTTTTTTTATGCTGACCTTTCACCAAGTGTAATGTCCTATCAGGACCAGTCCCTCCTGATAACATTTCTAAAGTATATGAAACAAAGTCTTGCCATTATCCTTCCTTCTAAGGAACAATCTTTGCTGTACTTCTTCCAAGACAGATTTGTTCTTTCTTCTGGTCATTCATGGTATATGCAATATTCTTTGCCAACATCATAATTTAAAGGCATCAGTTCTTCTTTGGTCTTCCTTATTCATTCTCCAGTTTTGCAATGCATATGAGTTGACTGAAAATACCACAGTTTGGGCCAGTCATACTTGAGGCTTCAATGTGATATCTTGGCTTTTTAACACTTTAAAGATGTCTTTTTACAGCAGAATTGATAAGATTGATGTTCTAGACACATAAAAATGTTTAATATATATAACATGGAGTCCAGGAAAAAAGAATTAGATTATTTTATTGATGTAAAGTGCTAGATTATATATTAGTTAGCATTAGTATTGCTTCTGTGATGGTGATTTGGTGGTTGTGGTTGCTGTCATGGTAACTATAACTACTATTTTTGTTAGCTGCCATTTAATACACTCTACTCATTATGAATGATGCAGCAAAGAATGAATTGTTGTCTGATACTACATCATCTTCATGATCACCAGCATGGTGAAGTCTATCCTTACAGCTATTGTGCCAATCCATCTCATGGAGGATATTCCATGCCCTTTTTATCCCTCTACTTCATCAAACATGATGTTCTCTTTCAGTGAATGAGCCCTTCTAATGGTGTGACAAACATTAATAAATTAAGTGATTCCCTATTGTGATCCATAAAGCTTTTATTGGATAATTTTCCTATGTTCATCACCAGGCCTTTCTTCCTAGTCTGTGTTAATTTGGATACTCCGTTGAAATTTATCCACCATGGTGACCCTGCTGGTGTTTGAAACACTGCTTGCATAGCTCCCAGCATCATTGTTGTTGTTGTTTTTGTTGTTATTATGTGTTGTCGAGTCAGACCTGACACATAGCAACCCCTCCTTGGGTTTCTTAGGTGGTATCACTACGAAAGTAGATTGCCCAACCTTCCTTCATAGCAACATGCAATCCTCCACAAGAGGACAAACATAAAGATGGGTGGTGGTTATGATAATAAAAATAATAATTATTGTTATAATGCAATACAACATTTGATTTCTGACTGCTGCTTCCATGAGTGTTGATTGTGAATCCAAGTAAAATGAAATATTTAACAACTTCAGTATTTTTGCATTTATCATGATGATGCTTATTGGTCCAAGGGTAAAGATCTTTTTTTTCTTTATGTCGAGGAATAATTTATATTGAAAGCTGTAGTTTTTTATTTTCATCAGCAAGTGCTTCCATTACTCTTTTCTTTTATTAATATTATATTTGATGATATTACCAAAATAAATAAATAAAACTCACTGTCATCAAGTTGATTCAACTCCTAATGACCCCTCCTTAGGTTTCAGTTGACTGACTGCTAACCAGAAGTCTGGCAGTTCAAACCCACCAGCCACTCAGAAGGAAGATGGGGCAATCTACTTCCTTTGTGATACTGCCTCGGAAACCCACGGAGGGGTTGCTATGAGTCGGGTCTGACTCAATGGCACATTACAACAACACATCTCTATAAAAGTAGATTACTCAATCTTCCTTCAGAGGAGTGGCTGGTGGGTTTGCACCACCAGCTTCTATATGTTCCTTGAAATAAATGTATAAAGAATAACATTTATAATGTGTCATTATCTTCACACTATGTAGTAGATGACACACACAAAAAATGTGTGGTGAATGTAAACTTTGTAGTATGTAAATATGTAGAAACCCATGAAACTATCAACCAACTTAAAAATTTAAAAATCACTGCTGAACTTTCAGAGGTCAGAGCCACATGTGTTTCTCTTCAGCCTAATCTGCCCATCTCCCCTTTTCACAAGAAACAACTATTTTTCTGGAATTTGGGGGTTTAGTATTTTCCTTCGGATTGTTCTGTGTTTAGTCATGCATAAAACCAAAAGCTGTTGCCATTGAATCTATTGCAACTCATGTAGAACTGAACTCCATAGAGTTTTCAAACACTAATTTTTTGAAAGTAGATAATCAGGACTTTTCTTTAAGGCATCTCTGTGTGAACTTAAACTTAAGACCTTTCAGTTAGCAGCCAAGTATGTTTACCATTTTGCCATCCACCAGGTATAACCATGCATATATTTATCCTTATTATATTTTTCTTATTTGTGAATTTTATAACAATTGTTTCATATATAGTGTCTTGTTTCTTTTGAAATATTTCATCAATATTATATTCCCAAAATTCATCTATGTTGTACTGCTACTGCTGTACGTAGTTTATTTTCTGTCTTCAAATATTATGTTGTATACATATAACATGGGAGCTCTGGTAGCATAGTGCCTAAGGCACTTGACTGCTAACCAGAAGGCTGGAGGTTCAAACCCACCAGCCACTCCTCGGAAGGAAGGTTGGGCAATCCTACTTCCGTAGTGATACTGCCTCGGAAACCCAAGGAGGGGTTGCTATGAGTCGGGGCCGACTCGACGGCAAATAACAACAACAACAACATACATATAACATAGTTTAGTAGTTAATTTTCTCTTTGATGAACATTTTTGTTGTTTAAAGTTTTTTTCTACTATGATTAATTTTGTAGGACATTCTCATATTTATCTCCTTGGCACATATGCAAGAGTTTATCCATAGTTAGTACATAGTTGTGAATAGCTCTAGTAGGCAGAGTATATACACATTTGAATTTATTAGGAATTGCTAAGTGGTTCTACCATCTTCATATTAGAAAGTTCATTTGACCCTGGGGCACAGGGATTGATGGGTAAGACCACAAGTCAAGCTTCTCTACTCTAAGGTGAGAAAATAGGAGAGAGCAGCTACTAGGAGTATTCAGGGAGTAATGCTTTTCAAACTCCATCCTTAGAAACACAAGAAAAATGTGTTAAAGCTACTACAACATTTAATTCTTGTATCATTCAAAATCATTTAGCCTGAGATTATGCATATTTTGGGAGTAAGCTTTTCCTGTCTTGACATTGTCTCTGTGTTTAATGGAAAAAATATATATAATATATTCAGTATTGTAAATTAATCACTTAAAGACCAGTTAGCATTTGCACTTGTTTGTTTGTGTCCTTCAGTTATTTTCTTGGAACTCAGCAGACAAAATAAAGTACAAAACAAATTGAATCCTGAGTATGATATTATGTTTATTTGAATTACTTTTAAGTAAATAAAGATTTTACACACATGTGCCTGTGGACTATACATACAGATGTATTTTATCTGTTCCACATAGTGTTTATCTGAATGTTTTAGGTAACCACCATCAAATAGAAGTGCTGCAAGTCAGGAAGACATCTAGAGAATACCAGAGTATTATGAATATAAAAGGAGAAAGCCTAGAAATTCATGCTGACTTCATGAATATATAATTGGTTCTAAATTCACCTTTTCTGATTTCCTCTATGCCTTTTGAGGAGTTCTGTTAGCACAGAAGCTAAAGAATTTGGCTGTTAACAAAAAGATTGGTGGTTGGAACTCACCAGCCGCTCTGCAGGAGAAAGATGAGGCAGTCTGCTTCCACAAAGATTTATAGCTTTGGAGACCCCATGTCACAGTTGTTATGAGTTAGAACTAATGCAGTGTCACTGGGTGGTGGGCTATTCCTTTTATTTCATTTTGTTTAGGAACAACATAATTATTCTGCATCCCATGCTGCAACTTTCTACTATGAAATAGGCATTACAACATTATACACACACACACACACACACACCCAAAAAAACACAACTCACTGCCATCGAACTGATTCGAAGTCATAGAGACCCCTGTTGGGTTTCCGAGGCTGTAAATCTACGGAAGTGGATTGCCCCATCTGTCTTCCATGGAGCAGCTGGTGGGCTTGAACCTCTGACCTTCTTGTTAGCAACCAAATGCCTTATCCTTTATACTACCAGAGCTCCTTTTATACAATTATAGAGCTCTGAATTCTAGTCCTAGTTTTGCCATTTATTTGCATGATACTTTGACAAGTAACCTAATATTCTAAGTGTCTAGATCCACATCTGCAAAACTGTATATAATGTTTACCTAGGTTACTTTGTAATTATCATACAATGAGGTATTGCATGCAAAAGAGCTTACATTAATATAAGCCCACCTCAATATAAGGATGTTACTCTCTTCTTTGTTAAGGTCCTAGAAGAGAGCAGATGGCCCATTAATAGCAATTGAATGAAAGAAAGAATGAATAGATGGAAATATAGATTATATTATTTCATGGATGAGGGAACTCTTAAAACTTGAATGATCTGCCTTCTTGACATGTTCCTAGCTGCATGTAATATGTGGCTGCTTCTGAGCATAAAGGTAGAAGCAGATAAAACTTCAGTTGCAGTCCTTTTTCATTTATCATTGGTTTCTGTCACACTGAAGCTGTAGCAGTGAAAGCTGATAAACTCTATCACTTCTAAGCCTGCAGTAGCTGCTCACAGCTTGAGGTGCTTGACCATATCAATTGTTTCTTCTTTATTCTACTCTTCTTTTCACACCTTCTGCACCTGGGAGCACTTCTTCATAAGCTGTAACTAGGAAGCTACTCCCCTCCTCTTACTGCACTCCTGTGTGGCCCTCCACAGATCCTCTTATCCTACTTCTTTCTAAGTAAACCAAAGAAATGAAAACTGTTCTACAATTAATTCTGCTCAAATAGAACATTTTCTAGAAGGCTTTTAGCAAAAGATTTGGTTTGGTGTAGTTTTATAAATCACCAGTATGAGGTACTTACTAAGATTTACTTTGATATGATATGAGGTTCCTGGCTTGCATAAATGGTTAATTGCTCAACTGCTAGCCAAAAAGTTGGCTATTGGAAGCCACACACAGGCTCCTTGGGAGAAAGGCCTGGCAATCTACTTCTGAAACATCACTTGGAATCAACTTGTTGGCAAGTAACAACAACAACTTGATACTACAAAAACTTGAAGTGTTTGATCTTACAGAATTTTTGCTCCATATATGTAAAATCTCCAAACAGTGATGAAACAGCACTATTTATTTGAAACACCGTTTATCATCTATAGATGTTTCAGAACTCTTCTCCAAATTACCTAAAAGTTTCTGTCCAGATGATCTTCCCCTAAGTCTATAAAAAATCAAAGTAAATTCATTGTTATCAAGTCATTTCCAACTCATAGCAACCCCCATTGGGTTTCTGAAGCTGTAAATCCTTATGGAAGTAGATTGCCCAGTCTTCATTCCATGGAGCAGCTAGTGGATTTGAACCACTGACCTTCCGGTTAGCAGTCAAGTGCCTTATCCACTACACCACCACAGTGCCTTTTCCCGTAAGTCTATAGGAATATACATTTCCCAATATAATAGTAATCATACTACATCAATGGCAATTGGCTGGGTCTATCATTGGATTTGGAATGCAAAAGTTGGAAAAAATGAAGAATCATCAGTAATTGGTAAATATGGCCTTGGTGATAAAAATAATAATTTGGAGATCGCTTGATAGTGTTTTCCAAGACCAATGACTCATTCATTGCAAAAAACCTTTTTTCAACAACACAAAGCAGCTATATATGTGCACTTCACCAGATGGATTACACAGGAATCAGATTGACTACATCTGTGGCAAGAGACAATGGAGAAGCTCAATATCTTCAGCCAAAACAAGGCCAGGAGCTGATTGTGGAACAGACTATGAACTGCTCATATGTAAGTTCAAGTTGAAGCTAAAGACAATTAAAAGAAGTCCACAAGAGCCAAAATATGACCTTGGTTATATCCCTTCTGAATTTAGAGACCATCTAAAGAATAGATTTGACCTATGGCTGGAAACCAGAGGAATTGTAGGATGACATCAAGAACATCATTCACATGAAGAAAGCAAAAGGTCATTGAAAAGACAGGAAAGGAAGTAAAGACCAAAATGAATGTTAGAACAGACTCTGAAACTTGCCTTTGAATGGAAAGTAGCTAAATAAAATGGAAGAAATGACAAGATAAAAGAGCTGAACAGAAGATTTCCAAGAGCAGCTCAAGAAGGTAAAGTCAATTATTATAATGAAATGTACAAAGACCTGGAGTTAGAAAACCAAAAGGGAAGAACATGCTCAGAATTTCTCAAGGTGAAAGAACTGAAGAAAAAAATTGAAGTCTTGAATTGCAATATTGAAACATTCTATGGACAATATATTTAATGATTCATGAAACATCAAAAGAAGATGGAAGGAATACACAGAGTCACTGTACCGAAAAGAATTGGTCAATGTTCATCCATTTCAGCAGGTGGCATATGATCAAGAACTAATATTATTGAAGGAAGAAGTCAAAGCTGGGTGCACTGAAAGAACTGGTGAAAAATAAGCCTCCAGGAATTGATGGAATACCCACTAATATGTTTCAAGAAATGGACGCCGTGCTGGAGGCACTCACTTGGCTATGCCAAGAGATTTGGAAGACAGCTACCTGGCAACTACTGGAAAAGATCAATATTTGTACCCATTCCAAAGAAAGGTGATCCCAAAGAATGTGGAAATTACTGAACAATATCAATAATGTTGTTGTTTGTTGTTGTTTTGCCGTCGAGTTGGCCCCGACTCATAGAATAAGGTTACTGTCACCCGAAAATGACCATGAATTGTTAAAAAGACTTCTTATGTGGCATTTATCTTGGTGATATTCTGGGCCTCCCCTCAGTTGCAAATCCTTCAAATCCTAATTCCTTTTACTATAGAGTCAATTCTTTCAGGAGAGGAAGCAGACTTTTTATACTCACAAAAAAAGAGACATTGTTAATCTAACAAGACTACACACTGAGGAACTGAAAACTGATTGACAAGTATGTTCTCTGTATTTTGAACTGATCTTATCCTTCCCCCAAACCTGCTCCATCTAGCCATCATCATTTCAGCTGATAGCAACTTCATCTTTCTACTTGCTCAGATATAAGTGTTCTAGTTATTCTCTGTCTCGTTCTTTTTTTCTTTTAATTTATCAGTACATCTAATTCATCAGTATACCCTCTTGGCTCAACTTTTGCAATCTGTATAGTATAGGGATTGAGAAATTTTTCTGTAAAGGACCAGATGCTACAATTTAGGCTTTGCTGGCCATATGTTCTGTATTGTCGCAGTGGGAAAACAGTAATAGAAAATGTGTAAAAAAAAATGAATATGACTGCCCCCCAATAAAATTGTATTTACAAAGACTGATTTAGCCTGGGGCTATAGTTTACTGATTTCTACATTCTTCCATATTTTTTTTTCTCAGGGGTGTTTTCTCATTTGGCCATACTTTCAGCTAAGTCATCGATAAAAATTACTCAAGCTGTAGCTTCCTCCATGCATCAGCAGGATCTACAGGGTCCCTTGGGATCATAAATTTCACTCACATTTACTGAAGACCCACTATGTCAGTCACTGCACATAGTTGAAATTGAATAATCCTCACATATTATTAATATAATCATATTATTAATATAATCCATGCATTACAGAGCAGAAAATAAACTCAAATATATTAATAAAAATTTAATTAGGTCATACAGGTAATTAGTTATGGAAAAATTATTTGAATGTCTCTATTTGCTTCAATAGACCTTATTCTTTTCTCTATACACTCTACACACTGTTTTAGGAGCTCTGGTAGCATAGTGCCTAAGGCACTTGACTGCTAACCAGAAGGCTGGAGGTTCAAACCCACCAGCCACTCCTCAGAAGGAAGGTTGGGCAATCCTACTTCCTTAGTGATACTGCCTCGGAAACCCAAGGAGGGGTCGCTATGAGTCGGGGCCGACTCTATGGCAAACAACAACAACATAACAACAAACACTCTTTTGGAAGAAAATATGCTCAATAATGAAAGAAAGCTGTTTTTGTTTGTTTGTTTGTTTGTAAATATAAGCAAGATGATGTTGAATGTGATTGGGAGATCTTGTCCTCACGGTAAATAAATATTAAATACCTTATTCTTTTCCAAACTAAGGACTTCTCATATTACATAACCTCATATAATTCCTACAACAGTTATTCAAGCCTGATGTTGATTCCATTTTAAACAAAAGAAAACTAAGGTTCAAAGAGTTTAACCTTATACTCCTGGTAAGAGATAGGTGAACCCAGTCTGAACCTAAAGCTTTAGGGTGTGATAGACATGAGTCACATTGTTTAAGAGTAGAGTAGTGGCCAAGTAGTGTGGGGATAGGACTCAAAAGTCAGCTTTACTCATGAATGTTCTAATTCCAGTCATATGCAATCTCTCTACTGCTACAAATGTGATATTTTGGTAGAATTTATATTTAAAACTAAGTATCTGAAATAATTTCATTGTTTGTATTTAAAACTATAAATTGTCTTTTGATGATATGTTGAACAGTGTACAAATAAAGTGTTAACATTGGTATAAATTTGATGAAGTCAATGAGGCTATCCAATTATTTCATCATATTGGAAAAATATTTTGGAGTAATAGGGAGCTCTGGTAGCATAGTGCCTAAGGCATTTGACTGCCAACTAGAAGGCTGGCAGTACAAACCCACCAGCCACTCCTAGGGAGGAAGATGGACAATCTACTTCTGTAGTGATACTGCCTTGAAAACCCAAGGAGGGGTTGCTATGAGTCACGTCCGACTCGACGGCACGTAACAACAACATAACAACATTGGTAGAAATAAAGAAATTTCTTGATCCAGGCATAGATATTATTCCTGCTATCCAGAGATACGTTATATAAGAATAGGGTATTTGGTTCTGGATTTTGTCTAATATACTTGCTGTTGTAAGGAGCTCTGGTATCTCTGTGGTTAAAGCCGTGAGCTACTAACCAAAAGGTCCATGGTTCGAATTCACTGTGCACTCTGAGGGAGGCAGTCTGCTTCTGTAAAGATTAACAGTCTTGGAAACCCTATGAAGAGGGTCTACTCTACCCTCTAGGGTTGCCACGAGTTGGAATCAACTCAATGGCAGTGGTTAATGTTTACAAAATGTAAGCTATTAAAAAAAAAAAAGTCTCATGTCATATACCTATTTGACCTCTAATTTCTTAGTTACCAACAGAGCAGCACTTGGTTGCCTTCAGTTCCCAAATAAGTATGTCTCTTTTGACATCATCCAGTTTCATTATATATATATATATATTTGTTGTTGTTGTTGTTATGTGCCGTCGAGTCGGCCCCGACTCATAGCGACCCCTCCTTGGGTTTTCGAGGCAGTATCACTATGGAAGTAGGATTG
>NW_006922055.1:576774-578829 GCF_000298275.1 Orycteropus afer afer | reverse complement strand
CAGTCTCTATCAGAACAGCAAACCTGGTCCCCCCCCCCTTTTTTTTCCACATGATTTTGAACTTTGTTGCATATTCTTCTCCCTCTCTCCTGGATCTCCTATATAGATCCCCCTCCAAGTGATTGACAGTGGTAGATGGGCACCATCTAGTTCTTCTGGTCTCATAGTCCTATAGGTTGCAGTTCATATGGTGTATCAGTCACTAGGATTAATTATTTCCATGAATCTTTGTTTTTCCTCATTCTTCTTTCCTCTGGACAAGGAGAGACCCACATTGCATCTAGATGACTACTTGCAAACTTTTAAGATCTCAGTCACTACTTGCCAAATTAGGAGATGGAACAATGTTTTGTGTAGTGTGGTGTGCCAATTGAGCTTGATGTCCCCTGTGACTATGGTCCTGAGCCTAAAGGTTCACCTACTTGGTTCCTCTGGGTAGCTGGCTGAGACCAAGAAGTGACAACCACCTTGTCTCTCATTATCTCTACTATACACCTGGGAATTCAGATCATACACATAGTTATAGGACCATTGTCTTCCAACCTTTTACATGGTCTTGGGTATACTACCTGCTTCATAGACATACCTAATAGTTCAGCCTGTCCACCCATCTATTCACCCGTATACCCATGTTTGACTTCACTGACAACACAGTAATCTATGTGCAAAAGGGTTCATCTTTTTTGTCTGTACCTCCCATGTACTTCTCTATCTCTTCTTCTTCCTTAATGCCACCATGTTGATCACTCACATTTGGTGCATTGCCCTTCTCTTCATCCAAATCAATACTTATCTCTATCTAACAGTTTTTCCTCCCCTCCCCTCCCACACCTGGTAACCAACAAAGACAATTTCCTTCCATAGATAAACCTTTCCTTGACTTCTACAGTAAAGGACTAATACAATATTTGTCCTTCTGTGATTGACTTATTTCACTCAGCATAATGTCCTCCAAGTTCATCCATGTTATGTAGTGTTTTGCAGATTCTAGGTTATCCTTTAGGGTTGCTTAATATTCCATTGTGTGTATGTACCACAGTTTGGTAATCCATTCCCCAGTTGATGGACACCTAGGTTGTTTCCATCTTTTGGCTATTGTAAATAGTGCTGTGATGAACATGGGTGTTACCAAAGGGACAGTGAGGCCACATCTTCTGACCTCCTCTAATGTCACAAGAAGAAGACAGAATTACTATCAGTAGCCAAGGCCTGTTCCTGTGAGGCCAGGCATGCTGCCTCCCTCCAGCCCTTTCACCAACAATTCTTCCCTCCCGCAACACCCGTCACTCTTCTACTGGGTTTGATAATTTGCTGCCTTGGCCACACAGAACTTACAGATTATGGGGTTTATTAGGGAAGCACCAGATTACAATTCAAGTTCAGGAACAACGCTCAGTCTCATTCAGCCTGCCGTCATTCAGCCAACCGTCTTTCTCAGTCTCTCACTCAGCTGTGTGTGTCTCTCGGTGTCTCTCAGCAGTGCGTGCCTCTCAGGAATGCATTTCTTTCAGCAGCAAGTCTTCATCATCCAGCCATCAGAGAGACTCCTTCTGCCTCTAGGAGGCCTTCTTTCGAGCCTGGCAGGTAGAGTGGCCAAACTAACCAATCATAACATCAGAATTCTAAGCACCTGTAAGAGAGTGAAATTCCCAGAACATTGCTTTGTGGCACTCCCAACAGAAATACCCCAGGTGGATAACTTTAACAATCAGGAGTGCATTCGTTGCTCACGGCAAATTCCACCATGGAGTTTACAATGACTTTTGGTTAGAAAGCCATACCAGGTAATTTATTACACTGCAGGTGTGCATGTATCTGTTGTTGTCATGGCTCTCACTTCTTTAGGATATATACCTTGGAAGGAAGATGGGGCAATCTACTTCTGTAGTGATACTGCCTCGGAAACCAAAGGAGGGGTCGCTATGAGTCAAGTCCAACTCCATGGCACATAAAAAAACAACAACAATGTAATGGCTGGGTCAAATGGTATTTCTAAATCCAACTTTTTAAAGAATCACCATACTGCTTTCCACAGTGGTTGTACCATTTTACAGT
>NW_006922055.1:573543-574284 GCF_000298275.1 Orycteropus afer afer | reverse complement strand
TCAATTGATCCTTTAATCATTATATAATGTCCTTCCTTGTCTTGTATGGTGGTTTTTGTCTTAAAGTCAATTTGATCAGAAATTAATATTACCACGTCTGCTTTCTTCCAGTTACCATTTTCTTGATATATTTTTTTTCCATCCCTTGATTTTTAGTCTACTTTTGTCTTTGTCTCTAAGGTGTGTCTCTTTTAGACAGTATATTGATTGGTTTTGTTTTCTTATCCAATCTGCAACTGTCCATCTCTTGAGTGGTGCATTTAATCCATTAACATTCTGTAGTTATTGACCAGTATGAATTGTTTACTGTCATTTTGTTATGTGTTTTTGCATGGTGTTCCTGGTTTTTTTGCTCCATATTATTTTCTGTGGTGAGCTCATTATGTTTATGAATTGTGTTTTCATTTCCTTTGTTGTTGTTGTTTTAGTATTTGCCGAATATTTGTGCTTGTCCTTTTTTTGTGTGTGTGAAAGTTTATCATTTGTCTTTGAGGTTACCCTGTGATTTATAATTTTCTCCCCAAGATTAGAACAGCCCTTTCTATCTTACAACTCTCTTGACTTCTTCACCATTTAGAAGTTCTGTAAGTACACAGTATTTTCCCTATTTTTGGATTGCAGTTGTCCTAACTTGCCAATTGATGTCTCTGGTTCCCTGTTTGCAATCTTGTAAGTTTATTTTACTTTGGATATGTCCCTGGCTGTAGTTTCTGGGTTATGTCATCTTGTGTATTAATGGTC
>NW_006922055.1:564450-572174 GCF_000298275.1 Orycteropus afer afer | reverse complement strand
AAAAAGGGGGAAAGAAAAAAATATAAACCTAAAAAAAAAAAAATTCAACCAGGTACAGGGAAAAAAAAAAAAAGCTGAAAACTAGAACCTGGGAAGGAAAGAATAATAGTAAAAAGGACAAAAGTGATAGTAATAATACTAATACTAATAAATAGTTTTAAAACATATGAAATCAAATAAACTAAAAAACAGAGAAAAAAATCTGGGAAGCTTGGAGGCGGGGCACCCAGGCTTCAACCAAACACTCAGACTGGGATAGAATTCCTGCCAGTCCAGAAAGTGGGGGGGAGTGAGGGATGGCTGCACCTCCATTCACTGAGGGGGTGTGGTTTATAAGAGTAACAGGGGGAATGTTGCACCTTTCCAGTCATCCAGGTCCAGAATGCTCTTTGGGTTCCTAACAAGTGGAGTCTGTTCTTAAGTTCCTGAAATCTGGGAGAATACTGTCACTTTAGATATCCAAAATGGTCAAGTCACTTGTAAACATTCAAAATGGCTGTGCCTTCTGGACAGAGAAAAGTCCACAGCTCAGCCCCTCTTCCTCTTTGCTGCTTTCCGTTTTATTCCCCAGCCACCAGAGCAGTCCTCTGTGCAGTACCTAGCTAGCAGGGCCAATTTTTAGGTTAATTCTTAGGTCCTACCACCACTCCACAATATCCAAGCTGTCTGTACCATCAAGATCACTGCCAGACGGCAGCTCCATATGACTCCTTTTTTGGTGTTTTCATGCAAATTCTTCTCTAGTTGGAGTTTAGTCCACATCTGTATCCTTCCCTTCAAGGCTCAGGGGTCCAGGATTATCTTCTGTATCTGTCTTAATTGACTCCCCTTTTCTTTGTTGAAGAGGGTCTGTGCAGTCTTTCTGCCTATTACACCATGTTACTGGAACTCCCAATTTCATTATTTCAAAGACTGTCTCTATGCTAATGGGAGCTCTGGTAGCATAATGCCTAATGTATTTGACTGCTAACTAGAAGGGTAGTGGTTCAAAACCACCAGCCTCTCCTCAGAAGGAAGATTGGGTGATCTACTTCCATAGTGATACTGCCTTGGAAACCCAAGGAAGGGTTGCTACGAATTGCATCCCACTTGGCAGTGAGTCTATACTAATGACTAATCAATCAATCCACTTCTAGTCCTGACTGCTCCTAGCAGTCCATATCAATATATCAAACTACTTCCTCAATAGCTCCACTTTAATTTTTAGTAAATGTTTCACGCTTACAGTGGCCAAACAGAATAACTGACACTCCTTAGTAAATGGTAGTTCTATTTATATTATTTATAAGGAAAAAAAAAAAATCTAGGTCCCATACTTGATTCTTCTTTACTGCACTTGACATCTTTCCCTGAAGATTTTCTTACATCATATGTTATTAAGGTAAGAATTCAAAGCTGCACTGAAAGAATTGGTGAAGAACAAGGCTGCAGGAATTGATGGAATGCTCATCTTTTCCTTTTCTTTCCTTGACATCCATGGACAAACATTATTTTGTGCCTTTGAGTCAATTCTGACCCTACAGGATACAGTAGAACTGCTCCACAATATTTCCAAGGTCATAATCCCTAGAAATAACTCTCAAATCCTGGACATATTTTCCAGAAGCAGATTACTGCTACATCTTTCTCCTCCAAGGTCTCTATTTCAACTACTCTCAAGTTGCTTGAAGTTGCCATAATCTCCTGCTTGGTGTCCCTTACTGACTCAACATCAGCTCCCCACAGAATAACCTAGTAATCTTCCTAAGCCAAAAATCTCACACCACTAATCATCAATTGAAAGCATTCAGTAGAAAAACTCTTCACTCTAACTCTCAAACCCTGAGTGGATTTTCCTGTGAATATTCTAGAGATTCTATTACTAAAAGAAAGAAAGAGAGAATAGGTACTGGCTGATAGTTAGCAGTGCAAAGATTCTCTTTGTAACTTATTCTAAGCTTTCATTTAATTTGACTGAATGTCTATGTTAATTTGGAGACAATTCTCATCCTTATAATGTCTAGGAATATAATTACTTATAAAAAGAAACCTATTAATATGTATTCTTTATAAACCTTGGTAATGTTTTAGAAGCTCTGGTGGCAGAGTTCCTAAGGCATTTGACTGCTAACTAGAAGGCTGGTGGTTCAAACCCACTAGCTACTCCTTGGAAGGAAGATTGGACAATCTACTTCTGTAGAGATATCACCTTGGAAACCCAAGATGGGGTTTCTATGAGTCCAAATGACTCCATACCAGTGAGTTTGGTTTGGTATTAGAGTTATCTAATGTATGTCATATTATAGGAGCTCTGGTGGCATAGTGCCTAAACCATCTGACTGCTAACCAGAAGGGTGGTGGTTCAAACCCACCAGCCACTCCTCAGAAGGAAGACTGGGCAATCTACTTCCAGAGATACCACTTCGGAAACCCAAGGAAAGTTGCTATGAGTCAAATTGACTTGACGGGAATGAGTTTGGTTTGTTTTGGTTTAATGTATTTTATGGCACTCAATAAAATTATTTAATAATTTGAATAAGTTGGGAAAGATCTTATTTTGATCTTTATGTTAAGAAGAACTTAAATTTATTAAAGGAATTCTCATTCTCAGACAACATTTTTGGGTAAGGTATTTTTTGAAGTTACAGATTTTTGACTATTTTCATCATGTACTTCTTTAATTTTAGTCTATTTAAACATTCTATACATTCATGAATAAATTTTAGATATATGTATAGCTTGTCTTAAAACTACTTAGAAATTTCAATTCAGATTTTCAAATTTATTTGCAGATATTTGCAAAAGTTTTATATATTTTTCATCCTGGATTCTTTTCATCTACTTTCATAATTCACATTTGTAGTTGTTCTATTATAATGATTTTCTAAAATGATCACTCTGCCTAATTTAATTGTATGGTCTTATGTGAATATATTCTATATGCTATAAAATTTGTTGGTGTTACTTTGTTATTTCTTATATGATCAATTTTTGAAATTTTCCCTTTAGCATTTGAATAGAAATTGTTTATTTATCCATAGGTAAACATAATATTTTATTTAAAATGTTATTTGAATCAGAAGTAACTTATTTTAGTGCCTAAAGCATTTGACTGCTGACCAGAAGTCTGGTGGTTCAAACCTACCAGCCACTGCTTGGAAGGAAGATTGGGCAATCTACTTCCATAGAGATACTGCCTCAGAAACACAAGGAGGGGTCGTTGTGAGTTGAAATTGACTCCATAACAGTGAGTTTGTTTGTTTATTTTGAATAGTGTGACAGTACAGCCGCAAAGTGTAATTGAAATTTAGTTAACTTAATTTTAGACTCTTTAAGTATTTTGTTAAAATTTTAACATGTAAAATTGTAACTTTTATTTTAATATTGATTATATTTTATTAGTAGAAAATAATTTTTTTGTATCAATACTGTATCAAATGAGTTTTTCTTTGATAACAATAGCATTTCAGTTTGCCCATTTTAATCCATCTTTTTTACCTCCAGCTCATTTATTAAGGAATTATCATCAGAAAAGACAAATCACTAGAAAATGATATAATGCTTGGTAATGTAAGGGCCAACAAAAATGAAGAAAACCCTAAAAGATATTGAAGAGTAACAACAATGGACTCAAACATACCAATGATCATAAAGATGGTGCAGGACCAGTGAAGATTTTCTTACATTGTTGTGTTGTTATGTGCCGTCGAGTCGGACCCGACTCATAGTGACCCCTCCTTGGGTTTCCGAGGCAGTATCACTACAGAAGTAGATTGCCCCATCTTCCTTCCGAGGAGTGGATGATGAGTTTGAACTGCCAGCCTTCTGGTTAGCAGTCAAGTGCCTTAGCCACTATGCTACCAGAACTCCCTTTCTTACATTATATGTTATTAAAGTAAGAAGTCAAAGCTGCACTGAAAGAATTGGTGAAGAACAAAGCTGCAGGAATTGATGGAATACCCACTGAGATGTACCAACAATTGAATGCTCTGCTGGAGGCACTCACTTGGTTATGCCAAGTGATTTGGAAGACAGCTACCAGGCCAACTGACTGGAAGAGATCCATATTTGTACCCATTCCAAAGAAAGGTGATCCCACAGAATGTGGAAATTAACTTCTAGAAATACAAGCTTGTTTCAGAAGAGGACATGGAATGAGGGATATCATTGTTGATGTCAGATGGATTTTGACTCAAAGCAAAGAATACAAGAAAGATTTTACTTGTGTTTTATTGACTATGAAGAAACATTTGATTGTGTGGATCATAACAAATTGTGTATAACATCAAGAAGAATGGGAATTCCAGAACACTTCATTTTTTTCATGAGGAACCTGCACATAGACCAGGAGGCTGTCATTCAAACGGAAAAAGGAAACACTGCATGGCTTAAAATCAAGAAGAGGGTGTGTCAGGGTTGTATCCTTTCATCATACTTATTCAATTTGTATGCTGAGCAAATAATTCAAGAAGCTGGACTATATGAAGAAGAATGTGGCATCAGGATTGGAGGAAGAATCATGAACAACTTGCAATACGTTGATGACACAACTTTTTTTGCTGAAAGTGAGGATGACTTGAAGCACTTACTGAAGAAGATTGAAGAATACAGTTTGCAGTATGGATTACATATCAATATAAAGAAAACAAAAATCCTCACAACTGTACCTATCAGCAGCATTATGATAAATGGAGAAAAGATTGAAATTGTCAGACTTCACATTGCTTGGTTCTACAATTGACACCAGAGGAAACAACTTCCAGGACATCAGATGACTTACAACACTGGGAAAATTGGCTGCAAAAGACCTGTTTCAAGTGCTGAAAAGCAAAGAAGTCTCCTTGAGGACTAAGGTGCACCTGACACAACCCGTGGTATTTTCAATCACCTCATATTCACCTGAGAACTGGACAATGAATAAGGAGGACCAAAAAAGAGTTGATGCTTTTGAGCTGTGGTGTTGGCAAAAAAATGCTGAAAGTACCATGGACTGCCAAAAAAACTTACAGGTCTGTCCTGGAGGAAGTGCAGCCAGAATGCTCCTCAGAGGTGAGAATGGTCAGACTTTGTCTCACATACTTTGATCATATTGTCAGAAGAGACCGTTCCCTGGAGTAATATGTCATGGTTGCTGAGGTGGAGGGTCAATGAAAGAGGGGAAGGCCCTCAATGAGATGGATTGACACAGTGGTGGCACTGATAGGCTCAAGTATAACAAGAATCATGGAGCTGGCTCAGGATTAGGTGGTGTTTCATTCTGCCTTGCATAGAATCATTAGTTGGAGATGACTTCATGGCACCTAAAAACAACATGTGTGAGGTATTCATGATGTGGAGTCAACTGAATAGCAACAAACAATAATTATTTTTTCAGTCTTTTTGCATTATTTATTCATTTACTGACATGAACTAAGAATAATTTTAAAAATTTCACATTTATAGGACTGGCATTACTGATGTCTATAATTTTCCCTTATATTTGGCTATCAAAAACAAAAAAAACCAAACTCACTGCCATTGAGTTGGATCTGATGCATAACAACCCCTCCTTGGTTTTCCAAAGCAGTATCACTACAGAGGTAGATTGCCCAATCTTCCTTCTGAGAAGCAGCTGATCCATTGAACTGCCAACCTTCTGGTTGACAGTCAAATGCCTTATGCACTAAGCCACCAGAAGTAGCATTTTGTTCTCAGCTAATTATTATGCTTATTATAATTTCCTAATTGATTATTTTATTTTCTTCTTTATTTAAATATTATTTATTATTGTATACTGATCATGCTTTCCTTGTTGTTTTTATTCTTACCAAATCTAGATGGAAAAATCAAATGAGGAAATTGTATGTTTTCTTCTACTGATAAGTTAAACACTCTAAACCACATTTCAGGACTCATTTCTTACCATTTTTAATGAGCACCATAAGCATAAGAATGAATAGCTGTGAAACACAGTCTGATATATTACTGGACAGCTTTATGAATAGCTCTGAAACATTCTTATGTAGTGCCAGAAGATGAACCCCTCACATTGGAAGCCACTAGAAATACAACTGGGAGAGAGCTGCCTCATCAGAGTAGAGAAGATCTTATGATATGGATAAAGTAGAGCTTTTGGTACCCCCATTTCCTGATGTGGAATGACTCAAAATGAGAAGAAGCAGTTGCAAACATTTATGAATAGTAAGAACATGGAATGTACAAAATATGAAACCAGTAAAATTGAGAGTTCTCCAAAATGAAATGAAATGCATTAAGATTGATATCCTAGGTCATTTGTGAACTGAAATGGACTGGTTTCAACCATTTGAATCAGACAATCATATAATCTACCATGATGGGAATGACAAATTGAAGAGGAATGGCAAGGCATTCATCATCACAAAGAATGTTTCAAGATCTCTACTGAATTACAATGCTGTCAGTGATATGATAATACCCATATGCTCCAAGTAATACCAATTAATATAACTATTATTCAGATTTATGCACCAACCACCAAAGACAAAGAAATTGAAGATTTTTACCAACTTCTACAGTCTCAGATTGACTGAACATGTGATCAATATGTACTTATTACATAGATGGTGGAATAGGCAGAAAGACTGCACAGACCCTCTTCAACAAAGAAAAGGGAAAGCAATTAACAGAGACACAGAAGATAATCTTGGACCCCTGAGCCCTGAAGGGAAGGGTACAGAAGTGGACTAAACCCCAACTAGCAGAAGAATTTGTGTGAAAATACCAAAAAAGGAGACATACGGAGTTGAGGTCTGGCAGCGATCCTGAGCGATCCTGACAGCACAGACAGCTTGGAGATTCCCGAGTGGTGGTAGGACCTAAGAATTAACCTAAAAATCACCCTGCTAGCCAGGGACTGCACACAGGACTGTGTACGGTGGCTGGGAACAAACGGAGAAGGTGAAGAGAAAGGTGGGATGAACTGTGGACTTTTGCCGGTCCGGAGAGTGCCGCCATTTTGAAAGTTTAAAAAGTGGCTTGACTATTTTGGATATTTAAAGAGACAGTGCTCTTGCACATTCCTGGGTCTTAAGAACACATTCTGCACTCCAGCAACCCCAAGGACACTCAGGACCTACAAGACTGAAAAGGGACAAGATTCCTCTTGTTACTCTTATACCTCACACCTGCTTGGTGAAGGGAGGTGAGGCCATCCCCCACTCCCACTTACCTTCTGGGCCTACAGGAACTCTATCACAGTTTGTGTGCTAAGACGGAGCCTGGGTGCCCTTCTCTGTCCTTCACCGATTTTTTATTTTTTCCTCTCTTTTTTTATTTTTATTTTTTCTTTTTTTCTTTCTTTTTTCTGATGATTAGTTTGCTGGAATTTGTCTGTTTTAAACAACTAATATTATTAATACTTTTGTTCTTTTTATTATTATTCTTAATCTTCCCCTACCAGGTCCTAGTTTTCAGCATTTTTTCTTTTCCCTGTGCCTCATTGAATTTTTTTTTGAAAAGGTTTTTTTCCCCCTTTGTTCTCATGATTAATGCTGTTCCCTGCTTTTCATTTTGCATTTTTCCCATTTTTTTCTTCATTTATTATTCCCCTTCCCTCCTTTTTTTCCTTAGTGCCCTATCCCTAGATATTGCAGGTTTTCTTGTTTTTTCTTGTTTTTTCATCTTTTTTCTTTTTTTGGTTACTGTTCCTGTGTGATTATATGGTGTGTTTTTCGTCCATGTGCTTTTAGGTTTTTGATGGCTATTCAATTGTAATTTGTGTCTAA
>NW_006922055.1:559123-559658 GCF_000298275.1 Orycteropus afer afer | reverse complement strand
TTTATGTGCTTCCAAAGACTTCTCCAAAAGAGTCAAAAGAGAACCTACAGATTGGGAAAAAAAAATATATTTGGTAATATCATATATGGCAAGGGACTTATCTCTAGAAATTATAGAACACTCCAACACCTCAATAACAAAAAGACAAACAACCCAATTAAAAAATGGCCAGAAGACATGAATAGACACTTCACCAAGGAGGATATTCAAGCAGCCAACAAATATATGAAGAAATGCTCACAATCATTAGCTATTAGAGATGCAAATCAAAACAACCATGAGGTACCATCTTACTCCAGCACTGGTAGCAAAGTTCAACAAGACAGAAATTAACAAATGCTGGCAAAGTTGTGTAGAGAGTGGGAGTCTCTGCTGGTGGGATTGTAAAATGGTACAAACATTGTGGAAAGCAGTATGGAGATTCCTTCAAAAGTTGGAATTAGAAATATCATTTGACCCGGCCATTCCATTACTAGGTATATACCCTAAAGAAGTCAGAGCCATGACAAGAACAGATATATGCACACCCATGTTC
>NW_006922055.1:527616-556567 GCF_000298275.1 Orycteropus afer afer | reverse complement strand
ATGGTGATTGGAATGCAAAAGTTGGAAAGAAAGAAGAATCACCATTAGTTGGAAAATTTGTCGTTGGTAATGGGAATGACACTGGAGATCACATGATACAATTTTGCAAGACCAATGACTTATTCATTGCAAATATCTTTTTTCAACAACATGGGGACTTTGACAGAGGGAGTACATAGAAATCAAATTGACTACATCTGTGGAAAGCGCCAATGGAAAACCTTAACATATTCAACCAAAACAAGACCAGGAGCTGATTGCAGAACAGACCATCAACTGCTCATATGTGAGTTCAAGTTGAAGTCAAAGACAGCCTTTAGTTGCAATATTGAAAGGTTCTATGGGCGATATATTGAATGATGTAGGAAACATCAAAAGAAGATGGAGGGAATATACAGAGTCACTGTACCAAAAAGAATCGGTTGATGTTCATCCCTTTCAATACGTGGCATATGATCAAGAACTGATGGTATTGAAGGAAGAAATCAAAGCTACGCTGTAGGAAGTGGTGATAAGCAAGTCTCCAGGAATTGATGTAATACCCATTGAGATATTTCAACAATCTGATGTCATGCTGGAGGCCTCACCTGGCTATGCCAAGAGACTTGGAAGATATCTACATGGCCAACTGACTACAAGGGATCTCTATCTGTACCCTTTCCAAATAAAGGTGATCTCACAAAATGTGGAAATTATCATACAATATCATTAATATTGCACACAACTAAAATCTTTCTGAAGATAATTCAAAACCAGTTGCAACGGTATATTGACAGAGAACTTCCAGAAATGCAAGCTGGATTCAGAAGAGGATGTGGAATGAGAGATATCGTTACTGATGTCAGATGGATCTTGGCTGAAAGCAAAGAATACCAGAATGTTTACTTGTGTTTTATTGACCATGCAAAAGCATTTGATTGTGTTGATCATAACAATTTGTGGATAACACTGAGAAGAATGGGAATTCCAGAACACTTAATTGTATTCATGAGGAACTTGTACGTAGACAAAGAGGCTGTCATTGGAACAGAACAAGGGGATACTGCATGGTTTAAAATCAAGAAGGTAGTGTGTCAATGTTGTATCCTTTCACCATACTTATTCAATCTGTATGCTGAGCAAATAATCCAAGAAGCTGGACCATATGAAGAAGAACTTGGCATCACGTTTAGAGGGAGACTCATTAACAACCTGCCATATGCTGATGACCTCGCTTTGGTTGCTAAAAGTGAGGATGACTTGAAGGACTTACTGATGAAGATTGAATAATACATTCTCCGGTACAGATTACACCTAAATATAAAGAAAACAAAAAATCCTCACAACTGGACTTATAAGTAACATCATGATAAATGGAGAAAAGATCGAAGTTTTCAAAGAATTCATATTACTTTGTTCTACAATCAACATCAATGGAAGCATCAGTCAAGATATCAGATGAAATATAGCCTTGGGCAAATCTGCTTCAAAAGACCTCTTTCAAGTGCTGAAGATCAAAGATATCTCCATGAAGACTAAGGTGTGCCTGACACAAGCCATGGTATTTTCAATCACCTCATATGCATGTGAGAGCTGGACAATGAATAAGGAAGACCAAAGAAGAATTGATGCTTTTGAGGAGTGGTGTTGGAGAAGTATGCTAAGAGTACTATTGTCTGCTAAAAGGACTGACAAATCTGTCCTGGAAGAAGTGTATCTGGAATGCTCCTTGGAAGTAAGAATGGCCAGACTTCGTCTCACCTACTTTGGTCATGTTGTCAGAACCACAGAACCATTCCCTGGGAAGGATATCATGCTTGGTAAAGTGGAGGGTCAATGAAGAAGGGGAAGGCCCTTAATGAGATGGATTGACACAATGACTGCAATGATGGACTCAGGTATAGCAAGGATTGTGGAGCTGTCACAGACTGGGCAGTGTTTTGTTCTGCTGTGCATAGGTTTGCTATGAGTCGGAGATGACTCAATGGCACCTAACAACAGCAACAGTATAACACTAAGAATGATGTAATTAAAATATTCTTTATAGTATTTTTTCTATAAATAATTGTCTAGAAGAAAGGCTGCAGGCAAAAATGACAAGCACACCATACAGTTTATACATAACACATAAATAAGTTTACTAGATATAAAACAAGCCTAAGACAGAGCTTTGAGAGCATATACAATCTTGCTATCTTTCATCATCCCATAGTACAGGGCAGGCCTAGATATAAGGCATGCACCATGCCCACCATTCTAATGGAGATGACTCTTGCTGTATGATGCTCTACATGTTTACAGGGATGTGGAAGGAGGTTACCAGGCAATATTGGAAGCTCCTTATTTGAGATGTGGCTTTAAATCAAAGGGAGAGACTCTTGGGCTCAGTGTCTGGCATCATCTACTGTTCCATTGGACTAATACATACCTTTGGGACCAACTCTGGTCCCTGTCAAAAAGTGGGAAGGAAATTATCCTCTAGAGCCTTCCAGAGTTCTTGCTCAATAGTGTTTTTATATTGCTATTTTATTTGTGAGTTTATATTACAAATGGATATTTAATTCCTTCAATTATTCTTTTGATTTTTCTGTATATACCAAGAAAAATATGTATTTTTTATCTTTGAATATATTGATTGACTTTTAAGAAGGCTACATTTTTGTTTTTTTAGATTGAATCACACAAGCACTTTTGCTTTGTTATTTTACACCATGTTTCATTCTAATGGCTAATCATTTATTTAGAAGGTATTTATATATTAATGAACATAGGTTCTTAGTAGTTACTGGCTTAATTTATGGTATCTATAGATATTTGACTCAACGGCACATAACAACAACAACAACAACAACATAGATATCAGATAATTCTCTGTTTTTGTATATCTTCAAAAAGTATAAATAACATTAGAATTATCTGTTGTTTATATTTAGTTAGAACTTAGCTAGCTAAGTTGTTGGTTCTGCTATCTTATTACAACCATGTCTTCTCATGATTTGTATTACATCTAGTATAAATTTTGATGATTTGTGTTTTTCTCAAAAATGATCCACTTTTTCAAATTTTCAAGTGTCTTACAATATGTTGTTGTTAGGTGCCATTGAGTTAGTTCTGACTCATAGTAACCCTACATACAACAGAATGAAACTACAACAGCCGTGCACCAAACTCACAGTTGTTGCTATTGTTGAGCCTATTGTTGCAGCCACAGTGCCAAGCCATCTGAGTTAGGGTCTTTCTATTTCTCGCTGACCCATTACTTGAACAAGCATGATAATCCTTTAGGGACTAGCCCTTCCTGAAAACATGCCCAATGTGCATGGGATGAAATCTTAACATTCTAACTTCTAAGGAACATTCTGGCTGTATTTCTTCCAAGACAGATTTGTTCACTCTTCTGGCAGTTCACGGTATATTCAACACGCTTCACCAGCAGCATAATTCTAAAGACATCAGTTGTTCCTCTATCTTCCTTATGTATTTCTCAGTTTTCACACAAATATGAAAAATACCAAAACCAAACCCACTGCTATCCAGTCAATTCCAACTCATAGCAACCCTATAGGACAGAGTAGAACTGCCCCATAGGGTTTCTAAGGCTGTAAATCTTTATGGAAGGAGACAGCCTCATCTTTATCCCAAGGAGCATATGGTCAGTTTGAACTGCTGACTTTTGGTTAGCAGCCCAATACTTTAATATCAGTATCACTTGTTGTTGTTGTTGTTATGTGCCGTCGAGTTGGCCCCGACTCATAGCGACCCCTCCTTGGGTTTCCGAGGCAGTATCACTACGGAAGTAGGATTGCCCAACCTTCCTTCCGAGGAGTGGCTGGTGGGTTTGAACCGCCAGCCGTCTGGTTAGTAGGCAAGTGTCTTAGCCACTATGCTACCAGAGCACTACTAAGTCCTCATATATACGAGGTGATTGAAAATTCTATGGCTTGAGTCAGGAGCCCCTCACTCTTCAACATATCTTTGCTTTCTAACACTTTAATGAGGTCTTTTTCAGTAGATTTGCCCCATGCAGTATGTAATTTGATTTCTTGACTGCTGCTTCCATGGGTGTTGATTGTAGATCCAAGTAAAATGAAATCATTGACAAATTTAATACTTTCTCCATTTATCATGATGTTTCTTATTGCTTCAGTTATGAGAATTTCTCTTTTCTGTGTTGAGGTATAATCTTTATTGAAGGCTGTAGCCATTGATCTTCATCACTAAGTGCTTCAAGTCCCCTTTGCTTTCAGCAACCAAGGTTGTGTCATCTGCATATCAGAGATTGTTAAGGACTTTTCCTCCATTCCTGATATTGTGTTTTTCTTCATATAGTCCAGCTTCTCAGATTATTGTTTCAGCATTAAGATAGAATGAACAACATGAAATGATGTAACTTTGATATACATGTTTCCTGATTTTAAAGCATGGACATCCTCTTGTTCAGTTCAAAAGACTCCCTCTTGGTCTATGTATAGTTTCTGCAAGAGCACACCTAAGGGTTCTGGAATTCCCATTCTTTGCAATGTTATCTATAATTTGTTATAAACCACAGAGTCTAATGTCTTTGCATAGTCTACAAAAAAGAGGTAAACTTTTTTGTGTATTTTTTGCTTTCAGTCAGCATCCATCTGACATCAGCAATGATGTCCTTCGTTCACCATGTTCTTCTGAATCTGGCTTGAATTCCTGACAGTTCCCTGTGAATGTACTGCTACAAGTGTTTTTGAATTATATAATGTTACTTGCATGTGATGCTAATGATATCATTCAAAATTTCCACGTTCAGTTGGATCACCTTTCAGTGCAAGGGGCATAAAAATGGATCTCTTTCAGTCAGTTGACCAGGAAACTCTCTTCCAAATTTCTTGGCTTATAGATGTGAGCACTCACTCAAGGTTTGCATACTTTTGTTGAAATATTTTAACGGGTATTCCATCAGTTTCTGTAATCATGCTTTTCATTAATGCCTTCCGTGTAATTGGGACTTCTTCCTTCAACATCATCAGTTCTTGCTCATATGGTACCTACTGAAATAACTGAAACTTGAACAATTGTTTTCAGTATAGTGATGCTGTATTCCTTTCACATTCTTTTGATGCTTCCTACACTGTTTAATATTTTTCCCATAGAATTCTTCAATATTGCAATTTGCAGTTGGAATTTTTTCTTCATCTCTTTCAGTCTGAGAAATGCTGAGTGTGTTCTTCCCTTCTGGCTTTTTGAATGAAGATTCTGCATATTTCATTATAATAATTTACTTTGTCTTCTAGAACCCCCTTTTGAAATATTCTTTCCAGCTCTTTTCCATCATCATATTTTCCCTTCACATTAGGTAGTCTAGCTTCAAGAGCAAGTTTCAGAGTCTCTTCTGATTTCAGTTGTTTTTTTTTCTGCCTTTTAAGTTTCCTTTTGCTTTCTTCATGTATTATGTCCTTGATGCCATCTCAAAATTGTCTAATCTTTGGTCATTAGCTATCAATATGTCAGATCTATTCTTGAAATAGTCTCTAATTTCACGTGAGATATACTCCGAGTTCTATTTTGACTCTCATGGACTTGTTTTAAATTTCTTCAGCATTATAAGTGCCTATAATATTCTATTTTAATTCTTGTACTGTAACTTGTGTCTCCAGAGATTGTTACCTTTTGTATTTTGTTTTGTTTTGCCTAGCTACTTATAGTATATTTTTTATGTTGGAATTTTAAATATCTTAGAATATGCATTAGTATGGAACATTAGATTCTTCTGTTAATTCATGAACTCTTCTAATTTGGAAAATAGAATTCATGAACTCTCTTAATTTGGGAAGTGGCATATTTCTTCAGATTGTGGAACTTTTTTTATTTCTTTGATCATAGATTATTTTCCATCTGTTTCACTCTCCCTTCTGAATCTCCTTACCTGTTATGATTATATTGATGTTCTTCTCTGTAATAACCCTAATGATGTTCTCTCCCTGTTTATTCTTCTGGCAATTCCCTGAGTTGGTGTTTTCTACCTTAATTTGGGTTTCTTCACTACCCAAAATTTTGTAATCATTTGTACTATAATGTCTTTGAAATCTAAGAATTATTTTCTGTCCTCAAATTGTGACCTTTCCCTAAATGACTCTTCATTTTTTATTTCATCAAGAGTGCAAATCAAATGCCATTTTTAATAATTTTCTTAATTACTTAATTTTTTTTAAATAGAGAATTGAATCCTTAGTATTTGCCACTGCTGAACATTTCATAAACTCTCATTTTCTTGTTGTAATTTAGAGGCAAGATTACTTCTTCTAGTGCTAGTTGTTGTTGTTGTTGTTGTTGCTGTGTGCCGTCTCTTGTGCTAGAAGTACATTTAAAATTTCAGAAATTATTGTGGAGCTTTTTGGGTAGCAGTTTAATGTACAAAGAAAAACAAAAGGAAAGAAAAGAAGGAAGAATAGTAGAAATGATACTCTAAAGGCAAACACTTCTCAGCTAAAACTCCTGGAAAACTTTTTCAAAATTGATGTATTTTTTCCGGTGACCTATTGGGCAATCTACTTCTGTAGAGATACCACCTTGGAAACCCAAGGAGGGGGTTGCTATGAGTTGGATCTGACTCCAGGGCAGTGAGGTTTTTTTTTTTTTTGGTATATATTTCATTCCTGAGTCAGATATACAGACTCTTTTTAAATGGTACAGAGGATCCAAATACATAAACTTCTCTATGTAATTCTGGGTAAGTCTTGCCTCTGATTTTAGTGATGGCATCTTGACTTAGATATTCTTTGAATCTTGGGACAGTCAGATCATGGCCACTGTCTATGATTTTGCATCTGGGAGATGCTATTAACATTCATAGTCATTTTAGATTTTCAAATATATTATACCAAAGTTCTGGCAAATGGACGTAAAGCATCTCAAAGAAGGGACATTTCCCAACTGGTATAAATGAGAGATTTACATTTAGACTTTGCACCCAATCTGTAGTGTTTCTTATCAGCACCATGCAATTCTCCCCACACCATTCAGAGAAAAAAAGCAGTCTGCTAGGCTAATGAGTCATGTCAGTCACATTTTAACCAGCGGGAAATCAACCTGGATTTACTTTTCCTTATAAAAGTGCTCATTGTATTCTCACTTCTGTATTTTCTTATTATTCTTCATGGTAATATTATTGTAAATTGTGATCTTATATTACAGAAAATATGTACAGTCCAACTTGGGAAAGGGAATAAGCATACAGACAATAAATAGCTTGTTAAACCATGGAATTAGAGTGTAGTCAAATTTATTTAGAATATTAAAAAAGGTATTTTCAAGCCTGTAGTAGGCAGACCTTTTCCCCATGATAGCTGAAAGGCATTATTTTAGTCGGCATTGTACTTTTATTTATAAAGAAAACTAACAAAAGAGCTAGCAACTGTTAGGCTGCTTTAAGTAAGCAGAGTTGCTGGAACACTTCTTCAGCCTGATCTCCTGAGCTAACATTTGGCATCTGCATTAGGCATCTGGGCAAGTGCCCTAGACAGAGGCTGTTTGGGAACTGGCAGGGAGCCAGCACTGCTGTGTATTTCCTTTTAACATTGCCTGTCATACATAAGAATGATCATTTGCCTCAGGGACTTCTGAGCAAGAAGGGTTTGTGTTTGCCCCACCAAAGAGATTACTGATTTTTAAGCCTGAGCCAGCAGAGATGTCTCTATTACATTCAATACCTCCTTTCTGAAGCTATATGATTCTAAATTAACTATATAAAGTAATATTTTTCTAATTGATTTATTATTAAAAAGATAAAGCAAAATGATCTCACCCTGTTGTTAATTCTGAGTTAATCTCAGTTGTCTTTAATTTGTGTATCAACATTAATTTTGTGATGCAGAGCTTTTGTCTTTGGTGGTTGGCCACATTCCCAATGCCAAAGTTAATATTTGTACAGAAAAGAAAGCATAAGTCTGGTAACTGACAGTTCTCATGGAGTTATTTATGCATTATAAGAAGATGTATACCTGTAAAGGGATGAGATTTTTGGAGACTTAAGTAGAGTCTAGTGTATTTTTCTTGTAGGCAGCTTCTGACAGGGTTGCCAATGATCCCCACCTTCCAGTATTTATGCATTTCTGTATTTTTTTTCATTCTGTTTACAACAAATAAAAGTTGATGCTTTTGAGTTGTGGTGTTGGTGAAGAATACTGAAAGCACCATAGATTGTCAGAAGAATGAACAAATCTGTCCTCAAAGAAGTGTAGCCAGATTGCTCCTTGGAAAGGAGAATGGCCAGACTTCGTCTCACCTACCTTGGTCATGTTGTCAGAAGGGATCATTCCCTGAAGAAGAATGTCATGCTTGGTAAGGTGGAGGGTAGATGAAAGAGCAGAAGGCCCTCAACGAGATGGATTGACACAGTGACTGCTGCAATGGTGTCAAGTATAGTAAGGATTGTGGAGCTGGCGCAGGACCAGGTGGTGTTTTGTTCTTCTGTGCATAGTGTTGCTATGAGTTGGAGATAACTCGATGGGATCTAACAACAACAACTTATGAGATTAATTATCAAAGACTATGACTTCTATCT
This sequence comes from Orycteropus afer afer, assembly GCF_000298275.1. Lineage (NCBI taxonomy): Eukaryota > Metazoa > Chordata > Mammalia > Tubulidentata > Orycteropodidae > Orycteropus > Orycteropus afer. The sequence goes on along the minus strand of NW_006922055.1, from coordinate 548,052 downwards.
TTGGAGGACTCTATCTCTTATTTTCATTCTACATTCACTTTGATAAAGCAAGATGCTAGGTAGAAAGAACAAGTAACAAGGAAATTAAGGTTAGCCTTTGGCCATTAGCCAGCTAGGAACTGAGATCCTCAGTATAACAGCCTGCAACATAGAGAATTTTGCCAACAATACCTGAGTGAGCTTAGAAGTAAATCCTGCCCCAGATGAACCTTGAGCTCACTGCATCCTTAGCCAATATCTTGATTTCAGCCTTATGAAACAACTTGGGCCAACACTTCAGTTAAAACCTTGTGAGAGACTCTGAACTGGAAAGTCAAGTTTAGTGACTTTAGTGGCACTTGTATTTTGACCAGCAGAAACTATTAGTAAATAAGTATGGATTGCCTTAAGCTGCAAAATATTTTGTTACATGATAATAGATAACTAAGACAATATCAGAGTCTTATACATAGCGAGCTCTGGAGGCACAATGGTTAAGTGGTAGGATGCTAAAAGGTAGGCAGTTTGAACCCACCAGCCATGGGAAAAAGATGTGTCATTCTACTTCCCTAAAGATTACAACCTTGGATATCCTATGGGGCAGTTCTACCCTGTTTTACTGGGTTGCTACGAGTTAGAGTCAATTGAATGGCAAAAAAAAAAAAAAAACACCTCACTGCTGTGGAGTCAAATCTGACTCATATCAACCCCTCCTTGGGTTTCTGAGGTGGTATGTCTGTGGAAGTAGATTGCCTAGTCCTTCCTTCAAGGAGTGGTTGGTGGGTTTGAACCTCCAGCCTTGTGATTAGCAGTCAAATGCCTTAAGCACCATGCCACTGACAGTAAGTTTTTAAATTTTATATAGTTGAATATTATTTAAAAATATTTCAGCAGACTATTCATTGATATAATTGGCTTTAAATATATTTGGACCATTTTCTGCATCTATTAGAATACTCTTTTAAAATATATTCTGAGTATTCTAAGGGGACCCTTATTTCTACTAACTATGATTTTTAATTTATTTTATATAGTATTGTTCTTGTTGTTCTACATTATCATTCTTCAGTTCTTCTGATAACACATCTCCATTGCAACGTCAGTTTTGGTGCTTGATTAATAAATTTAATTCATCCTTTTAAGTTCATGATAGTATGGTTTGGGATTCTGTCATTTAAAAGCAAATGGCAAATGTATTTGCATGTTCTTTAAGAATTCCCAGGTATATAGTAGAGCTGACAAGGAGCAAAGCTGTAGTCACTTCTTGGCCACAGCCAGCTACCCAGAAGGAGTGAGTAGTTGGACCTGTGGGGTCAGGACCACAGTGTCAGGGGACATCAAGCTCAATTAGCATAATGAACTAAACAAAAGCATTGTTCCACATACTGCTTTGGCAAGTAGTGAATGGGATCTTAAAAGCTTGCAAGTGGCCATCTAGATGCAACCATGGGTCTCTCCTCATCCACGGCAAAAAGGAATGAAGCAAACCAAAGACATATGGAAACAATTATTCCAAGTAACTAGTATACCATGCGATCCTCAGCCTATACAAGACTAGAAGAAATAGATGGTGCCCAGATACCACTATCAACCACTTGGAGGGGAATCTCTGTAGAAGATCCTGCATAGAGTGGGACAGCAAGGTGGAACAAAACTTAAAATCATTAAAAATAAAAGGACCAGGTTTCCTGGTTTGAGAGAGTCTGATGGAACCACTGAGACTATGGCTGCTAGTTACCCTTCAGGTCTGGAATTGAACCCACTCATGTGGCTTCAATAGTCCATGAATAGTCCAGAAATATTGTCCAATACAGAGGAGGAAGATGAGTCATTTAACTTAGAAAGACTAGGAGAAGAAACAAATTGAGGAGAAAGAGTGATAAACATCCATTAATAATCGGAACATGGAATGTATGAAGTACGAATCTAGGAAAATTGGAAGTTGTCAAAAATGAAATGTAATGCATAAAGATTGATATCCTTGACATTAGTGAACTGAAATGGGCTGGTTGTGGCCATTTTGAATCAGACAACCATATGATCTACTATGTCAGGAATGACAATTTGAAGAGGAGTGGCTTGGAATTCATCATCACAAAGGATGTTTCAAGATCTGTCCTGAAGTACAATGCTGTCAGTGATATGATAATATCCATATGCCTACAAGGAAGACCCATTAATACAACTATTATTCAAATTTATGTCCCAACCACCAAAGCCAAAGAGGAAGGAATTGAAGATTTCTATCAGCTTCTGTAGTCTGAAATTGACTGAATATGTAAACAGGATGTGTTAATTATTATTGGTGACTGGAATGCAAAAGTTGGAAACAAAGAAGAATCAAAGGTAGTTGGAAAATTTGGCCTTGTTGACAGAAATAATGCTGGAACTCTCATGGTAGAATTTTGCAAGACCAATGACATGTTCATTGCAAACACCTGCTTTCAACAACATAAATGATGGCTGGACATGTGGACTTCACCACATGGAACACACAGGAATCAGATTGACTACATCTGTGGCAAGAGGTGATGGAAAACTCAGTATCTTCAGCCAAAACCAGGCCAGAAGCTGATTGTGGAATAGACCACGAACTGCTCATATGCAAGTTCAACTTGAAGTTAAAGACAACTAAAAAAAGTCTACAAAAGCCAAAATATGATCTAGAATATATCACTCTTGAATTTAGAGAACATCTAAAAAATAGATTTGATGCATTGAACACCAGTGACCGGATTACTTATGGGATGCCATCAAGAGCATCATTCATGAAGAAAGCAAGAGGTCACTAAAAAGACAACAAAAGAAGAGAAGACCAAAATGGATGACAGAAGAGACTCTGAAACTTGCCCTTGAGTGGAAAGTAGCTAAAGCAAATGGAAGAAATGACAAGATAAAAGAGTTGAACTGAAGCTTTCAAAGAGCAGCTTTAGCAGACAAAGCCAATTACTATAATGAAATGTGCAAAGACCTGGAGTTAGAAAACCAAAAGGGAAGAACATGCTCAGCATTTCTCAAGCTGAAAGAATTGAAGAAAAAATTTAAGCCTCAAGTTGCAATATTGAAAGAGTCTAAGGGCAAAACATTGAATGATGCAGGGAACATGAAAAGAATGTGGAAGGAATATACAGAGTCACTGTACCAAAAGAACTGGTTGATCTTCATCCATTTCAGGAGGTGGCATATGATCTAGAACCAATGGTACTGAAGGAAGAAGTCAAAGCTGCAATGAAGTAACTGGAGAAGAACAAGGCTCCAGGAATTGATGGAATACCCATTGAGATATTTCAACAAACAGATGCCGCACTGGAGGCACTCACTTGGTTATGCCAAGAGATTTGGAAAACAACTACCTGGCCAACTGACTGGAAGAGATCCATATTTGTACCCATTTTTTTCTCCAGGATTAAGCATTGCTTCAAACATCCACAGTTTTTGTTATTAAATGAGATCATCTAAACAAATTTTTGTCTTTTTCTTCCTTAAATCATATATAGGATATTTGTGACAGGATTTGCAGAAGAGTGAAATATAGAAAGAGCAAAAAATCATCTGGAAATTTTTCATTTTCATTGAATAAGTGTAAGTAACTAAGAAGAAAATGTTTTAGATCACGAATGACAAACATTCTGAATACACCTTTCTCATCAACATCTCTGAATTTCTTATAATTGGATTAGGTATTATAATGATTTATTTGACGCCAAGAACTGGAAAGTATTTTTTCATTTTCACAGTAAGAGAATGTTAGGCAGAAACATGGCTGGCCAGGAAAGTGAATGATTGAGCTGGAGGACATTATAAGAACTGGTCAAGCAAGGAGGCACCTGACCAGAGCCCATACCAGACCCCAGGATGTAGCCCTTGCTTACGAAAGACCCCAGCACGTAGCCCTTGCTTACGAAAGACCCCAGCACCTGACTCCTACTCACAAAAGCCCCCAACCATTTCCTGCCCACTATATTAATGAAGTGCTTCAACTCTGCTTCCTACCCCCATACTAATAGGGTACTTTAATCTTATTGGTCCCTGTAACACAAATACTGCTCTCACTCTGGGCCTCTATGAACCAGGAAGAAAATCACTATAAAAAACCCTTTCTTTCACCTGGGCAGCGAGACTTCTCTGGCCCCTCTCAGTGACCCGTGAACCTCACCCAGGCCCCTTTCGGGGACCCGTAAACCTCTCCCGGGAGTGCAGAATAAAAACTTCTCTTTTCCCCACTTTTGTGCATCTTCTTCTCCTTACAGCAACCGTACAGAGAAGACTTGTAATTTTGTTCTAGAGTAAAGAGTTTGCATTAATTTATCTTTATTCTGTTGATGATTGTTGTTTATCTTCCATTGACCAACCTGTAATCAATCCATCCATAGGTGATGTGGTAGAGCTCATCATGCCTGAGACCGTGAAGACTATAGAATTTCACAAATACCTATGACCCAGAGTCACCTCCAGTTTCAATACATTTCATGAATTCTCAGATATTCAGCAGTAAGATGTGAGAGAGAGGCAGAAGTCCTAGCAGTGGCAAGATGCTATAGCAAATGAGATTAAAAAAAAAAAAAAAAAAAGCCTCACATTGGCAATGTCCCAATGGTACAACGTATATGACACTAATACAATCATGGAAATTAGAGATGTGAAGCACAAGATTAAACAATATAGTTTACAAATAAATGGCACTTAGCCAGAACTTGATCAGAGACTAAATCAAAGCAAAGGAACAGGGCACCAAGAAAAGAGAAATCTATGGTGATCAATGACATTTTATTTTATCAGAGCCTTTCTGCTCTGTTAGATATTTGCATGATTCCTTCCAAGGTGGTGTGGAGGCTGGGAGTATAAATCTAAACAGAACTCCTGTGCCCTGCAGTTATGAAGTCATTGTCTGAAAAAAGAATACAGGGCCAGGTTCAACAAGAGTCAAAATGGTAAAATCAAATGCCTCCTACCTTGACTGTTAAGGAACAATACCTATTTTACTACTTGTCTACTACACAAGTGTACTACCACATTGAAGGGAAAACTGCATCTTCAGTATCTCTAAATGTGAACTTCCTAAACTGAATGAAAGTATGTTGTTTATTACAATATAAATGACATAAATTTGATTTTCATTTTATCTATTCCTTGGAAAAGATAGTCTCTTTACTCAACTTGCTTAGATGATTTAATTTTAAATCAGATGTTTCTGTCCCTTTCCCATGTAATTAGACCTTTTAAATATCTAAGCTAAATTTGTAGCTATAATGTTAGTTGCTGTTAATGTGAATGAAAAAGAAATGTTTAAAGGAAAAATTCATAAAACCTTTTGGACCACAGCCAGATGATTGAATTTAACTTAGTTGCATAAACTATTCTTTTACTCTTCTGCTGGCCTAGGAATGTTGTTTGCCAAGCTGCTGTAAATCCCCCTTAAAAGCCTCTGTTATCTGGCTGTGTTAATTGCTAGAAGCCATAAAAACTAAGAAGCAATTCCCCTCTATAGTCAAGTCACTATGTGAAAGAAATCCACTGGAAGGAAAAAAAAATCTTTACATAGATATCTTTCGCATAAAATGAGCCCAAGAAATATTTTTTTCAAGACAAAGATGTGATGAAGAAAATTACTTGAGAGAGTATGGAGCCAGCCTTATCTAAAGTTTTCCAGACCATTTAAATGTTTTTTGTTTAATGAGCTGTTTGAGGAAATGAGATCCTGGTACCACTATGAATTTTCAGAAACTCCTAAGCTATCTAACTAAAACTGTTTAAACATCCACCAGTGATATTTTACGATCCCACCTGAAAACTGTGTAACTGTGATCAAAAACTTCTGGAATTAATTTTTGAACTCAATGACTGTAATCTTCTAATACCCAATTATCCAATGGAAGCCTATACCCCACCCCTAACCTATGCTCCTTATGAAGTCAACCAAAGACTAATCAATGGAACAATTGTATTACAATTTCTTTGTTCCCTGGAAAATATGTCTTAGGTAAAAGTTGTTAGTTGGAGTCATCATTTCTGACTTATGTGGGCTGGTGCCTTCCTGCATTTGGATGTAATTTTTGTTTTTCTTTTTCTGAATGAATCCTCTTAATCCTATTTTTCACACACTGACTAGGTTTTAATCTACAACAAAAGACACAATTGAATAAGTAATTCAAATGAATGAATTAACCAAAATCAGTTTAGGTGATTTTAAATGATGTTCTATTACTGCAAAGTACTTTTCCTGTCAACCTAATTATATTTTAGTTGTTTACAATATACATAGGTGGAATGAATTATTGGCAGTCTGTATAATGATTGGCTTATGTGATAGTTGGGGTTGTCTGTCAACTTGGCTGGACCACCATTCTGAGTGGTTTAAGCAGTTGTGATGTGGTTATTCCCATGATGAGATATGATGTATATGTTTTAAGCAGCCAATTAGTTGAAAGGGAGTTTCCTTAGGGGTGTGGCCTGCTTCATATGTTGTTGTTGTTTTTATGTGCCGTGGAGTCAGACTTGACTGATAGCAACCCCACCTTGGGTTTCCAAGGCAGTATCACTACAGAAGTAGATTGCCCTATCTTACTTCCGAGGAGTGGCTGGTGGGTATGAACCACCAGCCTTCTGGTTAGCAGTCAAGTGCCTTAGGCACTATGCTACCAGAGCTCGCATATATATATATAGACTTCCTGAGAAAATTCAGGAAACTTCTGTGAATCTGTATCGTGTTCTGTGGTCCATAACCAAGTGAACAATCCACCATTCTTCCTGGTGATCTTCGATTCCTCAAACACAAAATCAACAGCCAGTATACTGCCTGCCAGCCTTGAGCTCGTCGGCCCTTGAAGCTGTGTGAGTCCAGAAAAGCCTCCAGCTTGAAGTTTGATCCAGGAACTTGGGATTTGCCAGCCTCTGTAACTGTGTGAGCCATTTTCCTAAGATAAATTTCTCTCTCTCTCTTTATAAACTTTACTGGTTTTGCCTCTCTAGAGAACCCAGCCTAACATAGCTTAAAAATATTTGCTAGATAATTACTTAGAAATAAGATCGGCACAAATTAAGCCACAATGTGATTAATTGAAAGTCAGTGGTATTTTCTGGAAATATCAGTTAAAATACAAAATACAATTTTTTCAGGCTAGTTTTATAGTCTTTAAGGTTATATAGATATTTTGTAGCCACTTCTTAGCACTTGTTTTGTATCAAAGTGATGGGAAAATTGGAAATGCTGACGTCTTTATTGTCCTTCCAAAGACTTTGACATCAGTATACTATAGGCATGGACTTTATGATCACTTTTAGTCTATATATTTGTATTACTTATTGAAAATTTCTAAAAACATTCTAGCACTTTAAATTTATTGGATTCTTAATTTATTGCTGGTTTCTTTACAGAGTTCAGGCTTTAGAAACTTGAATGTATAGGGTTGGCAGATGATGCTTCTTCAAGCATAATTATATGCACTGTAAGAATGTCCAGGTATATAGTACAGCTGACAAGGGAAAGGTTATAGTGACTTCTTGGCCACCACCAGCTACCTGGAGGGAGCAAGTCATTGGACCTGGCTAGGGACCATGGTCACAAGGGAGACCAAAGCTCATTGACATAACACACTATGCAAAAATATTGTTCTACATCCTACTTTGGTTAGTAGCAACCAGGATCTTAAAAGCCTGCAAGCACCCATCTAGATGCAACAATGGGTCTCTCCTCATTCAGAGCAAAGAAGAATGAAGAAAACCAAAGACACATGGAAAAATTAGTCCAAGAAACTGGTAGAACATGTGATCCTCAGCCTATATGACCATGAGACCATAAGAACTAGATGGTGCCAAGCTACCACTGCCAACCACTTGAAGAGGGATCTGTGAAGGAGATCCTGGATAAAGTGGGAGAACACTGTGGAACAAAACTCAAAATCATTAAAAAAAAAAGACCAGGTTTGCTGGCATGATAGAGCCTGGTGAGATGCCTGAGACTATGGGCCCTAGCTGCCCTTCAGGTCTGGAATTGAACTAACTCACTCCTGTGGCTTCCAGACAAAAAATATACAGGCATATGGGCTGAACATTTACATCAGGTAGATACACTCTTTGGAGAGATCAATTATGGGAGAATAGAAGGGTAGTGTATGCACAGGGAGACAGCTCAGGGGTAGGAGTGCATGAGAGGGAAGGACACAGAGAAAAGGTAACTACAGGGAGGAAGTGGGAAGAAAGCTGTTACACTGTGGAGAATTGCAGTCAATATCATGAGACGAAATGTGTATGAACTGCTGTATGGAAAATGAATTTGCTCTGTAAACATTTACTGAAATCACAATAAAACTAAAAAAAAAAACCTTGAATTTTGACATGACCCCTTTGATTACAATTTTTATTTTGTCAATAAATCAGAAACATATAATTATTTTTCTGTATATTTCACTTAATATATGTTTAAGGATTTTAATTTTTACATTTGTATTTAAAGGCAGGTTTTATCTGGAGAAGGTGCTCTGGTGGTATGGTGGTTAAACCACTTGACTGCTATCCAAAAGGTTGGAGATTTAAGCCCACCAGACACTATGTGTGAGAAAGATGTAGTCTGCTTCTATAAGAATTACAGCCTTGAAAATCCTATGGGGGCAGTTCTACTCTGCCCTAATTGGTTGCTATGAATCAGAATCAACTTGATGGCAGTTTTTGCTTATTTGTTTGGAATCTTGTGGGGATCCAATGAAATAATTTCTATCTATAACTGTCTATTAAGTGATACATTTTATATACAGTTAATATTCACTTTTATATATTTACTTATTATTTAATATTAATTTAACTTATATTTAAAATTATATGTATTTAATATTCTTTTTATTTTCACTTATAGTCTATATGCCACTTAGGGATCTGTAGTGGCAATCAATAGATTTAAGTGATTCTCTTAAAGAAAATAATAGTTTATTGGAAAAATAAGAGCTGCTTGCATAATTAATTGAGTTCCTAGGAAAAGAGTAGGGTAGAGCTTTAGATGCTAAGAAGAAAAATTGCAACAACATCTCATAGTAGGGAAAGTCTGGGCATGATACTGCCGCTGGGATATGATGAAACACTATATGAAAGAGAATCAAAACAGGAAAACAGAAACCACACTGAGTCATTTAAGCAGATGGGATCTAATATAGGGAACATGATAGACAGATGAGGGAGTACTAGAACAGAAAACAGAAGGACATGCTGGAGGAGTCAAAAAGAGGTTTGTTAAAAATAATCAGAACTCAGATAAATTGGAACATATGATTAATTCTGAGCAATGATTCTGTATGCATATCTGGAGAGCATTTTAATTCAAGAGAAAGTAAATGTCTCAAAGAAGCTAGGTACAATGGAGGATATTAAGAGGAGGGAGAAATGTGGGATCAATTATTGATTACTCTTAACATGATTCACTGAACTACCTCTCTATCTTTTCATGAGGTCAGTGGCACAGATTGGTCTCTGGGCCCATCCAGCCATATTTTTTGAAATTCATATTGTTGGACTCAGGTCTTGAAAGGAGTGTCGGCGCGAGGAAGCCACCACTGACACGATAATGCAAAAGCAAAAGGAAAGTTTATTTGCTAGCTCGAGCTAGGGTCTCTGCTTACACGGACGCAATGGTTTGGGCAAAAGACCCTGTGCTCCCCTACTATTACATTTTTTATAGGAAAAATATAGGGTGGAGTAACACCAAGGCAAAGGGATACAAATGATTGGTTGTTGCTAGGGGGTAGAAAAGGAGGGGAGGGGGTTTGAGGTAAAGCTCTGAGGCGTGGGGGACGTGCTAGAATCCTCGGCACTAAAGACTGGTTAAAGAATAATTACCTGGAGGGGAGGTAAAGCCCTGAGGTGTGGGGGATGTGCCAGAGTCAGGTAAAGCTCTGAGGCTGGGGGACGTGCTGGAATCCCCTGCACTAAAGACTCCTGGTTAAAGAATTACCTGGAGGGCACTAGGACTCAGCCCTCACATTCCTTAGGACTCCGGCCTCACAATATTAGTAAGCATGACTTCAAATAGGAGGGAAAGGATTTGCAACTTTGTGTTAAAAAAAAAAAAGAAAAAAAAAAAAGCACCAGCAGAGTAATTTTGGTCAGAGATTTCTTTAAAGTTACTATTTGGTTTTAGGTAAGAAAACTCCAAAATCAAAGCAGCATATATGCTATCAATTTCTCTCTTTGACAGTGTTGCCAAAATTTGTTGTTGGTTGCCCTCCAGTGTATTCCTTCAAGGCATCACTGGATGGTCTCAAACTACCAGCTTTTAGCTAGTAGTCTAGTGTTTAACCATTTGTACCACCCAGGAAGTTCTCGGAAGCATGCTGGGAAATTGCAAATTGTCCTGGGTTAGAACCCGTGAGCTTGTCTCTGCTCTTGCACTGAATGAATGCTACAGGTGCTGCCACTTCTATTTGTGGAAGGTCGAAGTTCTACTGCTGCTGCAGGGAGTTTAATATCCGGTAATGTTTATTCTTTTTGGTTCTATGTTTCAAATTCAAAGGTAAAGTAGATCTTGTTCTTCTCTGTTTTTCTGATGGAACAGAGTCTCTTATTAAACTATCACCAGGATAAATCCAATGTGAAGAAAGGAAAGGAGGATGCTATGCTGGGGAAATAAGGAAAAATGAATGCTATGAATGCTGAGGATGGAAAAAGCAACATATACCCATAACAGCTCACTCTTTTTGTAGCTCATCTGCCTTACAAACTTTTCTTCACATTGAATTCTCAATTGTTTCTCTAACTAAATGCTCCTAGTCAATACACAAAACTGAATGTACTTCCACTACAACAAAAAATGTGACAAAACATAATTTATTGGTAAATTCATTCAGCTTCAGTCCAGGATTTTGTTTGATGTGTATTCTGTTTCTAATTCCTTTTATAATCTCATCTTAATTTTCTGAAGCATGTGGGCAAAAATAGTAAACTTAACTGCCATCCATATATCCTCTATATGATAGTGAGAGAACATAAAATGAATCAGAAAATAATTTAAATATTAAATGAAAAGATAAAAACACAATCCAGAAAGAAAATTAATTCAGGTAAGATCTACATTTGATTGTTCACTTTTCACAGTTCATTATGAAACCATTTCTTATTTTCTGCCATTCCATGTCACCTTTGCCTTAAAATACCAACTTCAACTCTTCAAGCTTCCTTCCATAGGGGATAAGTTAAATTTTCTTTGCTAAGAAAATTTGAGTTATAAGATCTTCTATATGTACAGAGTTTCAATGATATTTGCTAAAAATTGTGTAAGGAGGGCCTGAGAATTTACCCTATTTAGGAACTAACAAGTTAGGCTGCTATAGTTTCATTGATGGATGCTGGCAAACAAACAAATAAAAACAAGCCTCCTGAATCAGACACAAAGGACTGTGTTTGTCACAATAATAGATATAACCTGAGTATCAACCTTCTATTTTGTTAGTTCCCTGAGTTGCAGTTGGCACAGGCCTCCACAATGGGGCCAGGCGACACATGCACATACAGTAGATTTCATTGCAGGAGAAGATTCCCTTGTTTAGGAAATCCTAATATTTTATAGTGGGCTGAAAGGCAACATTTACAACCTTTGTGCCTGAGGGAGACATTGTCTTTATTATACTCGTCAGCAATAAACCTTCCCTGTTCTCAGGAGGGACATGCTATTTCTATTTTCCAAGGCTATTCTCCGTGAAAATATCCTTGAAAAGATATTCTAGAATAAAATAGAATAAAACTGTCAGTACCTTTGCTCTCAAGGCATACGGCAAGGCTAGGTCTGTGGAGAATTGTCTCCCAATAGTATTATATGTATCTGTATACTGGACATGGTAGCTTAAAAATACGCCATTGTGGATTCCCAATATCTTCAGTCATTCTGTTGTTTTAACATGGCAAGCTTTTTTTTTTAAAAAAAATATTTTTAATTAGTTTTATTAAGAGTAAATAAATAAACGCTTATATTTCTGGTTTATATAATGTAAAGGGTCTGAAAGGGAAGCGTAGGTTAGTCTCAAATTCCTCTACAGGGTAACTCTTATGGTAAAATCACTCTTCCCTTGGTTACTAAAACTTCTAAACTAGACAGTCTCAGAATTATGACACAAAGAAAAATTTTTGGAAAATATTAACACAACAATAACACATATTGACAGAAATATATGCGTATATGCATATAGAACTATTCTGAGAGCCCACTCCAGCATGTAATATCACCAATACCAACATAATCAATATTCCTCAACTTCTTAGACACTCATTATATAGTCAAATCTTTAGTTACTAACTCATAAATCAATGTAAATTCTTCCATCAGATCTTCTCAGATAAATTGGACATTTTGCACCAAGAAGGTTAATTTTCTACTCTCTACTTTCCTCTAATGCCCCCCCTCCCATGTGTGGACGTATAATACTATCATATGATGCAGAGTTATTATTAACTAGACTCAGATTTTTTTTTTTTTTGGTCTTAGTCAACTAGTCACAGCAGACTCTCTATGATGTTACAATCGTAGGTTGAAGGAGCAGTGACATTATGTCCAGAAAAGGACATAAGGGGAGTTTAAGACTCCAACACCAAGGATTTCTCCTATTCACTTATATGCTGCTTTCTATTTGATGATGTAGTATTTTGGACATGCCTGGGTTGGTGGCTAGATAGAATGTATAGAGCCTGATTCAGATGTTGAACCAGGAATTCAACCTTTACATAGTAATCCAGAAACTGTTTCTTAAATAGATATGGCTACTTGTTAATGGTAATATGCTTCCCCTCCCCCCCAAATTTTAGTGGTCTCTCATGTAATTCTCCAATTAAGGCTTTCCCATATGACACGGTTATTTCAAAATCTTTATTGCTTGGGGTCCATTCAAAACAACAGAGATGCTTATCTTTGGACCCCTGATATAAATAAATAAATAAATACATAAATACATAAACCAAACTCACTGCCTTGGAGTTGGACTTGACTTATCGAGACCCTTCCCTGGTTGGAAGCTGATTGCCCAACCTTCCTTCCAAGGAGTGGCTGGTGGGTTTGAATAGCCCCCTGGTTAGCAAATACCTTAGGCACTATGCTTCCAGAGCTCCCATTACTTGGGTCAAAATAAGACATTTGAATGCTGCTGTTATCGGATCAAGGTGGGTCCCTGCCCGGTGCACAGTCAGGCCAAAACAATTATACACCAAGATTGAGAGGAGAGAAAATTATTTATTGTCAAAACCACAATGCAAGGAGTAAGGGGTAGTTCAGTACCCAGATTTAACTCCCCTAGATGCCATCTAAACACAGTTTTTGTAGGTTTCAGGAGAGGGGGTTGTGCATATTCACAAAAAGTTGAGGAATTTGGGGCATGAATGTGAAATGAGTGACCATAGTGAATGAGTCACACTAGTTTCCTATTATCAGCTAATAGGGGCTTGGGCAGAGGGGAGAGGGTCCACAATCAACTTTTGTTCCTTTTGTCCTATTGCCATGTCCCTGGGCCAGAGTTAATTTATAAGTTGTTTCCAAGATACTTTTAGCAGCCTATCATCTGCAGGAAGGAATGTTTTCCATTCAGTCTTTAAGGAACTGAATACTCGTCTGTCTGAGGTGGGAAAATAGTTAGGGTAATTTAGTTTACTTAACTGTTCCCATCAGGGTGCCAGGGTGGGGGAAATAGTTTTTACTTTACTCAGTTTCACTGCTTCCAAATCAAAGAGTTCTATCAAGGATATTGCATCTTTCTTAGCATTCGTTTACCAGGTACAGAAATTTTCTTTTTATTTTTACCAGTTTGCTTCAGGCCACAGGAATTTCAGAATTTATATTGCATAAACAGAAAAGAATATTCTCTTTGAATCTGTCTTTACCCTCTGGCAAATGTGATGAGAGGAAGGGTGTTTCTTTCTATTCTCTTGCTTCATTAGAGCCCATATCCAGCATTGATTGTATCTTTCCTTCATGACTCTGTTACTTGGCCTCTCCTTTTATCTCCTAATTCCTGGAATCTGGTATCATTATATCCCGCCCTTGTCATTTAGGTCTACACTTGGTGATGTTGATGGTTATTGTTGCTTATTCTTAGACATCTCAAAGTCCTTGATTCCTTTAAATTTGCTCACAGATCTACAATTTCTTCACTGTTGTTTTTAGGTGCCATTAAGTAAGTTCCAACTCATAATGACCCTATATAAAACAGAAGGAACAACTTCCTGCTCCTGAACCAGCCTCACAATTGCTGCTATGGGGAACCCATTCCTGCAGCCACTGTTTCAATCCATCTCATTGAAGGTCTTTCTCTTTTTGCTGACCACTGATTTTACCAAGCATGTTATCTTCCTCCAGAGACTAGTCCCTCCTCAATAGATGAACAAAGTATGAGAAGCAAAGTCTCACTGTTCTCACTTCTAAGGAGTATTCTGGCTGTACTTCTTCAGAAACAGATTTGTTCCTATTTTGGCGCTCCATTGTATATTTAATATTCTTTGCCAACACAATTCAAATACATCAATTCTGCAGTCTTCCTTATTCATGTAATAATGAATTGTGAGGCCTGAGAGATCTTTAACCAGAAGCCTTTAGTGTGGAGATTAACACATCCCATGCTGAGTCCTAATGCCTCCAGGTAGATCTTTAACCAGAAGCCTTTAATGTGGAGATTAACGCGTCCCATGCCTCAGGCTCCAGCAAGTCTCACCCTCCTCCCCCCGGAATTTCGGAATTTCGCACATATCAGAGAGTTCTGCATGGCTCCAACAAAGTCTCTTGCTCATCTTTGAAGCCTGGGGATTCCAACCCGCCCTCCAACTTCCCAAACCCCTGCCCTAAACCCAATTATCTACTCCACCCTGTATTTTTTTCCTATAAAAATGTGATAGTAAAAGAGCACGGGGTCTTTTGCTCAAGCCACTGAGTCGGTGAGAGCAGGGACCCTAGCTCGAGCTAGCTAATAAACTCTCCTTCTTGCACTTGCATTGTCGTGTGTTGGCAAATTCCTCACGCTGACCAACTCCTTCTTAACCTGGGCCCAACAGAATAAGGAAAAAATAAGGAAAAAATTCATGTAATTCATGTAAGTCCTGCTTTTACATGCATGCGAGGCTATAGAAAATGCCAAAGCTTGTGTCACAACCACCTTAGTCTTTACGGTGACATCTTTACTCTTAAACGCTAAATAGATCTTTTGCAACATATCATTTGATTTCTTCACTACCCTTTCCATGGGCATTTATTGTGGATCCAAGTAAAATGAAATTCTTGACAACTTCAATCTTTTCTCCGTTTATCAAAATGGTGTTCATTGGTCCAGTTGTTGGGATTGTTTGCATTTTTAATTTTGAGATATAAACCATACTTAAGGCTGAAGTTGATTTTCATCAGTAAGTGCTTCAAGTCCTCTTTGCTTTAGTCACTTTATTTAAACCATTTAAGAAAGTCTGTTTTTGCTCAAACACTGATTATATAGACCCTAATTTTCTATTGGAAAAAATATTTCTCCCAAAAGATTCAATTTAATTAAACAGTCTGTTAGAGTGTCCCACTCAATTCTAAGAGCATGTAAAAAAGTAATCAAACACTCCCTCTGATATATCAAGAACAGAATGAGAAATGCTAGAAATAACTAAGAAAGTAGTAAACTGATATGCCTAATTATTAATTTCTGATATCTTAATGTTATTTGCCTCCCAATAATATGTTTATTCTGAGGTCAGCTGGTCAGACTTTTATTGATTTTTGTGAGTTACTACATATGTTTACAATAATTTTTTTTCTTGAGTTATTTAACCAGTGTTTCGCTATAATTTAAAAACCATATGTAATAGAGAAATGTTCACTTACTCATGTGTAAAATGTGATTAATACTGTTTACTGTGCATTGAAGTATAAGGGAACTCTGGTAGCGTAGTGCCTAAGGCATTTGACTGCTAACTAGAAGGCTGGAAGTTCAAACCTACCAGCCACTCCTTGGAAGGAAGGTTGAGCAATCTACTTCTGTAGTGATACCACCTTGGAAACCCAAAGAGGAGTCAGTATGAGTCAGACTCGACTCCACAGCAGTGAGTTTATTTATTTATTTTTTGGTTTGAAGTATAAGATAGACTGCTATTTCATGTATGGAAAGAAGCATAATGTAATCTAGTGCTTGAAAAGATCTTGAGTATTTGAGGATCCCATCTTCCTGACACCAACATCTGTTCAGGATTCACATTCAATTTTCATTCAAACACCTTCACAGAGGAATATTAGGTATTCCTTTTTTTTCCCCTTTGTAAAGAGATCATTGTTTATTTCCTTCAACTGGAATATATAATTTTTAAGTGCATTAGGAGCTTTGGTAGTATAGTGCCTAAGGTATTTGACTGCTAACCAGAAGGCTGGTGGTTCAAACTCACCAGCCACTCCTCTGAAGGAAGGTTAGGCAATCTACTTCCATAGTGATACCACCTTTGAAACCCAAGGACGGTTGCTAGGAGTTGGATATGACTCGATGGCAGTGGATTTTTTTTTTTTTTTTTTTTGGTTTATTTTTCATGTTCTCCATGATATTTGTAATGCCTGGATCAAGGCATAGCCATGGAAGGAACTCAAGAAATATCAATGAACAAATGAGGAAAACAACCTCTCCACTTCCTTTCCAAAAGAACTCTGGTTAAGTAATGGTTAAGTGTTCAGTTGCTGACAGACAGGTTGGGAGTTAGAACCCACAAGCTTTTCCATGTGAGAAAGACATGGCAGTCTGTTTCCATAAAGATTACAGCCTTATAAACCTTATGAGACAATATGAAACATATGGGTCACTATGATTCATAATCGACTCGATGGCACACAGCAACAAGAAACATTTCCTATCCGTACTTTGAAAGCTGTTGAAAAACTAGTCATATTGTGAACTGAATTCTGCTCTTATGCCTTCCAATTATTGAAATCCAACCTGGAAAAACCTGATATAGTAAAATTAATATTAGTATGCAAGTTCAGAAAATTAAGGACTTGTAGGAATTTTCCAGGATATACCACCTCTTAAGACTCTGGTGATGTAATGGTTAATGAATTTGGTTGCTAATCATAAGGTCAGTGCTTTGAACTTAGCAGCTGCTCTGCAGGAGAAGTAAGAGGTATTCTGGTTCCAAAAAGATTTGTAGACTTGGAAATTCTATGGGGAAGTGCTACTCCATTCTAAAGGGTCACTATGAGTTAGAATCAACTCAATGACAGTGTGTTGGATAGAATCTCTTGGTTAATATGAACTAAGAAAAGATATTACTTTCTCTCAAAAGTTTTATTGTTTCTTCTCTTAAAGGATATTTACAAGTTGGTCATAATTTTTTATCTATTTTCTTATAATAATTGGCCTCTACTACACTGGTTCAAAGAAGTATCCCATTCCATTTTCAAAGGTCCAAGAAAAGTGAGGGCATGAGACGCTGTTTTTTTTTTTTTTTTTTTTTTTTTTTTTAGTTTTTATTAGCACATCAGGGAAAAACTAAAGTCTGGGGGTTTATAAAAGGGATAAAAGCACATAAAATAGCAACACAGCTTTGTATAAACTGATTTGCAAGTAACTTAATCTCATGTTCACCTTCACATGGGATGCTTCATTTTAATACCCACGATTCAGGAGTGTATAATTATGAAGGGTTAATCCAATCATAGCATGCCATGTTGTTGTTGTTGTTGTTATGTGCCATCTAGTCGGACCCAACTCATAGCGACCCCTCCTTGGGTTTCCGATTGTCCCATCTTCCTTCCGAGGAGTGACTGGTGGGTTTGAACTGCCAGCCATCTGGTTAGTAGTCAAGTGCCTTAGGCACTATGCTACCAGAGCTCCAATAGCAGGCCATAAGCAAGGCCAACTCATTTGTCAAGATTTATAGACCCTTAAAACAATAAACTGAAGACTCAAAGTATAGTACAAAGTGTTCTTCACTTGTCCAATGGGTGGCAGACAATGGAGGGTGTGTTTTGGTTACATAGTGCTGCTCTGAGAGGAATATACCGCAAATGGGATGGCTTTAACAAAAAGGAATTTATTCTCTTACAATTTTGGAGGCTAGAAGTCTGAGTTTAAAGTGCCAGGCTCAAGGGTCTGGCTGAAAGCCTCTCAACCTTGGGCTTTAGCTCTGCTTCCTACCCCTGGGCCATGGAAGCTGGAAGCTTTTCTTCACTCGGACAGCTACTGACTGCTGAAGCTGAGAAGTCCAAGGTCCACAAGTGAAGAGGCACAGTCCCACTGTTACCAAACAACATGGAAGGCCACTGATTCAAGTCCACGGAAAGTCCCCAAATTGGCAGAGCATGACAGGCTGCTGAACAACACCTCGGCAGCATGCAGGGTTCAAGCGTGCCATAAGCTAGAGACCATTCCCAAAGCTGCTTCTTATATACAGGAAGCAGACCACATCCCTGAAGCAGGTACTCAACTGCTTGTGGTAGATGCCACCATGGAGCTGATGGCCAGTCTCATCATGGGGAATAACTACCACCAGCTGCCCATTTACTCAACCAGGCCCAGCCTAGTTGACACACAACCTTAACTACCATAGGGTGATATGGTTATCGAAGTGAATAACTGCATCAGGAAGCAAATTATAGATCACCTTACACCACTCATAGCTCAACAACAACAAAAAAAAAAAAAATGGCAGCTGCCAGGCAACTGATAGACCCAAAGACTCCTCAGCCAACAGACTATGGTTTATAAAACAAAAGAAAGTTACACAATCTCTGTTTTCTGTTTTCACCTTAACCAATCACAGCATGTAAGTAATTTTTTAATGGTATGTGCTTCAATGATAGTAAAGGACATGTTCAAAGACCCTTAGTCAAAATGAAACAACACTTGCAAATTGTATCAAAAGCACCTGTAAATTGTTTGGATTTTGGTTGTTTATAGCCTTTGTGTTTGCAGCCAATTTCTCTTTATGTACTTTTGTTTTCTGATATGTCACAATATAAAAAAAAATAATAAAACATATGTCTTTTGCTGAGGAAACTTTGGTGAAAATTTGTTATACTACAACAATTCTCACTTGGTGAGAAGGAACCTCACCAGGGAATTCCTCATTGGATTTTCAGTAGACCTGGACTGCTTGTGGGCACCACGGTACATATATTGCATTCCACTTCTTGCACTCTGTAGTCTCAATCAGAGATCCTCTGACTCGGGTAACCACTATCAGAGTATGAACTTTGCCTTCCTGCATAATCCCACTGCTGTAGAGTTGGATCTGATTCATAGTGACCCCTCCTTGGGTTTCTGAGGCAGTATCACTAAGAAAGTAGGTTGCCCAACCTTCCTTCCAAGGAGTGGCTGGTGGGTTTGAACCGCCAGCCTTCTGCTTAGCAGTCAAATGCCTTAGCCACTACACCACCAGAGCTCCCATGAAGTTAATAGGAGAACATATATACTGTTTTATCAGTTCTCCCTCCAAAAATCTACTGGATAAAATTACAAGCTTGCAATCAAGAAAAGGATTAAGTTATTTATAATTATAGATATAGGTTAACTAAATTGTTTACAGAACATTCAGGGTAAAACTTAGTGATGAAGGAGCTATGGTTCCTTTTATTTTACTATTTGTAGGAAGATTAAATCCTGAATTAGCCCAAATGGTAAAAAGTTAAATTGGGAAAGTATTGATACTTCTTATAAGCCATTTTAGCCTATAAATCAAAACAAACTATGGAGCCACAAAAGAAAGAGGCTGAGCAAAAAAGAAAAAGAAAAAGAAAAGAAAGAAAATTAATGGCTCCTTAATTGCAACAGTTACAGAATCCTGTGAAATCAAAACCAAGGCAAAGGAATCATCTCACCTATAGCACTGTGCCTTTGGTCTATAACTATTGCAAGGGACCTAATCACTTGGAGATATGTCGTAAATTTAAGAATAAACAAAAGGTGACTTTTGCAGCACCATCCTCAGAAAAATAAAAAGTGATGAAGCTCTGCAGAGGTTTACAGGTTTTGGTAGCAGTACTTTTGTCCCACTAGGGAAAAACAATACTCCAAGTAAGTGGGGAGGATTATATATTGCTTATACCAAACCAAAATCCAAACTTACTGCCATTGAGTCAGATCCAACTCATAACAATCCGTCCTTGGGTTTTCGAGATGGTTGTTGTTGTTGTTAAGTGCCGTCGAGTCGTTTCTGACTCATAGAGAACCCATGCACAGCAGAACAAAACACTGCCTGATCTCATGCCAGCCCCACAATCCCTGCTATACTTGAGCCCATCATCACAGCCACTGTGTTAATCCATCTCGTTGAAGGCCTCCCCCTCTTTCGTTGACCCTCCACCCTACCACGCATGACATCCTTCTCCAGGGAATGGTCCGTTCTTACAACATGACCAAAACAGGTGAGACGAAGTCTGGCCATTCTTGCATCCAAGGAGCATTCTGGCTGCACTTCCTCCAGGACAGATCTGTTAGTTCTTTTAGCAGTCCATGGTACTTTCAGCATTCTTCACCAGCACCACAATTC
>NW_006922055.1:523009-524388 GCF_000298275.1 Orycteropus afer afer | reverse complement strand
CTCTCCTCACCTAATCCCTTCGGCTGACTGCTCTTCTCTCTGGCTTCCTGGCTTTTAATCCCCTTTCTCCTGCTCTTCCCACTTTCTACTTCGGCTGTCCCTGAGTTGTCTCTCCTCACCTGTAACGCTGGGGCTGACTGCTCACCAAAATAGGTGAGCAAAGTCTGGCCATTCTTGCTTCCAAGGAGCATTCTGGCTGCACTTCCTCCAGGACAGATCTGTTAGTTCTTTTTGAGATGGTGTCACTGTGGAAGTAGATTGCCCACCTTCCTTCAAAGAGTGGCTGGTGGGTTTGAACCGCCAGCCTTCTGGTTAGCAGTCAAATGCTTTAGGCACTATACCACCAGAGCTCCCATCTTCTTTATGGACACTGATTTTTTAAGGGTGACACTGTTAGCAATCAACCTTACGAGTTTGCCTAAACCTCTTCCCCACAGTTCCTCAGACTTCTTTTATCATAGGGATTTCCAATAAGGAACAAATTTTAACCCATTATTTATCCATACAAATTTCAGTAAGGCCAACAGAAGAATTCCATCCTTCTTTACTAAGCGATACTACTCCTACAAATTTGTTATTATGTTACTTTCTTTCCAAATGGAAATGCCATATTCAGTTTACAGATGCAGGGGGTATATATATTACTCAATATTTTTGACATTAAAAATGAAGATAACACTCATTCCTGAAGTAGAAGAAACCCCTTTGTTTATTACATGGTCTTCTGTTATTGGAAGATGAGGATTCTTTGCCCTTAGAAGAAGAGACTCAAATTCTTAATCAAATGCTAATACAGTTATGGGTGTCCTAGTCTACCTTTGTTGGCTGCATCTTAACACCTGGACTTATTAAAATCCAAATAGATGTCATTAAGCTTTTACCTAAAGTAGTTCAATACCCTTCATAACCTGAAGTAAAGGAAGGATTGAAACCTATCACTTAAATCATCTAAATCATCCAGGATTTTTTAGAAACAGGATTCCTCATTCTACGAACCAGTCCTTGAAATACCCAGGTGTTTCTTATCAGATAGCCTTAATAATGGTTGGAGATTTGTTTAAAATCTTAGAACTATTGCCTGCATTATTATCTCTCTAATCCCTTTTGTTCCAAGGTCACATTTGCTTTACTCTAATTTCCACCACAAACCATAGGGTTTATTGTTATTTACATTTGTAGTGATTTTTTTTTCAACATTCCAGTTCACAAAGACAACCAATTTTGTTTGCTTTTACATGGGAAAATAAAAAATATTCTTTGACTGTCATGATTCGGATTCAGAGAAAGCCACACTTACTACTTTTCCCAAATTTTGCATGCTGATTTGTTGACTTTACAGTTTGAACATAAATCTGTGTTGCTTAAATATGTGGGTGACC
>NW_006922055.1:504051-522584 GCF_000298275.1 Orycteropus afer afer | reverse complement strand
CAAACTCAAACCAAACTCACTGCCATCGAATTGGATCTGGATCATAAGGACCCGTCCTTGGGTTCCTAAGGCAGTATCACTACAGAAGTAGACTCCCCAATATTCCTTCCTAGTAATTGCTGGTGGGTTTTAACCACCAGCCTTCTGGTTAGTGGTCAAATGCCTTAGGCATTACACCACCAGAGCTCCCATAGGAATATCTAACTCACACCAAAACTCTTGGATTCAAAAACTATTCTTTAGAGTTTTCTCTCTACCTTTTTATAAGAGAAAAGAATGTCTTACGAGTCTTAACTGAGAAGCATGGAGATAAACGGAATCCTGAAGGGTATTACAGTATGCAATTAGATCCAGTAGCCAGAGCTTATCATCCAGATCTTGAGCAGTTGCAGTCACTGCCAAATTAGGAGAAACAATAGCTAATATAGTATTGGGAAATAATCTAGATGTATATGTTGCATATTCAGTTTCTACAAGCTTAAATTCTATCCTAATTCAACACCTTTCTGTTAGCAGAGTAACTTCATATGAAACTCTTCATTGAGTTCGATTACACTGCAAGAGGCTTAAATCCAGCTGTCTTCATGTCTGATCCAATGGTAAAGGCAAGCATCATGATTGTTTTGGTTTAACATATCAACTGTTAACTCCTAGAATAGAGCTACAAGAAACTCTACTCTCCAATTCTTTATTTGTATTGTTTGTAGATGGCTCCTACCTAAAATCTAAATCCTCTAATTCTAGATATTAAGGAGAATATGCTGTCACTACCAGTTGGAAAGTGGACCCTTGCATAAGGTAGCTTCATTTGAACAAGCAGAGCTTATAGCCATGACAAGAGCATGTTACTTGGCACAAGGTCAGTTGGTTAATATATATATGCTTATTTTCATTATTGATACTGAATATTAGGAATGTTTGGCCTTGGTGGCAGAAATAACTGGGGTAATAATTCTGTATCTCCATGCTGGAGATCACATGATAGAATTTTGCAAGATCAACAACGTACTCATTGCAAATACTTTTTTTCAACAACACGTGGACTTCACCAGATGGAGTACACAGGAATCAGATTGATTACATCTGTGGCAAGAGCCCATGGAAAAGCTCAGTATCCTCAATCAAACCAAGACCAGGAGCTGATTATGGAACAAACCATCAACTGTTCATATGCAAGTTCAACTTGAAGTTGAAGATAATTAAAACAAGTCCATGAGAGCCAAAATATGACCTTGAATATATCCTTCCTGAATTTAGAGACCATCTGAAGAAGAGATTTGATGCATGGAACACCAATGACCGAAAACCAGAAGAATTGTTGGATGACATCAAGAACATCATCCATGAAAAAAGCAAGAGATCATTAAAAAGATGAGAAAAGAGGAAAAGAACAAAATGGATGTCAGAAGAGTTTCTGAAACTTGCCTTTGAGTGAAGAGTAGCTAAAGCAAATGGAAGAAATGACTAAAAGAGCTGAACAGAAGATTTCAAAGAGCAGCTTGAGCAGACAAAGCTAATTACTATATTGAAATGTGCAAAGACCTGGAGTTAGAAAACCAAAAGGGAAGAAAATACTCGGCATTTCTCAAGCTGAAGAACTGAGGAAAAAATTTAAGCTTCAAGTTGCAATACTGAAAGATTCTATAGGCAAAATTTTGAATGATGCAGGAAACATCAAGAGAAGATGGAAGGAGTACACAGACTCACTGTACCAAAAAGAACTGGTCAATCATCATTCATTTCGGGAAATGCCATATGTTCAAGAACTAATGGTATTGAAGGAAGAAGTCAAAGCTACACTTTAAGGAATTGGCAAAGAACAAGGTTCCAGGAATTGACGGAATACCCATTGAGATGTTTCAACCAACAGATGCCTCCCTGGAGACACTCACTCAGCTATGCCAAGAGGTTTGGAAGACAGCTACCTGGCCAACTGACAGGAAGAGATTCATATTTGTACTCATTCCAAAGAAAGATGATCCCACAGAATGTGGAAATTATCGAACAATATCATTAATATCACATGCAAGTAAAATCTTACTGAAGATAATTCAAAAACGATTGCAGCAGTATATTGACAGAGAACTTCCAGAAATGCTAGCTGAATTCAGAAGAGGGCATGGAACAAGGATATCATTGCTGATGTCAGATGGATCTTGGCTAAAAGCAAAGAAACCAGAAAGATGTTTACTTGTGTTTTATTGACTATGCAAAAGCATTTGATTGTGTGGATGGTAACAAATTATGGATAACATCGAGAAGAATGGGAATTCCAGAACATTTAATTGTACACATGAGGAACTTGTACATAGACCAGGAGGCTGCCATTCAAACAGAACAAGGGACACTACATGGTTTAAAATCAAGAAGGGAGTGTGTCAGGGTGGTATCCTTTCACAATAGTTATTCAATTTGTATGCTAATAATCCAAGAAGCTGGACTATATGAAGAAGAATGTGGCATCAGGATTGGAGGAAGAATCATTAACAACCTGTGATACGCTGATGACACAACTTTGCTTGCTGAAAGTGAGGATGACTTGAAGCAGTTAGTGCTGAATATTGAAG
The DNA here is from genome assembly GCF_000298275.1 of Orycteropus afer afer. NCBI lineage: Eukaryota > Metazoa > Chordata > Mammalia > Tubulidentata > Orycteropodidae > Orycteropus > Orycteropus afer. Next base: position 520,017 of record NW_006922055.1, on the reverse strand, counting down.
AATACAGTCTGCAGTATGGATTACATCTCAATATAGAGAAAACAAAAATACTCACAACTGGAACTATAAGCAGCATCACAATAAATGGAGAAAAGATTGAAGTTGTCAAAGACTTCACACTGCTTAGTTCTATAAAAGACACCAATGGAAACAGCAGGCAGGACAAAAGGCAATAAATAGCAATGGACAAGTTGGCTGCAAAGGACCTCTTTCAAGTGCTGAAGAGCAGAGATGTCTCTTTGAGGACTAATGTGCACCTGACACAAGCCATGGTATTTTGAATCACCTCATATGTATGTGAGAGCTAGGCAATGAATAAGGAAAACCCAAGAAGAGTTGATGCTTTTGAGTTGTGGTATTGACAAAGAATGCTGAAAGTACCATGGACTGCTAAAAGAAATAACAAATCTGTCTTGAAGGAACTGCAGCCAGAATGCTCCTTGGAAATGAGAATAGCCAGACTTCATCTCACCTACTTTGGTCATGTTATCAGAAGAGACCATTCACTGGGAGAAGGATACCATGCTTGGTGGGGTAGAGAGTTGACAAGAGGGGAAGGCCCTCAATGAGATAGACTGACATATGGCTGTGGCTATGGGCTCAAGTATAGCAGGGATCATGGAGCTGGTGTAGGACTGGGCAGTATTTCATTCTGCTGTGCATAAGGTCTCTTTGATTGGAGACGACTTGATGGCACCTAACAACAACAAAGTTAGGAATGTTACAGAAACAGAGGATTTTTACCTTACTTGGGACAATCTGTAAACAATGCTACTTTTGTTGTTGAGTTGCTGGAAGCTTTTTTATTATCTTCTAAAATAGGAGTCATAAAAATACAAGGTCATAAACCCAAAGGAGGCCTCCAGACAGAGTAAGTAAATGGAAATAGATTGGTTAACAAGGCTGCTAAATTCCCCCATTCAGGAATATTTAGTTTAAATGACTAAATAAAATAGTGGAACAATTCATTTTAAGGAAATTAACATATAGTCCCCAATTCAAGATCAAAGTATTAGAAGCCTTCTCTTTTCTCTTGTTATCTCTCAATCACCATTCAAAAGTTACCTGTGTTTTCAAATAATGAAACAACATCAGCAATTATGTCAATAAGAAGAGGTACTTAACTGGGTTTTAAGATAGATTTACCTAGATGCCACCATCTTTCTATAGATGGGGACTGGGAATAGATCAGCAATTCCTCAAGGTCTCCACCTTATATTTTCATTATCTTGTTTATTTGAAATAAGATCTATATGGGAAGAAGATCTTATTGCTTTTGCAGATCTAAATTTCTGGGGAAATTTTAAGGCAGCCGCCTGTTATCTATATGAGGTAAGAAATGGGCTGGTATCAGAATTTAGGCTAATGTTATTGGTTGAAGGAACTAAAATTAAAAGGTATCACATCCAGTATATAGTTTTTGAACAAAATCAATTCATGATTTTTTGTAATGAGCTACATTAACCTCTTCATAGAGACTGGCTTAGGCTCAAGTTCTTCCTTTTGTATTAATGAATTTAAGATAAACTCCTCTTGATCCTCATAAATTAATTCCTCTTGGATTTTTGAATTTACCTTATGAGATTAACAATACTGAGTCAAAATCTCCTTTTTACTAAACTGCTAGAATATTGTCAAGGATTAGTTAAATATATTAGAGATCATGCTTACCAGTTGAAATATACATATCAAACAAACACACCTGTTTCCAATCCCTCAAATTATAAACCCAAATCAGGATATTATTCATATTGGAAATGTCAGTGAATTAAGGCTTCTCTCAAACACCAAGAAAAGGACCTCATTTCATGCTGTTAACTAATGACTATTCTGCTAAACTATAAGGAGTCAGATCATGTATACATTTATCCCAGCTGAAGAAACCAAAGTTCCCAAATGGATTATTGAACCAGCAGGAAGACTAAAACTGAAATTTAAATACTGCCAGTGGATGGTGATTAATCATCCTCTGCCAAAGGCTGAATTTTCCCTTCAACCTACACCAGAAGTTGTAGGAACAGAAAACCCAGTAGGCTGAACTAATAGGACATTTTTATTTTGGTTTGGTATACTTTTTCTTTTCTTCTTTTTTTTTTTCTTGTAATCTTTATAGCATTTAAAAATATTAGGTTGAGGTTTGTTTTTTAGACAGTTTAATCATAGCAATAATTTTGATAATTACTGTAATTTATCCATTATTTGTTACTTACTTGTATTGTTATTTTTTTAAGAAAATTTTAAAATTTTCCATATGTATTTTAACTTTAGCTTGGGAAGAAAATGCAACTGTTAAATTAGTTCAATTTGTTACTTTCAGGGCATTTAATTGATTGTTGGATATATCATCATAATTTTAAATCTGTACAAGACTATTCAGGTCTATTAGCTTCCCCAATATTAAACTATCATGTTATTCCTATACCAATTACAAATTCTAGTTTTGCCTTAAACAAGCAATAAAGGTTAAATTATGGCACTCTCTCAATATGCCATTTTATCCAAATATTCCTTGTTTTGGTCTTTCATGTTTACAACACATAGTTATAAATTGTAAAGAAGCAAAGGCAGTTAACCTCTAACTTCTCTGTACACAGGAAGGAGAATTAGGACTATATTTTATTAAATATTACCCTGAGTCAGCTAGATATCATGCAATAATTTTGATATTAAAATTATTTAAACTGCCAACCCTCTGGTTAGCAGTCAAATGCTTAGGCACTGTGCCACCAGAGTTCATTATAATGCTGTTGTTGTTGTTGTTATGTGCCATCAATTCGGATCCCACTCATAGCGACCCCCACCCCTCGGGTTTCCAAGGCAGTATCACTATGAAAGTAGTTTGTCCAACCTTCCTTCCAAGGAGTGACTGGTGGGTTTGAACCGCCAGCCTTCTGGTTAGCAGTCAAGTGCCTTAGGCAGTACACTGTTATTGATAATATCCATACATCTATAAGGACGACAAGTTAATGTTATTCAAAGTTAAGCACCAAACACTAAAGTCAAAGATGAGGAACTTGAAGATTTTTACCAAATTCTGCAGGCTGCAATTGACCAAGCACACAATCAAGATGTAATGATAATTACTATTGATTGGAATGTAAAAGTTAGAAAGAAAGAAAAAGCATCGGTAGCTGGAAAATATAACCTTGGTGCAAAAATTACACTGAAGACCACATGATATAATTTTGCAAGACAGATGACTTATCAATTGCAGTTACCTTTTTCCAACAAAATCAACAGTGACTACACATGTGGACCTTATGGAATACTCAGGAATCAAGTTGACTACATATCTGGAAAAAGACAATGGAGAAACTTCATATCAGCAGTCTGAATAAGGTCAGAGGCCAATTGTGGAATAAACCATCAATTGCTCGTATGCAAGCTGAAGTGGAAGCTGAAGAAAATTAAAACAAGTCCAGGCAAACAAAAATATGAGCTTGAGTATATCCCACCTGAATTTAAAGATCATCTCAGGAAAATATTTGATACAATGAACATGAGTGACCAATGACCAAATGAGTTGTGGGATGACATTAAGAGTATTATATATGAAGAAAGCAAAAGGTCATTAAAAATGCAGGGATGGAAGAAAAGACCAAAATAGATGTGAGAAGAGACTCTGAAACTTGTTCTTGAGAGTTCAAGCAATTGAAAGAAAGGATGAAGTAAAAGTTTTGAGCAGAAGATTCCAAAAATCAACTCAAGAGGACAAAGTAAATCATTATAATGAAATGTACAAAGACCTGGATTTCTTCAAAAGGAAAGAACATGCTCAGCATTTTTCAAGCTGAAATAGGTGAAGAAAAATATGTCTTCAGTTGAAATATTGAAGAATTCTAGAACAAAACATTGAATGATGCATGAAGCATCAAAAGATAACAGAAAGAATAAAACAAAGTCACTGTGTCAAAAATAATTGGTTGAATTTAAGCCATTTCTGGCAGTAGTATAAGATAAAGAACTAATGGTATTGAACGGAGAAGCCCACACACTGAAGGAATTGGTAAAAAACAAGGCTCTAAGAATTGACTGAATATCCATTGAGTTGTTTCAACTGTTGTATTGCTAGAGGCATTCACTCATTTATGTCAAGAAATTTGGAAGATAGCTACCTGGCCTACTGACTAGAAGAAATCCATATTTATGCCCATTCCAAGGAAAGGTGATGCAACAGAATGTGGAAATTATTGGTGTTCTGGTTACCTAGTGCCATTCTGACAGGAATATACCACAAATGGGATGGCCTTAACAAACAGCTTATTCTTACAATTTGGAAGGTTTAAGTCTGGGTTCAAAGTGCCAGGTTCTAGGGGCTGGGTGAAAGTCACTTAACCTTGGGCTTCAGCTCTGTCTCTTGCTCCTGGCCCACTGAAGCTAGAGACTTTTCTTCACTCAGACAGATGCTGGCTGCTGAAACTGACAAGCCCAAGGTTGACAAGTGAAAAGGCACCATCCTGATGTTACCTAACCACATGGAAGGCCATTCATTCAAGTCCATTGAAAGTTGCAAGGTCAGCAGAGCATGGCAGGCTGTTGAGCAATGACATGGCTACATGCAGGGTTCAAGCATGCCATAAGCTTGAGACCATTCCCAAAGCTGCTACTTATGTATGGGAAGCAAACCACATCTCTAAAACAGCTATTTAGTTGCTTGCAGTAGATTCCACCATGGAGTTGATTACCAGTCTCATCATGGGGAATACTGCATCCAGATGCCCAACCACTCAACCCGGCCTAGCCAAGTTGACACACAAACATAACCACCACAATTGGACAATCTCTTTATTACACAAATGTAAAATTTTGCTGATGATAATTCAAATGGTTGCAGCAGAATATTGATAAGGAACTGCCAGAAATGCAAGTCATATTCAGAAGTGGGTGTGGAACGAGGGACATCACTGGTGATGCACTGGGCAACTCTGCTGCAAACGACCTCTTTCAAGTGATGAAGAGCAAGGATGTCTCCTTGAAGATTAAGGTGCACCTAACCCAAGCCATGGTATTTTCAATCACCTATTATGAATGTGAGAGCTGGACAATGAATAAGGAAGACTGAAGGAGTGTTAATAATTTTGAGTTGTGGTGTTGGGAAAGAATGCTAAGAATACCATGGACTGCTAGAAGGACTAACAATTCTATCCTGGAAGAAGCACAGCAGGAATGTTCCTTGGAAGTGAGAATGGCCAGACTTCATCTCACCTATTTTGGTCATGTTGTCAGAAAGAACCATTCCCTGGAGAAGGATATCATGTTTGGTAAAGTGGAGGGTCAACTAAGAAGGGGAAGGCCCTCAACAAGATGGATTGACACAGTAGCTGCAGTGAGGCTGGCACAGGACCAGGCAGTGTTTCATTCTGCTGTGCATAGGGTCACTATGAGTTGGAGATGACTATGACACCTAACAACAACAAATTATAATCTTGAATTAAAATCTGCTTATTATTAATACTTGGTTATTTTATTTTGTTGGTGTTGTTGTTTGTAACATTGTAAGTGTTTTCTATTTTAATTGTCATGTCATATAAATTTCTTGGAATCACATGTCTTCTTGTCACTGTTTCCACGTATATATTGTTGGACTCAAGTCTTGAAAGGAGTGTCGGCGTGAGGAAGCTACCACTGACTCGATAATGCAAAAGCAAAAGGAAAGTATATTAGCTAGCTCAAGCTAGGGTCTCAGCTTATATGGACACAGCGGTTTGGGCAAAAGACCCCGTGCTCTCCTACTATTACATTTTTATAGGAAAAATATAGGGTGGAGTAACACCAAGGCAAAGGGGTACAAATGATTGGTTGTTGCTAGGGGGTAGAGAAGGAGGGGAGGAGGTTTGAGGTAGAGCCCCGAGGCATGGGGGATGTGCTGGAGCCAGGTAAAGCTCTGAGGCATGGGGGACGTGCTGGAATCCCCGGCACTAAAGACTTCTGGTTAAAGAATTACCTGGAGGGCATTAGGACTCAGGCCTCACATTCCTTAGGACTCAGGCCTTACACTAAAGACTCCTGGTTAAAGAGTTACCTGGAGGGCATTAGGACTCAGGCCTCACATTCCTTAGGACTCAGACCTCACAATATAATACCTTCCTCCCTATCTGCTATAGTCAGAATTTCACGTGAAATGACTTGGGCATGAAATGATAATGACCTCAATTATAATGCTGCTAGTGATGGGTTAAGACATAGAAACACAGATAGACAGTATAGAAGCAAGATCTATTTCAAAGTAATAAGTAATAAATCTTGGTTCTAGCTTGCAGAGGTCACATAAAGAAAAGAGTGGAGTTTCTGATAATTGGAAAAAATTATAACAACAAAAATAATAGAAAACATAAAAATAAAAGCTAAATTTTACTGGATGCTTATCATACCTCAGGCACTACAATAAACCTTCTCTGTGTGTATATATATATTAATTACCCAAAATTGAACAATGATTGTTTTATTTAATTCACAGTTTATAAATGAAAACATTTAGAAACAACAGTTAAACCAGGTCATCTGAATCCATCCAGATCTTAAGCTTTGATCATGTACCCTGTGATAGGGAGTTGCTTATTTCTGTCTGTGATTGCATTATTGGCCCTAGTTCTTCACCCTTTCTTGCTTATGCACCTTTGTCATGATCTCATCATATATATGGACCTCTATTAATTGTTTTGGTCAATGCAATGCAATGGCAGTGATAGGGTGCCACCCTCAAAACATAGAAGACCTTGCAGCTTTCTGCTTGTTGTTCTTTCTGCTCTAACATTTCCATCTTAGTAGATGTCCCTTCAGCCTGAGTTGTAGAATGAATAAAATAGAGCAAACCACCCCAGCAGGCTCCTAGATATATGAGAACAAATGATTGATGTTTTAGCTTCCTAGATTTGGGGTGGACTGTCAAACAGCACTGGTGTGACAAAAATAATAGATATATTGCTTTTTTCTCACATGCTTCCTGGTCAGAAATCACCTCAGCAGTATACTTTCTTTTCCCACATATTTAGATAGTGCAATTTAAAGTAGAAATTATCTAACCCTCTGAAACCCAACAGAGAAGTCCCACTGGGTCAGGCTTTGTTTATTTCTGTATATTTCTTATAGCTAGGTAGAAAGCTTTATATTTTATGATTTATTGAATTAGTCTTCCCTCTTTCCTGCTGCAGCCAAGGAGGATAGGTATTTTTGTTTGGTTAACTGCTGTAACTCCAGTGCCTACATTGTCTATAACAAATAGGGCATTTATCTTGTTTTGTTGTTAATTACCCTTGAGTCTAGTCCAATTCATGTTGATAAATAACTGAATACTATATTTCCACCCTAAGAAGAATGATGCTACCCAATCCATAGGTTGCTGATCCTTATATTTCTCTCCTCCAGAGGGCAATGGTGGTTCAGTTGTAGAATTATCATCATTCCACACAGGATACCAAAGTTCAATCTCATTCCTGGCCAAGGAGCCTCATGCACAGCCACTACCTGTTTATCAGTGAAAGCTTACATGCTTCTGTAGTGCTGAGTAGGTTTCAGCAGAGCTTCCAGAATAAAAAGCACAAGGAATAAAGTCCTGATGATCTGCTTCTGAAAATCAGCTGATGAAAACTCTATGGATCAAAACGGTATGGTCCTCAGCTGATCATGGGCATTGTACAGGACAAGCAATGATTTGTTCAGTTGGTCATGAACTCACCATGAATTGGGAGACATACGTAATGGCAGCTAACAACAATCACTTTGGATGCGTTTTTTATTTACCAAGCAGCTCATTAATTTCAGAAAATAGGAAGAATTGTTAAATTGACTTGTAGTATGAAATAAAAATTCTTTATCTGGGATTTATTTTACATAAGAAAAATCTCAACCAATGCTTTGATAAAAGGAGATTAAAGAAAACTAAAAGATAAATACAGTATAATGGGAGCAGAAGAGTCGGATGAAGGTAGTCATTGTAAGCAATGAATATAAAAGCACAAAAACAATACTGATGATAAAAACATTGCATCCATTTGAACAATCATTTCTCTATGATCTGATTGAAAGTTAAAAGAGAGACAGACAGACAGACAGAGATCCTACAATGATAACCATTCCCTCAACATCATCTATCTGAAAAACTTTCAAGTAATCACAGAACATTTTGTGATTAAAGAATAAAAATAGGAAGATTTTGGTGGTCCATGAACAATGCAATAACCTTTCTTTCTGCATTCTGAAGTACTTGCTTCAGAACATTCAGTTTATTCTATTTATTCTTAAGCTATTGTAACTTCACCAATTCTGTTTTTATAAAAATTATCTTTATAAGTGCTTATCCACCCAAATCCAGGAAGGACATGTGCAGAACAATTTCATCTTTGTGATCATTTATATACTGGGGTCATGCTATTGAGCACAGTTCATGCAAAACCACTGATTCTTTCCATCGATATAATTTCAAAGTAGTGAATTTACATTAGTAAAGCTACTAGGCCAAGATGATTTTCTGTGATTATTATTATTCCCAAAATAGAACTGGGAATTCATTATTTGTGTTGATTTGATTCTGTTTGTACATATAGCAATTTCCTAGTAAAGCCTCAATAATGCTATCTTAGTCTCCTACTTACTTTCTTTGTTACCCAGCTCAGGGTAAGCTCCTGCTTGGGAGTCCTTCCATAGGGAGAGAACCATAAAATGAGTGATGTGCTGAGTTAAAGCTGAAGAGAAATTAAAGGTATAATGTGGATCTCCCTGCCATAGCTGATGTCTCTCTATGCCTTAGCATAAACCAGTATTTGTTCATGATACACAGTATATTCACTAATCACATTTTCACTTATTTTATGAAGCTAAGAAATTACCAAGTGAATCATTTTATATTAAATACAGTTATGTGTTAAAAAAACAAACAAATGTTGTTGTCCTTTATATTTTTACCATCCTCTTCATTTTATATTGATCTGTATAAGAAAGAGGCAAATGTCTGCTTAAGTCTTCTAAATTGTACTTGAAGTTTCTTTTGAAACTCATTAATCTACAAGACATGGATAAAGGTCCATAAAAGTGCACTCAAAACTCTTCTATAATTAGTTCCTCATAAACCTCACCCTTTCACCTCCTGCTCAAAAACTTGGTTAGATTGCATTAGATTGATGTAACACAAGATATTTAATCTCTCTGAGTTCTCAGTTTTTTCATCTTAAAAACAGATAGTAGAATCACCCCATAGTCTAGTTACAAGGCTTGGAACTGATCAAGGTCCTATGTAATGGTAATCAAAACCATAATTTCCATCCCTCTTACTCCATACATTCATTTTTCTCTAATTGATATTCTGCACATGAAGATTATTTATGAACTGTTTTACCTTAATTCCATATGCATCATACCAATTTTACAATGAATATATATTTAAAATAGAGGTGTGGCTGTTACAACTAAATAATTATGAATAAATGTGCATCAAATTGGTCTTGGAATGATGAGAAAAGCAGACAAAGTGTCTGAAATTTTATTGGTGCAGGCAAAGTTTCATTGCACTAAGCAGATTTAAAGGGCCATTGGTGAAGAAGAATGAGTTTGAATTTTGCTTCCACCCTACAATGTCTACCTCATTAAATAAACCAGTTGCAGCTCTTTATGAGAAGTCCTCAGCAATGATTTTTTTTACTTTTCACATCCCGCTAGTTTGTATGAGGTCATGAACTCACCCCTAACCCATCACTATGGCCAGGAGAGGATGCTTTCACAGGCTGATCCAAGAGGATCCATTTCTAGAGCTGGTAAATGATCAACTTTTCTTCTCAAATACTGGAGTTGCAGTGAGGAGAGAGAGATGCTTGAATGAAAATCATTGTAATATTACTAAGAGAAGGTACAAAGGATTTACGGCAACTAAAAAGACTTAATTTCTATCCTATTGACAGCAATTAGCAAAGAGTATAAATATTTGCTTTTCATCTGATAATCTATGAATATTTTGCTATTATAGATCCAGGCAGATGGTAATCAGCTTCTATATTCTAAATTCTCACAAGAGAAGGTATAAAGAGGAGAGGGCATTCATTAATTGAGTTTTTATGCCAGGTCGTGTACTAGAGGATTTACATCTGTTATCTCATACCTATTCTTAACAGCTCTATAAAGTAGGGGCTTATTCTCTAAAAGAAGCATTAAATGATTTTTTTGAAAACCACAAGGTTAATAAATTTGGAACTGGAATATTAACATTGATCTTTGTGATTCCTAAACACATATCTTCTTGAGAAAATTGTAGAACATCTATAAAAAAATGTTTCAGATCCTGTCAGTTTAGCTATATACATAAGGCTATATAAGAACTGAGGTCAACAAGGTCACTCTTTCCAAAGCTTCTTGTATCCTTATTCTCTCCATATTAAAATCACATTTGACCTGGGAAACATGAGTTCAGCAATATTGGATTCATCCAGATATGAGGGAAAATGGTCTCCAATCCTTTTAATCTTGCATAAGTCTATGATAATTACCCACATATCAGGCAGAGAAATCAATTCTATATTAATGTGATATTTTGGCTAAATATGGAAATAAATAGGCAGAGGTTGAGAACTTGCTACCCATGCACCAAATCCTTCATGCTACAGGCCAAATGCAGCCACATCTATTCCTTTATACAGCATTTAGTTGGAACAGCAACTGTATAGCCTGCCAAAGTGAAAATACCTGACCCCTGTTCTGGAATATATATCTACCATAGCCAATATGACTAAGCAAATAGAGGGGAAAAAAAAATAAACAACAGAGAGAAACAGGTGAATACACTGCTTTCTACATATACCCAAACCATAATCATTCTGATAATATTTAACATTTAAGTGCAGTTATAGCCTGAAAAAATAATACTATTTTCAATAAAGTGAAATCTGAGCAGTAATCTAAAAGACGCAAGATTTTAATAGATCACAACAGAGCATATACTCTACGTCTTTATTGTGTGAAATTGACTGATTTTCTGTTCTTTCTTTCCTGTTACAGAGGGAAGCTACAGTGGCTTACAGTTTGATTCTTGTCATGGCTGGTTGATATAAATTTTATAAATGATCGACAGAAGGATGTGTCACAAAACTGACTCAGTGATCTTCGTTTTGCACCCTAGAAATAACACAAGGAAAGAAATATTGTGTTGACCTTAACTTTAATAGACTCTCTTGCATTCCATGCTGAAATTGTTAATTTCCTGAGAAAGCAGAAAATTAAAGCTTAGACATCATGCTGAGTGAAATAACTCAATCACAGAAAGACAAATATTTTGTCAGTCAGTTATAATAAATAGTCAAGGAAAGGTTTTCACAGAGAAGGAAAGTATCTTTGTTGGTTAGCAGGGTGCCAAAGAGGCAGGGAGGCTGCATCATCTGACCTCCTCTAACTTCACAAGATGAAGACAGAATCACCATCAGTAGCCCAATGCCTATTCCTGAGAGGCCAGACAAGCTGCCTCCCTCTAGCCCTTTCACCAACCGTAGCACCAACTGTTCCTCCCACAGCACCCACCACGTCTCTGCTGGGTTCGATAATTCTCTGCAGTGTCCACACAGAACTCATAGATTATCAAGTTTATTAGGGAAGCAACAGGCTACAATTCAAGTTTAGAAATGCACTCAGTCTCTTGCAGCCAGCCATCTCACTTAGCCGCCAGCAGTCTCTCTTTCTCAACAGCCCATGTCTTTTGCATCTTTCTCTCCTTAGCACTTGTCTCTAGAGTCTCTCTCTCAGCAGTGCATGTCTCTCATGAAGAAAGCAAGAGGTCATTAAAAAGAGAGAAAAGAAGAAAAGACCAAAATAGACATCAGAAGGGATTCTGAAACTTGCCCTTGAACAGAGAGTAGCTAAAGCAAATGGAAGAAATGACAATATAAAAGAGCTGAACAGAAGATTTCAAAGAGCAGCTCGAGCAGACAAAGCCAATTACTATAATGAAATGTGCAAAGACCTGGAATTAGAGAAAACAAGGGAAGAACACGGTTGGCATTTCTCAAGCTGAAAGAAATGAGAAAAAAATTTAAATTGCAATATTGAAAGATTCTATGGGAAAAATATTGAATGATGCAGGAAGTATCCAAAGAAGATGGAAGGAATACAGTCACTGTATCAAAAAGAACTGGTTGATGTTCATCTCTTACAGGAGTTAGCATATGATCAAGAACCAATGGTACTGAAGGAAGAAGTTGAAGCTGCACTGAAGGAATTGGCAAAGAACAAGGCTCCAGGAATTGATGGAATACCCACTGAGAAATTTCAACAAATGTATTCTCCCCTGGAGGCACTCACTTTGTTATGCCAAGAGATTTGGAAGACAGCTATGTGTCTAACTGACTGGAAGAGATCTAAATTTGTACCCATTCCTGTTGGACCCGAATTTGAAAAGGAGTGTCGGCGTGAGGAACGTGACACTGACTCGACAATACAAAAGCAAAGGAAAAGTTTATTTCCAAGCTCGAGCTGGGGTCTCCGCTTACACAGATGCAACAGCTTGGGCAAAAGACCCCCGCTCCTTTTGTTCTACATATTTATAGGATTTTCAAGGGGCAGTTACACAAGGTGGAGCTGAACATCAATGATTGGTGCAGGGGACAAGTTCTGCTATTTGGCGGCGACTGATAGGTGCAAGCTCGGGACTTTCCAGTTTCCTGTCAAGGGATGGGTCCCTCTTCGGGACTTTCCAGGCCCTGGCTTTTCTGATTGGTTTCTACACAACAGTGATTTCCTGTAAATTGGGTCTGTTACATTAAACTGAAACTTAAGCAATAACTGAAACTTAGGCCTACAAAGATTAAGTAAAAACTTAAGCCTACTTGGTCCTTTAGCTTTGTCAAGGTTACTATACTTTAATTCTATTCCCTTACAATTCCAAAGACAGGTGACCCCACAGAATGGGGAAACTATTAAACAATATCATTAATATTGCACACAAGTAAAATCTTACTGAAGATAATTCAAAAACTGTGGTAGCACTCTATTGACAGAGAACATCCAGAGGTGCAAGCTGTCTTCAGAAGAGGACATGGAATCAGGGATATCATTGCTGATGTCAGATGGATCTTGGCTGAAACAAAGAATACAAGAAAGGTATTTACTTCTGTTTTATTGACTATGCAAAAGCATTTGATTGTGTGGATCATAAAATTGTGGATAACACTGAGAAGAATGGGAATTCCAGAACACATAATTCTACTCATGAGGAACCTGTGCATAGACCAGGAGGCTGTTGTTTGAACAGAACAGGAGAAACTGCATGGTTTAAAATCAAGAAGGGAGTGCATCAGGGTTGTATGCTTGCACCATTCTTATTCAATCTATATGCTGAGCAAATAATCCAAGAAGCTGGAATATATGAAGAAGAACATGGCATCAAGATTGGAGGAAACATCTTTAACAACCTGTGATACTCTGAAGACACAACTTTGCTTGCTGAAAATGAGGATGACTTGAAGCACTTACTGATGAATATTGAAGAATACAGTCTGCAGTATGGATTACATGTCAATATAAAGAAAACAAAAATCCTCACAACTGGACCTATAAGCAGCATCATGATAAATGGAGAAAAGATTGAAGTTGACTTCACATTGAAAGACTTCACATTGCTTGTTTCTACAATCGACACCAATGGAAGCAGCAGTCAGGACACCAGTTTACCTATAAAACTGGGCAAGTTGGCTGCAAAGGACCTCTTTTAGATATTGTGGAACAAAGATGTCTCCTTGGGGATTAAGATGCACCTGACACAAGCCATGATATTTTCAATCGCCTCATATGTATGTGAGAGCTGGACAATGAATAAGGAAGACTGAACAATAATTGATGTTTTTGAGATGTGGTGCTGGAGAAAAATACTGAAATTACTATGGCCTGCTAAAAGAACTAACAAATCTGTCCTGGAGGAAGTGCAGCCAGAATGCTCCTTGGAAGCGAGAATGGCCAGACTTCATCTCATCTACATTGGTCATGTTATCAGACGGGACCAATTTCTGGAGAAGGAAGTCATGCTCGGTAAGGTGGAGTGTTGATGAAGGAGGGGAAGGCCTTCAATGAGATGGATTGACATAATGGCTGTGGACATTGCCTCAAATATAGTAAGGATTGCGGAGCTGGTGTGGGACCAGGCAGTGTTTCATTCTGCTGTACATAGGGTCGCTATGAGTGGAACACCACTCAATGGCACCTAACAACAACATGAATTCATTGTTATCATTTTGTTATATGTGTTTTCATGATGTTGGTGATTTTTTTTTTTTTTTGTTCCACATAATTTTCTATGCTGAACTCATTTTGTTTATGTTTTTTTTTTTTAATTATTTCCTTCATTGTCATTGCTTTAGTGTTTGCTAAATACTCCTCCTTTTAATTTTGATTCAAAGATCTATTGTTTTTCTTTGAGGTTACCCTGATATTTATAATTTTCTTCCCAATATTAGAAGAGTGTGTTCCATCTCACAATTGTCTTGAATTCCTCACCATTTGTAGTCTCTGTACCTACTATATTTATTCCCTCCTTTCGGTTTGTAGTTGTCCTCATTTACCAATCGGTGTCTCTGATTTCCTGTTTACAGTCTTTAAGCTTATTTTATTTTGGATACTTCTATATCTGGTTGGTGTCTGAGTTATGTTGCCATGTGTGTCAATCATTAATTATTGTCTGCTGTTGTTAGTTCTCTGTCCAAAGGACTCTCTTTAGCATGTCTTGTAAGTTTGGTCTGGTTTTAACAAATTCCCCCAGTTTCTGTTTATCTGCAAATGTCTTAATTTCATCATTATATTAGAGGGACAATTTTATAATTATAATGGTTGGTTCACAACTTTTTTCTTTCAGAGTTTTATAATATCATCCAATTGCCTTCTTACCTGCATGGCTTCTGCTGAGAAATCAAAGCTTAGTCTTATTGGTTGCCCTTTGTAGATAACTTTTCATTTTTCTCATGCTACTTTCATGATTCTTCCTTTGTTTTTGGTTTTGGTGAGTTTGTTTATGGCATGTCTCTGTGATTTTCTTTTGGGGTCAATCCTGTTTGGCATTTGTTGAACTACTTGAATCACTATCTTCTCATCTTTTATTGTATTAGGGAAATTCTCTTCCAACAAATCTTTGACAATTTTCTCTGTGGTGTTATTTATCTCTTCCTATTCTGGAATTCCAATTACATATAGGTTATTCCTCTTGATGGTGCCTCACATGAATCTTAGACTTTCTTCAGTTTTTGAACTTTTTTTCTGATTGATCCCTTAACAAAGTAGTATTGAGGTATTGGTCTTCAGTCTCATTAATTCTGTCTTCCATTGATTTGATTCTACTCCTTTGCCATTCAATGTGTTATCTATTTCTGAAATCTTAGTATTAACATTTTCTATTTATAATTGTTATTTTTGTATTATTTCTAGTTTTTCAATGATTTTGTCAGTTTGTTCTTGTATTGTTTACCAGTGAGTTCCAATGCTGCCTCTTCCTTATGGATGTTTTCTGGGTCTACTTCCGGCTCCCTTGTTTCTACTACTTTATCTTGCTTCTTTGTGTGGACTGGGTTGGTGAGTTGTCTCAGAAGACTTTTTTGTATTTCTATTTAATTGGTGATTGTATGTTGGAATAATTTGCCCAAGATTTTTTTTTCTTTATTTTGTTTTGACATATCTGGGTGAGCAGGGTGTTATGCTCCTCTTTTCACTAGTGGGCAGCACTTAGGCACTCATCACCTGTCTCCTGGTGTGTGTGATAGAGAACATAAGTATGAGCACAAGTCTGTATTAGCTGTTTATGAAGAGCAGTTGAGAATGTTTTCAGCTGGTGTTGGCTGCTGTCTGTTGTTGGTCAGTTGCTGCAGAAGCAAGTGGTGGCTGTCTCTCAGTGAGTGGGGCTACAGGAGGTGCAGGTGTGTTTGGGTTGTGTAGGAATGGTTGCTGTCTCCAATTCAGTTAGGTAATAACAATAATAATAATATTTAAATCACCAAAAAAAGAGAAAAAAAAAAA
>NW_006922055.1:500417-503643 GCF_000298275.1 Orycteropus afer afer | reverse complement strand
TAGGAAGAAGGAAATATAATAATGTAAAAATAAAACTGGGGAGAGACAAGGGCAAAGCACCCAGGATCTGTCAGCACACAGACTTGGATGGAATTACTGCTGGTCCAGAAGGTGGGTGGAAGTAGGGGATGACCACACCTCAATTCATCAAGAGGCTGTGGGTTACAATAGTAACAAGAAGAATATTGCACCTTTGTAGTTGTTAGCCTACAGTGTAGTTGCCTGTGCTATCCTTGGCAAGCAGAGCTGATTCTTAGGTTGATGCCTGGATTGGAATGCGGCTTGGAAATATTCATAATGGCTGCACCTTTAGGCCAGCCTGCAGTCCACAGCTCTGTTTGTCTCTTTTTTCCTTATTGTCTTTTCCAGTTGTCAGCCACCAGTGTGGCTGCCCAAACTGTCCTTCATGAGCAAAGCTGAATCTTAGGTTGTTGCCTGGATTAGAAAGTCACTTGTAAATATTCAAACTGGCCATACCATCAGGACAGCAGATAGCCTGCAGCTCTGTTTGTTTCCTTATTCACTGTTTTAATTCAGGTTCTACTGTTTGTTGATATTTAATCCAACTTCTTTATCTTTCCCTTCAAAGTTCAAGGTTCCAGGATTATCTTCTGTATTTGTTTCAATTTGTTTCTCATTTCTTTGTTGCAAAGGGTCTGTGTAGCTTGTCTGCTTATTCCACCATCTTGCCAGAAGTTCCATAGCCACATTTTAAAGATGGCTTTTCTCTGGGAATCATAGGATTAGTTTAAGTATAAGAATAGGATAGAGTGGAGATTATAGGTTTGGTATCCAGTGTAGAAGAATAGGAAAAGATAAATACAAAATAAATTATATTTTCTAATTAAAATTTGAGGGTAAAGAAAGAGAATTGAGCAAAGGCCTGAGGTTACAGCGAAATAAACTTCATAGACATACTAGAGTTGAAAGAGGAGTACTGTCTCCTGATTTCTACAGAGTTTGTACAATACCCATTTCCATTTATATTTATTGGGGTAGGCCAAAAAATATTCCCCAAATGCGAAGTCCACAACCCCAAGAACATGTAAATATTATGTTATATAGGAAAAAAAAATAAATAAAAAAGATGGAAGGAATATGCAGAGTTACTTTACCAAAAAGAAAATGGAAAATGTTCAAACATTTCAGGAGGTAACACATGGTCAGGCTCCTAATGTGTGTAAGGAAAAAGTCTAAGCAGAACTGAAGGAACTGGTGAAAGGCAAGACTATAAATTGGCAGAACACCCATTAAGATGTTTCAACAAACAGATGCAGCACTGGAGGTTTATGTCAAGAAATTTGGAAAAGAGCTACCTTGCCTACCAATTAGAAGGGATCCATATGTATGCCCATTTCAAAGAAGGATGATTCAACAGAGCATGGAATTATTGAATAATGTCATTAATATCATACACAAGAACAACTTTACTGAAGACAATTCAAAAATTGCTTGCATCCATTTACTGATAGGGAACTTCTAGGAATTCAAGCCAGATTCAGGAAAAGACGTGAAACGAGGGATATCATAGCTGATGTCAGATGAATTCTAGGTGAAAGCAAATGCTTGTGTTTTATTGACTATGCAAAGACATTTGACTGTGTGCATCATTATTGTGAAGAATGGGATTCCAAAATACTTGTGTTTATGAGAAAACTACATAAACCAACATACAGTTGTTTGAAGAGATGAAGGGAATACTTTGTTATTTAAAATCAGAAAATTGTGAATTGGGTTTTTATGCTTTCACAATTTTTATTCAACAAATACACTGACCAAGTAACCAAAGAAGGTGGAATATATGAAGAATAATGCAGTGGCAAGATTTGAGGACGATTCCTTAACAACCTGCGATATGCTGATGACACAATCTTGCTTGCTGAGAGTAGAGAAACCTCAAAGCACTTACTGATGAAGATCAAAGATTACAGCCTTTGTATGGGTTACACTGCAATATAAAGAAAACAAAAATCCTAATATCTAGATTAATAAGCTACATCATGATAAATGGAGAAAAGATTGATGTTGTAAAGGATTTCATTTTACTTGAATCCACCATCGATGTCCATTGAAACTCCAGTCAAGAAATCAAAAGACATCTTGCTTTGGGCAGATCCACTGCCAAAGACTTCTTTAAGGTGTTTGAGAGCAAATATGCCACTTTGAAGACAAAAGTGCACCTAATCCAAGTCATGCTATTTTTTATAGCTTCATATGTATGTGAGAGCTGACCAATGAATAAGAAAAACTACAGGAGAATTAATGCATTTGAAGGTAATATTGGCAATGAAAATTGAATGCATTGTGCAGCGCTAGAAGAATGAACAAATCTGTCTTGGAGGAAGTACAGCCAAATGCTCCTTAGAAGCAAGAACTGTGAGAATTTGTCTTTCATAACTTTAGTCATATTGTCAGAAGGGACCACTCTCTGGATCAGGATTCCATGCTAGATAAATAGAGGGTCAGCAAAAATAAGGTAGACCTTCAAAGAGATGGAATGACATGGTGGCTGCAACAATGGTTTCAAACATAGCAATGATTGTGAGGATGGTGCAGACCAGGGAAGTGTATCTTTCTGTTACACATAGGGTTACTATGAGTCATAATTCATTCAGTGGCACCTAACAACAGCATGGTAAAGAAAAGAAAAAGATGAAGCATCTTAAAAGGAAGAATTTATCCTGGATTACTCATATGGGTCCTGTATGCATTCACATGTATTCTTATTGTAGAGACATATATAAGACAGGTGTTGTTGTTGTTAGGCGCTGTTGAGTTGGCTCTGACTCATAGCAACCCTATATACAACAGAACGAAACAATGCTTGGTCCTGCGCAAGCCTCACAATCCTTGGTATATGTATACCTGAGCCTACGACGGCAGCCACTGTGTAAATCCATCTCATTGAGGGTCTTCCCCTGTTTTGCTGACTCTCTACTTTACAAAGCATGATATCCTTCTCCAGGGAATGGTTCCTTCTTATAACATGGCCAAAGCTGATGAGACGAAGTCTGGCCATCCTTGCTTCCAAGGACCATTCTGACTGCACTTCCAGGACAGATTTGTTCATTCTTCTGACAGACCATGGTATTTTCAGTATTCTTCGCCAAAACCACAACTCAAAAGCATAAACTCGAGAGAGGCGGGGCAAGATGGCGGACTAGGCAGAAGGATTGCACAGACCCTCTTCAACAAAGAAAAGGGAAACCAATTAACACAGACACAG
>NW_006922055.1:465916-482729 GCF_000298275.1 Orycteropus afer afer | reverse complement strand
TAGGTGGTATCACTACAGAAGTAGATTTCCCAACCTTCATACCAACCTTAAGGTACAAAATATGATTATGTTATTTCTAATGTTCAAAATATAGTCTTCATTTGTCCATTTATAAATGGTAACACTTGTCCATTTAACAGAAATGCCACCTTTCTCCTACGGAACTGGCCCCACATAATCTCCAGGAGCTCCATGATTGTTTTTCTCAGATTTAGAATCTGCTCTCAAGTCTCACTTCTCTCCTCCTTATAGGGAGTTGGAGGTACTCAGAGTCATCCCTTGAGGTTGATTTCTACAATTGTTGAACAGATCACCTCTGGATCTGCTGATGGTCATAGTTCTGCCACTGATATCTGAAGCCATTACTGAAGAGAAATTCAGTGGTTCAATGCAAAAGTAATTCACTGTAGCCGTGTTCCAATGCCCAAGTAAAACAAAGTTCTTTAGGTATCTTGAATAGATTCTTATCCAACGTAGTGGCAAGTTTTTCTATGACTTCTATGTGTTCAGGGAAGGAACATTTTTCCCAGAACTTGTTGTTGCTAAGTGATACAGAATAAATTCCATATCACAGAGAACTGCTCCATGGAATTTCCTGGCTATAGTCTTTATGGAAGCAGATTGCCAGGTCTTTCTCCCATGGAACCACTGGATGGGTTTGAACTTCCCACCATTAGGTTAGCAGCTGAGCATATATGACTGCTCTACCCCCAAAGTTCCTTTCCCAGAACTTAAAGACACTTCATAGCACAGAAAGTGAAAATGTAACACATAATTTCACTCTTTCCTAGCCCTTCAGTCACACACACACACATATATATATATACCACATTCTTTCTTAAGGCCTAACAAAAGTACACCCATTCTTCTCTTATTGACATGATTAATTCCAAAGCCAGGTTGTTATGAGAAAATTGGTGTTAGGTAACAATGGAATATCACCACATTAGGTCACAGAATGGAGAATAACTACATCATTATATAACTGTCAAATTACATCATTACTTAACTGCCAAATTATACCATTATATAATTGTCAAATTACATTATTATAAAACTTGCAGGAGAATCATGGGCTAGCCAAGTAGACACAGAACCCTATCCTGCATAGCAAGTGTTACTCTCACCTCCCATTTTTGCATTTGTTACTGCCAGATATATATTGCTAATGTAAAAAAATTTGGATAGTAGATCATTTTACTATTGTTGTAAATATGGAATGTCAGGTAATAAGACAGTTGATAAGTAAGGAGTAGATGTACCAAGATAGCTAAGACAAGTGCATTTCAAACAACCAACAAGTATTATACACAGAACTAAGCCTGGTGTATAATTCAAATTGCCTGCCAAGAATATCCTCTTATGATTAGATTTCTATGCTATGATTTAGAGCTTGCTGACCTAAGATTGGACAATCAATTCAATCATTTTTTCATTTTAATGACATTAAATTTTTATATTTTATTTTTTTCATTTTCTCTTAGAGGACACCTCAGACCCTAAGTAAATGAAGACTAAAATGTACACGTGGGGATGTGCACTGTTTATTTCATTCACTGGCATTGTCAAAGTCCCATCAAGCTTATGGCCAATTCTGTGCTTTTTTGTACTTTATTCTTCACTCAGAACAATGTTTAGGTCCTTTTCTTATATAAAAATAACTGTTTTAAAAAACATACATGTGTCTCTCTCCCAATCAAAGGCAACCTTAAAGATGACTTAATGTATCCATTTCTAAATAGAGACAACTACAACAGATATTAAATGGTGAACCACTAGGTTAAAAAAATAAATAAAATTCATTCCTTTTATCTGCACGTGAGGAGCTCTGGTAGCATAGTGCCTAAGGCACTTGACTGCTAATCAAAAGGCTTGTTCAAACCCACCAGCCACTCCTCGGAAGGAAGATGAGGCAATCTACTTCCCTAGTGATCCTGCCTCTGAAACCCAAGGAGGGGTCGCTATGAGTCGGTCAGACTCGAGGGCACATAACAACAACAACATCTGCACGTGATCAACATTAAAGAAGAGATGGTGAAAGTCTTGAACATTTTTACTTAATTTTTGATACATAAAATAAAAAACCTTCTAAAAGTTAGTTGCTTAAACCAGTGATTATTTAATTAGCTCCTGTACATTAGCTGGTACTTCTGGTCTGGTCACTTTAGTGGCTCCCTGCTAGGCTCTGCCATCCATTTACCATCAGCTCTCAGGTCAGCTGACATCCTCATTGTCTGTTGTTGTTGTCGTTGTGTGCCTTCGAGTCAGCCCGACTCATAGCGACCCCTCCTTGGGTTTCCGAGGCAGTATCACTACGGAAGTAGGATTGCCCAACCTTCCTTCCGAGGAGTGGCTGGTGGGTTTGAACCTAGGATTGCTCATTTATATATCTGGTGAAAGGTAGGGTATTAGCAGGAGATTGGACTCTCATGTTCCAACAGGCTGGCTCAGGCACATTCGCATGTTCCCCACAGGGTTATAAACACAGCATGAGGGCAAGCCTCATCGTGAAAATGCTTTGCAGGCCTGTGCTTGTGTCACATTTACTAATGTTTCAAAAACAAGTTACACAGATATTTTGGATTAAATAGAGTGAATACTCCACTTGATGGAATGAGAAGAATTCATGTCATTTTTGTCACTGACTGCAGTGTGTCTTACAATATCCCATGAGAAAAGCGAAGAACACTCATGCTCTTCATGCAATATACACCCAGAATTCTTGTTATGCTTCTCATTGTAGTTGTTATGTGCCATCGAGGCGGACCCAACTCATAGCCACCCCTCCTTGGGTTTCCGAGGCAGTATCACTACGGAAGTAGATTGCCCCATCTTCCTTCCGAGGAGTGGCTGGTGGGTTTGAACCGCCAGTCTTCTGGTTAGCAGTCAAGTGCCTTAAGCACAATGCTACCAGAGCTCCTATGCTTCTCATTAGTTTCATACATTTCAGTTCTAGATGGGACCCTCACTTTCGTCTTTCTCTCCTGTAATTCAGTTTTCTTACTCTTTAAACTTTTGTTTGTTCTCCTTAATACCCTCTAAAGGCTTTGGTTCTAGTTCATTTTCTATGGGTGCTAGCTATTTTTCCAACCCATCCGCTGCCTTTGAAACTTTCTTGAGTAAAATCCCTAGCAGCCTGACTTCAGAATCTCTTCATATTGACCACACACTTGTTTAAATTGAAGGATAATTTTTTTTTCCTTTGGGAAAATATTCTAAGAGAATGCTGTTACAGTAGCAGTCTTCAAAAGAGTATTCTTAAACATTCTGACAATTTCATAACGTGTCGGTAGAATCCTTTTGGGGAGGCTTTTATTACAATAGAAGATTAAGCAGTGGATTTAGCTGATCTAAACAGACCTCATTGTATTTAAGTGTATTGAAATAAATTGACTTCTTTATTTTTTAATAAAATCTGTCTCTTCTTGTTGTTAGGTGCAGTTGAGTTAATTCCAACTCAGAGTGACCCTATGTGCAACAGAAGAAAACACTACTCGATCCTGTGTCATCCTGACAGTCATTGCTAAGCTTGAGCTCACTGTTACAGCCACTGTCTCAATAAAATCTCATTTCAGTTCTTCCTCTCCTTTGCTGACTCTCTACTTCATTAAGCATGATATCCTGTTCCAGGGACTGGTCCTTCCTGATAGCATATCTAAAGTATGTGAGACAAAACCTTGCCATCCTACTGTCTAAGGAACATTCTGGCTGTACTTCTACCAAGAGAGTTTTATTCATTCTTTTGGCAGTTCCTGATATATTCAGTTCTTCACTAACATCATAATTCAAAGATCCTGATTCTTCTTCAGTTTTCATTATTCACTGTTCAGCTTTCACATGTATATTAGGCTACAGAAAATACCATGGCTTGGGTCAGGCATACCTTACTCTTAAAAATCACATCTTTGCTGTTTCACACTTTAATGAGGCATTTTGCCGTAGATGTACCCAACACAATATATTGTTTGATTATTTGACTGCTGCTTCTATGCATCTTGGTCCAAGTAAAATGAAATCTCTGACAATTTTAATCTTTTCTCTGTTCATGATGATATTGCTTATTGGTCCAGTTGTGAGGAGTTTTGCTTCCTCATGTTTAGATGTAATCCATACTGAAGACTATAGTCTTTGATTTTCGTCAGTAAGTGCTTTAAGTCATCTTCACTTTCATCAAAGTTGTGTCATCTGCATATCACAAGTAGTTAATGAGTCTTCCAATCCTGACACCCTGTTCTTATTCACATAGTCCAGCTTCTCAGATTGTTTGCTCAGTATACAGATTGAAAAAGTATGGTGAAAGGAAACAACCCTGATACTCACCTTTCTTGGTTATAAATCATTCAGTATCACATTGTTCTTTTTGAATTCCTGCCTCTTGGTCTGTATAAAGATTTCCCATGGGCACAATTAAGTGTACTGGTATTACCATTCTTCCAAATGTTATTCGTAATTTCTTATGTAATGCTATTTCATAGGCAATAAGATATATAAAATTAACTATTATTGTCCAGTCAATTGATTTAATTATTGTAAAATTCTTCCTCATGCATTGCAACTTGAATCAAACACAACTTTTACTTTTTACAAAACTTACATGGCTTTTGTGTTTAAAAAGTTCTGCATCACATCTCTTTCCATTTGTTTTTCTCTCAGGTCAGTTGTTTCTTGCCTGGGCATATATTCTAATTAAAGAAAAATAAAACAAACAAAAGAGTCCTAAATTTTAGAATTGTCTTAACCCCTGAAATATATACAATTTTAAATTTATAAATGTATAATTAGGTATTTTGTCAGCTATTGTATCAGATCACATTGATTAGTCTCTTTAAAAATGTATGTGCCAATCTTTTAGCTGAATTTTTAAGCAGATGTTTTTCATAATATATTTTAAAAAGGGTATTTATAAATATTTCTCAAGGAATTCTGTTTGGGAGCATTCTCCTGCTTTAATGAAAATTATCCTTTCCAATGTATCATAGAAATCATTTATCTATCACTTGATTATAAATGTGGATTATAAATGTTTTTAGTGTATATATGTGTGTGTGTGTATTTATTTTCAGTACATCTTTGTTAATGTTCCATTTTTATAGCATTGCTTACATTATTTTGCTCAAGTGATTGAAAATTTCTGAAATCTTTCTCTGATGCTCAACATATCTAACAGTATCATTAGAAAGATACTTTAAAACAAAACAAAACACTGCATTTGAGTCAATTTTGATTAATAGAGATGATTCAGGACAGAGTTAGAACTGCCCCCATCCAGTTTCCAAGGCTGTAAATCCTTACGTATTCAGACTGTCCTATCCTTCTCCCTTATACCATGGAGTGGCTGGTGGGTTCGACTGACAACTTTTGGTTACCATGAGTGCCACTGTGTCACCAGGATCCTTTCCTTAAAATAGCTAGGAGTAAATATGTATGAGTAAATGACTTTTTTTTTTCCCCTGAATCCACTTCTTTTCTCAGCTTCCTACAATCTCTAAGAACTATGGACTGAGGAGATCTTCAGAGGTATCAGAGCTGGGTCAGGAATAGAAATAGCTAGGGATATGGCCTTCAGTGGTACAGGAGAGAATACAATAGCTACATAATTGCAATCTAAAGAAAGAATTCCAAATGATGAGGGGTAAATAGGCAAGAAAGGAGAGTGAATGGAGAAAGGATTTGATCTAAAAACACATTACACATTTATGAACCTGTATGAGATATGTATAGTCATTTATTTCATGAGGATTTAAGACTATAGATAGAAAAAAAGACATTTCATTATTTATTTATTGTTCAATTGGTGCATACGAATATTTTTCTTGGAATTCAGGATCCATGTCCTCCTAGTCAGCATCAGAAAGTATCTTTGATGTGCCTATTGTCAAATAGGTTTTGCTAATTTCATACCTTCCAGGTGATGTGCATCCAATAGCTCCGCAGTCAGGTGGACTACCTGGGTTGCCTTCCTCTTCCACACTTTTTTTTATTTTTTTAAGTAATAGTGCCTAAGACATTTGACTGCTAACCAGAAGACTGGCAGTACAAACCCACCAGACACTCCTCAGAAAGAAGACTGGACAATCTACTTCTGTAGAGATACCACCTTGTAAACCAAAGGAGGGGTCACTGTGAGTTGGGTCGACTTGATGGAAGTGAGTTGTTTTGCTTACCCTGTGCTTCTGTGATTCTGTGATTCAGGAAACTACTGTGCCTGCAGGAGCAGAAGGAGTGAATGGGGAACCTGGACAATCTGGCAGTGAAGCTCATTCCCTTCCACAGGGCATGTTGTATGGTTCTGCCCCAACTCAGAGGTTTTCCTGTGTGTTCCTGTGAGATGGGATTCAGGAAGGAGGTGAACCTGAGGAGGTGAACCTTTGAGAAATGGGGGTGGCCTAGAGTGAAGGGCAGGGGAATAACAGGAACATGGACAGCCTGGGGGAGGAGGGAAAAAGGAGATTACTTGAGGCAAGACCCTCACATTTAATGCAGGTGTAAAACCATGAGCAGAAGGTCACAGTGAGGAGCCAAGGATGAGTAAGGACCAAGCAGCAAGATATGCAGGAAAATATGCAGAAATAATAAAAATAACAGACTTAATTGAACAAGGCTGTGATAGTTATGGTTGTGTGTCAACTTGGCTGGGCTATGATTTTCAGTTGTTTAGCAGTTACGATGTAGTTATCCCTCATGATGAGACCTGATAAAATATAATCATCTCCATAATGAGATCTTCTATGGACAGCCAATCAGTTGAAATGGACTTTTCTCAGTGATGTGGCCTTCTTCGAATATATATGGACATCGTAGCAAAAATCTCTGGCTTTCAGCTGGATGTGGATCCTGAATCCAATTCATTATTATCTCTGGTCTCTGGACTTGAACCAGTGGTCTGCCATATGGCTAGTCAATTTTGGAAGTATTGCCTCCATAGCCTGTGAACCAAAAGCCTGCCATTTTACTTCCAATTTTGGATTTATCAGGCTCCAAAGCCAGCAGTTGGCTATATTGCATGGCAATCTTGGGTTCATCAGTTATATTAGTCAGGAGAAGCCTCCATCTTAATGTCTGATGAACAAATTTGGGACAAGCCAGCCTTTGCAATTGTGTGAGACATTTCCTTGAGAGAAATCTCTTTCTCTTTCTCCACACACACACACACACACACACACACAAATCTGTATATATATATACACTTCCCAGATTTTGCTCCTGTACAGAACTCAGCCTAAAACAATGGCTATCAAGTAAATACCAGATAATCACACATGATATGGATCATCAGAACTTTTACACTAAAATCAATTTAAGGCCAATCCATTAAAAATATATATAAAATAAAATGGCCAGTAGATTACTATTGGTTATTAATAAAACATTTAACCAGCATAAAATATAAGGAGCTTGAAGGTCTTCCTTCATGCCCAAATGAGGTTTATGAATATAAGCTAATATTTGAGATGAGAGTGACGGATGATTAGACTTCAAATAATCTTTGCTGCTGAGATTGGTTCTTTCCTGGAGGCCAATGATGCCACAAAACTTTCTTTAATGATTCTTTGTTGTGGTTGTTGTTAGATGCTATCAAGTCAGTTCTGACTCATACTGACCCTGTGCACAACAGAAGGAAGCACTGCTTGGTCCTGCACCATGCTAACAATGCTTGCTCTGCTTGAGCTCATTGTTGCAGCCACTGTATCAATCTATCTTATTGAGGGTCTTCTCCTTTTTTGCTGACCCTATATTTCACCAAACATTATGTCCTACTCCAGAGACTGGTCCCTTCTAACGACATGACTAAATTACATGAGATGAAGTCTGCCCATTCTCCCTCTTAAGAAGCATTCCAGATATACTTCTTCAAAGACAGATTTGGTACTCTAGCAATTCATGATATTTTCAGTATTCTTCACCATCACAATTCAAATGCATCAATTCTTCTGTGCTCTTCCTTATTTATTGTCCATCTTCCACATGCATATGTGGCTATTGAAAAAAACTATGGCTGGAGTCAGGCACAACTTAGTTTTCAAAGTGACATCTTTGCTCTTTAACACTTTAAAGAGGTCTTGTGCAGCACATTTGCTCTGGGCAACAAATCCTCTGATTTCTTGACTTCTGCTGCCATGAGTGTTGATGGTGGATCCAAGTAAAATTAAATCCCTGACAACTTCAATCTTTGTCCATTTACCATGACATTACTTGTGAGTCCAGGTGTTAGCTTCCCCCCCCCCCTTTTCCTTTTTGCTGAGGTTTAATCCACTCCAAAGCTGTAGATTTTGATCTTCAAGGTAAGTGCTTCAAGTCATCACCACTTTCAGCAAGCAATGATAAGTTGACAAGTTGTGTCATCTGCATATTGCAGGTTGTTAGTGAGTCTTCCTCCAATCCTGATGTTGTGTTCTTCTTCACATACTCCAGCTTCTCAGTATTTGTTCAGCATACAGATCTAATAAGTATAGTGAAAGGATACAACCATGATGCACACCTTTCCTGATTTTAAACCCTTCAGCATCCCATTATTCTGTTCAAACAACTCCTCTTGATCTATGTACAGGTTTCTCATGAGCACAATTAAGTGTTCTGGAATTCCCAATCTTTGTAATGTCGTCTATAATTTGTTATGATCCACACAGTCAAAAGACTTTGCAAAGTCATAAAACACAAGTAAACATCTTTCTGATATTCTTTGCTTTCAGCCAAGATCCACCTGACATTAGCAGTGATATACCTTATTTCAATCAAGCCTTTATCTGAATCTACTTTAAATTTCTGGCAGTTGCTGTCAATATACTGCTACAACTGTTTTTCAATTATCTTCATCAAAATTTTTCTTGTGTGTGATGTTAATGCTATTGCTCAATAATTTCCATATTCTGCTGGATCACCTTTTTTTGTAATGGGTGCTAATATGGATTCTTCCCTTCAGGTTGGCCAGGTAGCTCTCTTTCAAATTTCATGGACATTGTGAGTGAGAACATCTAGCACTGCATCCATTTGTTGAAACATCTCAGTGGGTAATCTGTTCCTGGAGACTTCTTTTAACTGATGTCTTCTGTGCCACTTGAAATTCTTCCTTCAGTATCATCAATTCCTGATCAACTGATTACCTCCTGAAATGATTGAATGTCAACCAATTCTTTTTGATACAATGACTCTGTGTATTCCTTCCATCTTCTTTGATGATTTTTTGATGCTTGATCTTCTTCTGATGTATTATTCACTATATTCCCAGAGAATCCTTCAATATTATAACTCAAGGCTTGCATTTTATTCTTCAGTTCTTTCAGCTTGAGGAATGCCAAGCATGTTTGTTCTTTGCTTCTGGCTTTCCAATTCCAGGTTTTTGCACATTTCATTATAATACTTTTGTTTTCTCAAGCCACTCTTAGAAATCTGCTCAGCTCTTCTTTTTTTTTTTTTTTTTCCATAATTCTTCCATTCATTTTTTGCTACTGTCTATTCAATAGCTGGGAGCTCTGGTAGCATAGTGGCTAAGGCACTTGACTGCTAACCAGAAGGCTGGCAGGTCAAATCCACCAGCCACTCCTCTGAAGGAAGATGGGGCAATCTACTTCAGTAGTGATACTGCCTCGGAAACCCAAGGAGGGGTCGCTATGAGTCCGGTCCGACTAGATGGCACATAACAACAACAACAACAACAATTCAATAGCTAGTTTCAGGATCTCTTCTGACATCTATTTTGGCCTTTTCTTCTTTTCTTCCTTTCTTGTCTTTTTATACCTCTTTTTCTTTCTCCACGTAAGAAGTTCTTAATGTCTTCGCACAACTCATCTTGTCTTTGGTCACTGATGTTAAATGAGTCAAATATATTCTTCAGATGGTCTCTAAATTCAGAAGGGATATAATCAAAATTGTATTGTGGCTCTCATGGACTTGTTTCAATTTTCTTCAGCTTCAGCTTGAACTTGCATATAAGCAATTGTTGGTCCATTTCACACTCAGCACCTGGCCTTGTTCTGACTGATGAGACATTAAGCTTCTCTATGGCTTCTGTCTCCAGATGTAGTCAATCTGATCCTTTTGTATTCCATCTGGGGAGGTACACATATCAAGTCATTGTTTATGTTGTTTAGAAGTGGTATTTCCTATAAATCCATCATTGGTCTTGCCATATTCTGTCATACTGTCTCTGGGATTGTTTCAAACACCCGGGTCATATTTTCCAACTATTGAGGCTTCTTCTTTATTTCTAACTTTCACATTAATCTTGTAATCATCAATACATCTTGATTGCATACTTTATCAATTTCAAATGGCAGAAGTTGGCAAAAGTCTTCAATTTCTTCATCTTTGGCTTTAGTGTTTAGTGTGTAACTTTGAATAAATTATATTAACTGGTCTTCCTTGTAGCCACATGGATATTATTCTATTCCTGACAGCATTGTACTTAAGGCTGGAACTTGAAATTTTATTTTTAATGATCATTCCTCTTCAATTTGTCATTCCTAACATAGTAGACTGTAGGATTGTCAGATTCAAAATGGCCAGTACCAGTCCATTTCTGCTCAGTAAGGATTTCAGTGTTCATGTGTTGTATTTCATTTCTAACAACTTCCAATTTTTCTGGATTTTTACTTCCTACATTCCATATTCTGATTATTAACAGATGTTTACAGCTTTTTCCTCTCATTTTGAGACTTGTCATACAAGCAAATAAAGGTTCCAAAGTCTTTATTGCCTCCGTGTCATTAAGGTTTACTCTACTTGGAGGAGGCAGCTCTTCCCCAAGCGTATTTTGAGTGCCTTCCCACCTGAGGGGTTCATCTTCTGGCACTATATCTGACAATGTTTCATTGCTATACATTCATAAAATTCTCTATGGCCAATATTTTAGACTTGGATTACACTGGCCTTCCAAGTCTATCTTAGCCAAAAAGCTCCACTTAAACCCATCTATTATGGGTGTTCCTGATGGCATTTGAAATCTGTGACATAGCTTCCAGCATCATAGCAACATGTAAGCCACCACAGCACTAAAAACTGACAAATGAATGGGGGTCTTTAATGACTAACCTATGAAAATTCAGTGACACAGGCTTTGTTTTGCAAGAATATTAAACTTTAGAGCTCTTCTTTGTATCTTAATATTGTTTTGTGTCTACAATCAGAGCTCTTCAAAGAGTGTTCCTTCTGAAGCACTGGGACTGGCCTAGGACAATATTGGTAAGACATGAGCTTACATCTCATCTCCATCACTCATGAGCACTGTATATTTTGACATAGTACAGTCTTGCTGTGCTTCTCTTCCCTCTTATTATTACATGTCTTACATGCTTCACTTCACATCCCAATTACCCAAGTGCTTAAAGAATTCCTGTGAACACTTTGTGAATTTTAGAGCTCTGTAGAAATGGTACAAAATATTACAGTTATTTTCCTCCAAGACAAATAACCTTGAAAGGGAAAAAGTATTTACATAAACAAAACCAAATTGCTATAAATCATGAAATTACTGGAAATAAAAGTAGTTTTAAAAGCATTTCATCTCCCTTTCTACATTGACTATAAAGAACCTTAAAATATGCTCTATGACTACTTGGAGGACTTCATAACGATTATACACATCCTTGTAATTCACATACGCACTTAACTTCTAGAGTTGCAATGCTGTTTGCATATATGTAATATCATTTTCTATTTTATATATTTGTATTGTTACTATACATTTTATTAAAATTTTATTTAAATGAATATATATTTATCATAAATATTTATCATAAGGGAGCTCTAGTAGCCTAGTGCCTAAGGCACTTGACTGCTAACCAAAAGGCTGGTGGTTCAAATCCACCAGCCACTCCTGAGAAGGAAGATGGGGCAATCTACTTCCATAGTGATACTGCCTCAGAAACCCTAGGAAGGGTTGCTATCACTCAAGTTCAACTTGATGGCATATAACAACAACAACATATTTATCATAGAATTTTACCATTAATAATTTTCTCAATCAGCAAACACTAGATGGTGTAATAAAACAAAATAAATCTACCATGACATAAATCTACTATGACATTTTTTGGATGTTATAAAAAGCTCTCATAATTAAAAACTTAGATACCACTATTTCATTTCATGTCTAAATTTATAGGAAAGCATTTATTTTTCCAAAACCACACTCCAGAAAGTAGCTTTTATTCATTTTATTTTTTTCACAATATCATGAGTTTACATGTGCTCTCTGAGAGAACTGTTTTATTTTATTTCAATTTTCTATTTTTATAATACATAAATAGTACTTTTCATACATTAAACATAATGAATGTTAGGAGTGAATTAATTTTAAAAATTAAGTCACCAAGTGCTCAGAAAATTAAGTTATAACTCTTTTATCCATGAGACAACTAGCATGTTTTTAAGCTTTCTTAATAGCAGGATTTTATTATTTTTCCTTTACAAAAAAATTAACAAGTTGGGATTTTCCAGATAAATCTTCTACCAGATTTTTGTCTTAATCCAAGGACAAAAGTGCTTGGATTAATGCAGAACATATCAACATAGTATTAGATGTACAACAAACTGAAATCCGCTGTACTTGGTGCTCACCTGTCAATAATTTTTCTTATAATGTAAAGCAGATTATATTATGTAAATATTAATTATTTTGGTTATGAACTGGAATATAACAGAGAGAAAGATAAATTGAACACAGGCATAAATACCTCCCCTCTTTCATCCTCAAAGTTAACCTCTGATTATTTCTGATCCTTCTTACCAGAATAGACAGGATTTATCAAAAATGTTTCATAAGGTCACTTATATTTTGAATGCACAAAGCTAATGCTGCTCTGGCCTTCCAGGTGATGGTACAAAAGCTAATAACATCAGCCCATGAATTCATTTTCCCTCTTCAAATTCAAAGGTCTCTTGATTCCCTTGTTATGGTATAAGGACTTAATCATAATTTAATTGCATATGCCTCTTGAATAGTAGACAAAATTATCAAAGCCATTTCCTTATTTTGTTCTCATCTTCTACCTTTCTACTATAAAAACACTCTTGTCAAATTAGATATTGGGGAAAACTTAAAACAATATGGTTATGTAGGAAGTTTGAATGTGATTTAGATTTATTTTATTTTTTCTTAATTTCATATTTTATATTATTGTTTGTGAAGAATATTCCAAATAAGATATTTGATACTGAAGCCTTTTTTCAGGAGATTTTTATGATATATGCTGTACAGGGTGAATCAAGACACTTTCCTGGTTTTCAGTCCTTCCTTCACTAAGACATGATTCATAGATTTGTTTTTGTTGTTAGGTGCCGTCACATCATCTCCGACCCATAGTGACCTCATGTCCAGCAGAATGAAACACTGCCTGGTCCTGTGCCAGTCCCATGATCCTACTTATACCTGAACCCAATGTTGCAGGCACTGTGCCAATCCATCTCTTTGAGGGTGTCCCCCCTTCTTCTTTGACCCTCACCTTACCAAGCATGATATCCTTCTCCATGGAATGGTCCCTTCTGACAACAGGACCAAAGTAGGTGAGGCGCAGTCTGGCCATTCTCACTTCCAGGGAGAATTCCAGCTGCACTTCTTCCAAGACTGATTTGTTAGTTCTTTTAACAGTCCATGGTACTTTCAGCATTCTTCACCAACACCACAACTGAAAAGCATCAACTCTTCTTCAGTCTTCCTTATTCATTGTCCAGCTCTCACATGCGTACGAGGTGATGGAAAATCCATGGGTTGTGTCAAAAGCACGTTCATATTCAAAGAAACATCTTTGCTCTTTAGCACTTGAAAGAGGTCCTTTGCAGCAGATTTGCCAGTGCTGTACAACATCTGATATCTTGACTGCTGCTTCCTTTAGTGTTGACTGAACCAAGTAATATGAAGTCTTTGACAACTTCAATCCTTTCTCCATTTATCATCCTGTTCCTTATTGATCCTGTTATGAGGATTTTCATTTTCTTTATTTTGAGATGTAATCCGTACTACTGGCTGTAGTCTTTAATATTCACTAATAAGTGTTTCAAGTCATCCTCACTTTCAGTGAGCAAAGTTGTGTCGTGTGCATAATGTAGGTTGTTAATGAGTATTCCTTTAATCCTGATGCCACGTTCTTCTTCATATAATCCAGTTTCTAGGATTATTTGTTCAGCATATATTGAATAAGTATGGTGAAAGGATACACCCTGTTGCACGCCCTTCTTGATTTAAACCATACAGTGTCTCCTTGCTGTGTTCAAATGACAGCCTCCTGGTCTATGTACAAGTTCTTCAAGAGCACAATTAAGTGCTCTGGAATCCCCATTCTTCTCAATGTTACCCACAATGTGTTATCATCTACACAATCAAATGCTTTTGCATGGCCAATAAAACACAAGTAAACATCTTTCTGGTATTCTTTGCTTTGAGCCAAGACCATCTGACATCAGCAATGATATCCCTCATTCCATGTCCTCCTCTGAATCCAGCTTGCATTTCTGGAAGTTTTCTGCCAATATACTGCTGCAACCGCTTTTGAATTATCTTCAGTAAGATTTAACTTGCGTTCAATATTAATGATATTCTTTGATAATTTCCACTTTATTTGGGGTAATCTTTCTTTAGAATGGGTACGAATATGAATCTCTTCCAGTCAGTTGGCCAGGTAGTTGTCTTCCAAATCTCCTGCCATAGCCAGTGAGTGCATCCTGTGGGGCATCTGTTTGTTGAAACATCTCCATGAGTATCCTGTCAATTCATGGAACCTTGTTTTTTTCCCACTTCCCTCAGTGGAGCTTCAACTTCTTCCTTCAGTACCATTGGTTCTTGATCAGATGCCACCTCCTGAAATGGATGAACATCAAAGAATTCTTTTTGGTTTAGTGATTCTATGTATTTCTTCTATCTTTTTTTAATTGTTTCCTGCATCATTCAATATATTGCTCATAGAATCTTTCACTATTGCAACTCAAGGTTTAATTTTTTTCCTCAGTTCTTTCATCTTGAAAGATGCTGAGTGTGTTCTTCCTTTTTGGCTTTTCAACTCCATGTCTTTGCACATTTCATTATAATAATTCACTTTGTCGTCTTGACCTGCTCTTTGAAATATTCTGTTTAGTTCTTGATATTATCTTGTCATTTCTTCCCTTTCCTTTGGCTACTCTAAGTTCAAGGGCAAGATTCAGAGTCTCTTCTGACATCCATTTTGTCTTTTCTTCCATTCCTATGTTTTTAATGATCTTTTGCTTTCTTCATGGGTGATGACCTGGATGTCATCCCACAATTCCTGTTTTTTGTTCATTGGTGTTCAATGCATCAAATCTATTTTTTAAATGGTCTCTAAATTCAGGAGGGATATAATCAAGGTCATATTTTGGCTCTCATGGACTTGTTTTAATTGTCTTCAACTTCAAGTTGAACTTGCAAATGAACAGTTGATGGTGTTTTACACAATCAGCTCCTGGCCTTGTTTTGGCTGAAGATATTGAGCTTTCTCATTGCCTCTTGCCACAGATGTAGTCAATCTGATTCCTGTGTACTTTACTGGTAAAGTCCATGTTTAAACTGTCATTTGTGTTGTTGAAAAAAAGGTATTTGCAAGGAATAAGTTGTTGGTCTTGCAAAATTCTATTATGTGATCTCCAGCAGTAATTCTATCTCTAAGGCCAGATTTTCCAACTACCAGTGATTCTTCATTTCCAACTTTTGTATTCCAGTCACAAGTTATAATCAGCCCATCTTGATTGTATGTTTGGTCAATTTAAGACTGCAGAAGTAAAACATCTTCAATTTCCTCATCTTTGGCTTTGGTGGTTAATGCATAAGTTTGAATAATAATGGTATTAACTGGCATTCTTTGTAGGTACATGGATATTATTCTATCACTGACAGCATTGTACTTTAGTATAGATCTTGAAACATTCTTTGTGACAATGAATGCCATGCCATTCCTCTTCTTTTTGTTGTTTCCAGCATAGTAGATCATATGGTTATCTGATTCAAAATAGCCAACACCAATCAATTTTAGCTCACTGAAGTCTAGTATATCAATCTTTATGTGTTCTGTTTCATTTTTAAGAACTTCCAATTTTCCTAGATTCATACTTCATACATTCCATGTTCCAGTTATCAATGGATGTTTGCAGTTGTTTCTTCTCATATTGGGTCATACCACTCCAACAAATGGAGGCCCTGAAAGCTCTACCTTATCCATATCATTAAGGTAGGCTCTACTCTGATGAGGCAGCTCTTTCCCAGTCTTATTTGAGTATTTTGAGTGCCATCTCACCTGAAGGGCTCATCTTCCTGCACAGTATCGGACAATGTTTCAGGGCTATTCATAAAAATTTCCAGTAATATATCCAACAGTGTTTCACTACTATTCATAAAGTTTTCACTGGCCAATTCTTTGAGAAGCAGATGGCCTCTTCCTTCTTCTAAGTCTGTCTCAGTCTGGAAGCTCCAGCAAAACTGGTTCACCATGGGCATTCCTACTGGCACAGCCTCCAGCCTCATAGCAACACGCAAGCCACCACAGTATAACAAACCTACAGACAAGCTTGTCTCCCTTAGCTTCTCCAACTACCTCACTCACTTCTTGTACTTGCCCCTACCTGTTCCTGCTGGCCCTGTCATAGATTTAGCTGAGAGGTTTTTTTTTTTTTTTTTCTTTTTTTCCTCTTCAATTTACCTACATGCCATAACTGTAATGTCACTTGTTACAAACAATGAAGTTAATATTTTAATGTACAGGATTTTCTGGAGGACAATGACTGGGACTTAGGTAGCATAGTCCCTAAGGTATTTCACTGCAAACCAGAAGACTGGAGGTTCAAACCCACCAGCCACTCCTTGGAAGGGAGATTG
>NW_006922055.1:458093-461860 GCF_000298275.1 Orycteropus afer afer | reverse complement strand
TTTTTTTTTTTTTTTGCAGATTGATCCTAAGAATTCTACTTATCCCAAAGCTTGAGGAAAAAGAGGTTTTTTGTTTTGTTTTGTTTTGTTTTAAATCACATCTAAGAGCTTTGGTGGTGCAGTGCCTAAGGCATCTGACTGCTAACCAGAGGGTTAACGGTCTAAAACTACCAGCCATCCCATGGAAGAAAGATGAAGCAATCTACTTGCATAAAGAATTAATGCCTCAGTAACCCAATATGGGTCACTGCAAGGAAGAATATACTTGACGGCAGTGTGTTTTAAGATAACAAGTCACATTTCACCATGCCTATCCTTAGCATTTTCAATTAACAGAGGTTACTCACAAAACATTTTTTTTTCCAGATACACTTTAAAATAGAATTTATTTATTACAAAAAAAGTTATTGTGATCTGGGTGAAAGTTTAGAGCAAATTTATTTTCCATACAGCAATTCATACACATTTTGTTTCATGACATTGACTACAATTCCCCACAATGTAACAGCTCTCTTCTCAGTTCCTCCCTATAGTAACCTCTTCCCTGTGGCCTTCGCTCCCATGCACTCCTGTCCCTCCTAGCTGTTTCCCTGTGCAAACATTGCCCTTCTGTTCTTCCATGATTGATCATTCCAAGTAGAGTATGAACTTAATGTAAATCTTCTCTCCATATACTTGTCTATTATTTGGCTGGAAGGCATAAAAATC
Source organism: Orycteropus afer afer (assembly GCF_000298275.1). Taxonomy (NCBI): domain Eukaryota; kingdom Metazoa; phylum Chordata; class Mammalia; order Tubulidentata; family Orycteropodidae; genus Orycteropus; species Orycteropus afer. Next base: position 461,152 of record NW_006922055.1, on the reverse strand, counting down.
ATTTCAATTCCAGATTAGAATTTATTTTTCATAGACTAGATATAGATTTGGGGAGTTTTGGTGGCATACTGTCTAAGGCATTTGACTGCTAACCAGAAGGCTGGAAGTTTAAATCCACCAGCCACTCCTTGGAAGGCAGATCGGGCAATCTACTTTCATAGTGATACTGCCTCAGAAGCCCAAGAAGGGGTTGCTATGAGTTGGATCTGACTCGATGGCAGTGAGTTTGGTTTTTTTTTGAGATACAGATTTTACTTTATTTTAAATTTTTGTTTTCAAAATAGGTCAACACTGTTGCCTTTTTGAGTCTGCTCTCATTTATCTCAGAATCTTGCAATATGATTTGAACAACTCAAAGAAACTTTAAACAAACTCTGAGGTGTTTTTTGTTTTTGAAAATGCTGTTATACTCATTTAGACCCTTAAAGAGGTATTTTATAGAAACACACCTAAATATTTAATGTGGTACACAGTATAGAAGTTTTTTTTAATAGACTCATAATACTTCAAGAGTAAAATAAAGTTGTTGTTGTTGTTATGTGCCATTGAGTTGGACCCGACTCATAGCAACCCTTCTTTGGGTTTCTGAGGCAGTATGACTATGGAAGTAAAGTGAGCATTCATAAATTTGTGATCTGCATAACTTGTATGCAAAGATTTATCCTCTTTTAGTATACTGTATATTATGAGAAATACAAGCATAAAAATTTCTTATGCAAGTTTATTTCTGTCCAGGAAGATCTTATTTCTACCAGACTAAATCAGAATAATTGATTTGGTTCCAGGCAATGTGTAGTGATGAATTTTCTTGTATTTGGCATAATTTTATGAACATCTACTTGCACTGCCTGAATAAAACTGTGATACAGTATTACACCAAATTAACATCTATCAAGCTGTCCTAATATTCACTGTCACACCAAATAATATCCTCCAAAGAGCAACAAACATAGGTCTCAGGTGCTGATGAAAAATAATAATTGAATGAAATATTATCTATCAATGTAATAATGCATAAAATATACCTTATACATTATTAAAGTCATGACTCTTTATAGATTTATCTAATAGAATGAACAAGTTTAGATTTTTTTATGTAGACTTTTTAAAATATATCTTATTTAAAAGGTATATTCAATCCATTTCTCATAGAAGAGCCAAAATCTACTGTATTTTGCCAGAGCTACTACTGTTTTTTGGAGATGTATTTGAAGTATTTGAGGAATTGTTTAAGTGAGGTACAGAACAGAATAGAGACAAGAGGCAGAAACCACAGAGAAATATATTTACATTCATACCTCAGCATCAACCTTTGTTACATAAGGCAGTTAAAAACATTTATTCAATACTGAAAAAAACCCATAAAATTTAGAAAGGCATAAAGTTTTAATCTTCTTTTAGAATATGCCTTTATCACCAACTGGTTCAGAGTTTGAATATCATAGTTCTACGCAGTCAGTTTTGACTTTGTGGCCAATATTGATTGCAGGTTTGGAAGGTTCTGTTATTAGTTGGGAATTTCCTTCTAATGACATTCTGTGAATGAGTGTGGAACCTCTAAAGAAAAATGGTTGTCCTATCAAATAACCTCACCTGTTTTCAGTTCTGTCTTTTAATATGGTGCCTAGTTAATGAATTTATTATCCAGGGCAAAGTTACACTACACTTTCTCCCATACCTTTTAAACAACTTGTATTAGCAGCAAGATTAACAAACTTTGGCAAACTTACTGCTATATCTCAGAGAGTGCTCTATGAAGGCATTCTTTACTATCTCACATTCTTGCATGAGAATGAATTGTTTTCAGTATATTTGCTTGAAGCTTTCATAGTTCCATGAAGTATTCAGAGTCATAGATACTGAAAGAGAATGTAGTGCTCCCCATCTTTTGTAGTAATAGCTATTTATGTAGGCATAAACTGTTCTGTAGAAGCCCTTCTCTCTTTATATTCTTGTATATTTTCTAAAAATAACTTTAGCATTTATATGACAATTTATATGATAAAGCTTTTGCCATTTCCACATTCTTCAAATGTACAATGCAGTGAAACTGAAGAAAATTAAAATAAGTCCATGAGGGCCATAATACAACTTTCAGTATATCCCCAATGAATTTAGAAACTATCTCAAGAAAAGATTTGATGCAATAAAGAGTAATGACCAAAGATCAGACGACTTGTGGGATGGCATCAAGGACATTATACATGAAGAAAGCAAAAGGTCATTAAAAAGACTGGGGAAAAAAAAAGGGAAATATCAACATGGATATCAGAAAAGACTCTGAAACGTGTTCTTAAATATAGAATAGGAAGGAATGATTAGGTGAAAAACTGAACAGAAGATTTCAAAAGGTGGTTTGAGAAGACAAAATATAATATTATAACAAAATGTGGAAAGATCTGCAGTTAGAAAAATGAAAGGGAAGAACACTCTTAGTATTTCTCAAGCTGAAATAACTGAAGAAAAATTTCAAGCCTGCTATTGCAATAACTGAGGGTTCTATTGAGTGAAATACTGAATGATTCAGTAAGCATCAGAAGAAGATGGAAAGAATACACAAAATTACTGTACCAAAGAGAATTGGTGCACTATTTCAGCCATTTCAGGAGGTAGCATATGATCAAGAACCTAAACTATTGAACTCACTGCTATGGAGTCACACCTGACTCAGCGACACCTCCTTGAGTTTCTGAGGCAGTATTGCTACAAAAGTACATTGCCCAATCTTCCTTCTGAGGAGTGGCTGGTGAGTTTGCAAAGCCAGCCATCTGGTTAGTTGTCATTTAAAAGTATTCTTTAATATTTTTAAAAAGAAAAATGTTACTTTGAAAGCTAAGGTATGCCTGACCCAAGCAATAGTGTTTCCACTTGCCACATATGCATGCAAAACTGGACAGTGAAGAAGAAAGACCAAGGAAGAGTTCATGTCTTGGAATTATGTTTATGGCAAAGACAATGGTATTTCATTGTCTGTCAGAAGAATGAGAAAATCTGTTTTGGAAGAAGTATAGCCAGTGTTTTGGATTGGGTTCTCTAGAGAAACACAAAAACCAGCAAAG
>NW_006922055.1:454847-457665 GCF_000298275.1 Orycteropus afer afer | reverse complement strand
CCAGGAAGCATATATCTGGAATGCCGTTTTTCCAGTTTGTTCCTGGGATAGTATTACAGGTAGGCCACACCCCTGGGGAAACTCCCCCTAGACTGACCGGCCGCTTAGGACGCAGTCATGTGATCCATCATGGGAACCACCACTCACAAGTGAAGTCCAGCCAAGTTGACACATCTTCAACTATCACAGCCAGCATGCTCCTTAGAAGTAAGGAGGGTGAAACTTCATCTAATGTCCTTTGGTCTTGTTATCAGGAGTGACCAGTTACTGGAAAAGGACATCAAACTTGATAAAGGGGTCAGCTAAAAAGAGGAAAGTCATCAGCAAGGTGGATTGATACAATGACTTCAATACTAGGCTCAAGTACAGTAACAATTATGAAGATGGTACAGTGCCAGGTAACGTTTAGTTTTGCTGTACATAGGGCCATTATGAGTCAGAACAGACTCAAAGGCACATAAGAACAACAGTTATGCTCATTAAAAAAAAAAAAAAAAAACTAAACTAAACTCACTACTGCCTAGTCAATTCAAATCATAATGACTCCTCCTTGGGTTTCCAAGGTGGTGTCTCTACAGAGGTAGATTGCACAATCTTCCTTTCAAGGCATGGCTGGTGGGTTTGATCCTCCAGCCTTCTGGTTAGCAGTCAAATACCTTAGGCACTACAGCCCCAGAGCTCCCTCTTACTGCTCAACAATTACCAATACCCATTCCCAAGTTTTCCATCACGGTTAACAGAAGCTCAATGTCTCCTACACAATGACTCCCTTTTCCCTCCTATTCCATGCCTGTCCCTAGTAACCACCAATAAACATTGGTTTCTATTAAAAAAAAAAGCATGTCACTGGCAAGTAGATCCTAAATCATGGTGATCCCATATAGACAAAGATAGAGGGACCAAGAATGGCCTGAGTTTCACTTGGCTGAAAGGTTTGAGGTTCAGAAATTCCACAGAAGAAAGACCCAACAATCTGTTTCCATAATTTTTACAGCTAAAAAACAAAACAAAACCCTATGTAGCTTAGTTCTACACTGTAATATATGGGATGTAAAATATGGGATCACCATGATTTGGGGATATTGAACTTCTGTTAACCATGATGGAAAACTTGGGAATGGATATTCATAATTGTTGAGCAGTTAGATGAGTGTAAATGTTTGGGATCATATAATATTCATCATTTTATATGTCCAAAGATCATCAGTGTGGTAGAATGTATCACAGCTTTCTTTTTTTATTGCTGTTGTTAAGTGCCTTTGAGTTGAGTCTGACTCATAGTGATCCTATGTGCAACAGAAGAAAACACTGCCCAATTCAGTACCATCCTCACAATCCTTGCTATGCTTGATCACATTGTTGCAGTCACTGTGTCAATCCATATCAGTGAGTTTCTTCCTCTTTTTTGCTGACTCCATATTTTACCAACCATGATATACTTCTCAAGGAACAAGTTCTTCCTCATAACCTGAACAAGAAGAAAGAGATAAAGTATGGCCATTCTCACTTAATAAGGACCATTCTGGCACTACTTTTTCCAAGACAGATTTTTTCTTTCTTCCGGAAGTCCATAGTATATTCAGTATTCTTCACCAACACCACAATTCAAAGTACATCAATTCTTCTGTAGTCTTCGTTATTTCATTGTCTAGCTTTCAAATATATATGGGGCTGTTGAAAATACCACAGCATGGATCAGGTGCACTTAACCTCCAAGTGACATCTTCGGTTGTTAACATTTTAAAGAGGTCTTTTCAGCAGATTTGCCCATTTGAATGCATCATTTGAGTTCTTGACTGCTACTTCCATTGGGTGTTGATTGTGGATACAACTAAAATGAAATCCCTGACAATTTCAATATTTTTTCTACCATGATGTTGCTTGCTGATCCAGTTGTGAGGATTTTAGTTTTCTCTATGCTGAGGTATAATCCATACTGAAAGCTGTACTCTTAGATCTTCATCAGTAAGTGCTTCAAGTCCTCTTCACTTTCAGCCAGATTTTGTCCCCTGCATATCACAGATTGTTAATGAGTCTTCCGCCAATCCTGATGCTGCATTTTTCTTCATGTAGTCCAGCTTCTCAAATTATTTGCACAACATACAGATTCAATAAATATGGTGACAGGCTAAAACCCTGACTTACACCTATTCTGATTTTATTGTATACTCTATTTGAATGACTGTTTCTTGGTCTATGTACAGGTTCCTTATAAGCACAATTATAACTTCCTTATAAGTGTTCTGGGATTCTCATTCTTCGTAATGTTATCCATAATTTTTTTATGATCTACAGAGTCAAATAAAACACAGGTGAACTTCTTTCTGGCATTCTTTGCTTTTGTCCTGTATCCATCTGACATCAGCAATGATATCCCTCATTCCATGTCTACTTCTGAATCTGTCTTGAATTTATGGCAGTTCCTTTTCTATGTACTACTGCAACCATTTTTGAATTATTTTCTGCAATATTTAACTTGTGTGTGATATCAATGATATTGTTAGATATTTTTTTTTTCATTCTGTTAGATCACCTTTCTTTGGAATAGACACAAATATGTATCTCATCCAGTTGATTGGCCAAGTGGCTGTCTTCCGAATTTCTTGGCATACACAACTGAGTGCTTCCAGCATTGCATCTACATGTTGAAACATTTCAATAGATATTCCATCAATTCTTGGAGCCTTATATTGCACCAATTCCTTCTGTGAAGTTTGAGTTCTTCCTTCAATACTGTCAGTTCTTGATCATATGCTACTTCCCGAAATTGTTGAACGTTGACCACACACACACACACACACACACACACACACACACA
>NW_006922055.1:450953-454505 GCF_000298275.1 Orycteropus afer afer | reverse complement strand
ACACACACACACATACAGTAACTATGTGTGATCCTTTCTGTGGTGTTCAATATTTTGCCTATAGAATCCTTTAATATTGCAACTTGAGGAATTTTCAGCTTGAGGAATGAGAAGTGTGTTCTTCTCTTTTGGTTTTCTAATTACCTGTCTTGTAGTATCCATTCTAATACTATATTTTGTCTTCTCAAGCTGCTCTTTGAAATCTCTTCAGCTCTTATATGTCATCAATTTTTCCATTTGCTTTAGCTACTCTGTTCAAAAGCAAGTTTCAGAGTCTTTTCTGACATGCATTTTGGTCTTTTCTTACTTTCTTATCTTTTCAATGACCTTTTGTTTTCTTTAGATACTATGCCCTTAATGTCATCCCACAACTCATCTAGTATTGGGTCACTGATGTTCAATGTATCAAATCTGTTCTTTAGATAATCTCTAAATTCAGGTGAGATATAATTAAGGTTGCATTTTGACTCTCATTAACCTCTTTTAATTTTCTTTAGCTTCAACTTAAACATAAATATAAGCAACTTATGGTATGTTCCTCAGTTGACCCTTGGCCGTGTTCAGACTTATGTTAACAAAATTCTCTATTGGCTCTTCATACAGATGTAGTTGATTTAATTTCTGTGTATCCCATCTGGAATGTCCACATGTGTAGTTGCTCTTCATGTTGAAAAAAGGTATCTGAATTGAATAAATAGTTGATCTTGCAAAATTCTTTCATACCATCTCTGGCATTGTTTTTGTCATCAAGGTCACATTTTCCAGCTACTGGTGCTTCTTTTTTCCAACTTTTGCATTCCAATCTCAAGTAATTATCAGTGGACTTTGATTCCATGACTGGTTAATTTCAGATTACAGAAGTTGGTAAAAATCTTCAATTTCTTCCTCTCTGGCTTTAGTGCTTGGTACATAAATTTGAATAATAATGGTGTTCACTGGTCTTCCTTGCTAGAGTATGTGTAGTATTCTATCACTTACAGCATTGTACTTCAGGATAGCTCTTAAACTGTTCATTTTAAAGATGAATGTGACTCCATTACTTTTTAATTTATCATTCTTGGCATGGTAGACCATACGATTTTCTGATTCAAAATGGCCAATGCCAGTTCATTTCAGCATACTAATGCCTAGGATATTGATCTTTTGTGTTCTAGTTCATTTTTCACAACTTCCCGTTTTTCTACATTCATTTTTTGTACATTCCATGCTCTGATTGGGAGCTCTGGTAGCATAATGGCTAAGGCACTTGACTGCTAACCAGAAGGCTGGCGGTTCAAACCCACCAGCCACTCCTCGGAAGGAAGATGGGGCAATCTACTTCCGTAGTGATACTGCCTTGGAAACCCAAGGAGAGGTCGCTATGAGTTGGGTCTGACTCAATGGCACACAACAACAACAACAAATGCTCTGATTACAAATGGATGCTTGCAGCTGCTTCTTCTCATTTTGAGTCATGCTACATTAACAAATGAAGGTCGTGAAAGGTTTTATTCCATCCACAGCACTAAGATTGACTCTACTTCAAGGAGACAGCTTTTCCTAGTCATATTTTGAGTGCTTTCCAACCTGAGTGGCTCTTCTTCCAGCATTATATAAGACAATGTTTTGCTGATTTCCATAAAGTTTTTACTGGCAATATTTTTCAGAAGCAGATTTCTAGGTCCCCTTCCTGGTATGTCTTAGAATGGAAGCTCCCCTAAAATCAATCCACCATGGCTGACCCTGCTTGTATTTGAAATAATGATGAGATTAGCTTCTAGCATCACAGCAACGTACAAGTCACTGAATAGTATAACAAAGTGACAGAGAATGGTGGTTTCCTTTATTGCAGTCATATTCCATTGTATGTTCTGCATTTTGTTCTTTTCTCTTTCCATGTTTTCCTAAAGCTGTGGCTCACTATTCATCACCTGTCCATCCAATTCCCATGTTGATCTTTTTTCCACTTTCTGGTGGCATAGTGCCTAAGGCATTTGACTGCTAACTAGAAGCTAGCAGTTCAAACCCACCAGCCACTCTTCAGAAGGAAGGTTGGACAATCTACTTCTGTAGTGATACTGCCTCAGAAACCCAAGGAGGGGTCACTATGAGTGAGATCTGACTTGACGGCAATAAGTTTGGTTTGTTTTTTTGGTAACCAGAAGGCTGGCAGTTCAAACCCACCAGCCACTCCTCAGAAGGAAGATTGGGCAATCTACTTCTGTAACGATACTGCCTCAGAAATCCAAGGAGGGGTCACTGAATCGGAACTGACTCACGACAGTGAGATAAAAATGTCAAATATGGGTAAGTGCACAGAATACTGTCAAGATGTGCATTAGAGTCACTGCAAATTACATGGGAGCAATTGTTATAGTTTTAGATATCTAAGTACATAGTTCTGTGGCCTTAGACACATTATTTCAGTTCTCTGGATTTTAGTTTTCACATGCAAAGAAAGAAAGGAATAATACCATCTTTCTGGCACTATCAGGAAAATATTATTGCCTTTTTCCTTTTTACAATTGTCTCTCTCTCCCTCTTCTTCATCTTAAGGCTTATTTGGATGAGTTTGAACTACAAAATTTTCTTTGGTATAAGATTTAGATTGGATTAAAAATAAGTTAAAGTTAAATTAAAGAAAAAGAAATAAAATAAGGTTCATATATTTTTCTGGTTAAGTGATTCTTTGGTTTTTATTTTTATAATTAATATCAATGAATTATATTTCAGATTGGAAAATTAATGTAAATAATTTATAGCAACAGATGGAAAAATATCAAATGTTCTATAATGTTTAAACTACATTGGCAGTACTATTATTTTTTGTATACAGAGCTACATTTTTCTACTCATTCAATTATAATCAAATTATACATGTTAACTATTAAACACATCAATGTCTCAAAAATGGTATTTTGTTTGAACTCAATCTATAAATTGGTCATTTTTCTATCAATCTTAATGTATTAGAGATATTTCAAATTAGTATAACACTAATTGTGATTTTTTTTTGTGATTCCTACAAGGAAATGAGATTTTTTTGAAAGTCAAATATTCAATTAGGCCACTTCCTCTAGAAATACAGTGAGAGAAACTTCAGAAGTGTTCTTATTTATAAGCTTTGAAAGTGGTTGAATTTTTTTCTCTAACTTCATACATGTTTGATTAGGACAATAATAATAGGACCTAGCAGCTGGAGGCCCTACATGAAGCAATTATTTCTAGCAAAAAAAAAAAAAAAAAGTGAGCAATTTTGTCTTAAATTGAAAAAAAAAACAAAAAAACGTGAAACCATTTTTAATTCTGAAGTAACAATAGACAGGTAACATTTTTCTCTTAGTTATGTGACTAATCATAATGCATTTTAAAATACAAACATAAGGTACATAAAATAGCAAAATAAAAACATCACTGTTATATTAATCAATATTAATATATGTTGTTGTTGTTGTTATTATGCTCCTTCAAGTCGGCTCTGACTCATAGTGACCCTAGGAGTGACAGAAACTAAACAAAACTAAGTTCTTAGGTATTTATTCATTGTTTAATTCCTATTATATATATATATTA
>NW_006922055.1:445986-450168 GCF_000298275.1 Orycteropus afer afer | reverse complement strand
GTATTCCTACTTCCGTAGTGATACTGCCTCGGAAACCCAAGGAGGGGTCGCTATGAGTCGGGGCCGACTCGATGGCAAATAACAACAACAACATCACTATGGAAGTAGACTGCCCATCTTCCTTCCCTTCTGAGGAGTAGCTGGTGGGTTTGAACTGTCAGCCTTCTGGTTAGCAGTCAAGTGCCTTAGGCAATACCCTCCCAGAGCTCTAATATATAACTAATCTATATAAATATATGTAATTTAGAAATTAAGCAATGAGTAAATACCTCAGAAATTATCTCTGTTTAATTTTATTTGTTGTTGTTATGTGCCATCTGGTCAGACCCGACTCATAGCGACCCCTCCTTAGGTTTCCAAGGCAGTTATCAGTATGGAAGTAGATTGTCCATCTTTCTTCCCTTCTGAGGAGTAGCTGGTGGGTTTGAACCAGTAGCCTACTGGTTAGCAATTAAGTGCTTTGGGCACTATGCTACCAGAGCTCCTAATTTTATTTAGTCAAAATGATTGTAATTATTTAAGTTATCATAACCTTAGAACACTGCTAAAGACTTTTTAAATGCCTAATTGTTTCAATTTGTGTATAATCCTCTTAAAATATGTTTCCATTTTGGAACAGCTTTCTAATTAGAAATATAAAACCTAGATATTTTCTACTTTATAAACTTAAATGTAATTTACAAATATTTCTACATGTTACTCTTTGTGTATTATTTTATGAATCCATAATAGTCAATTTGATATACTGATACATTATTTTTTCAATGCCTAATTAACTATTTAGGAGCTCTGGTAGCATAATGGCTAAAGCATTTGACTGCTAACCAGAAGGCTGGCGGTTCAAACCCACCGGCCACTCCTCGGAAGGAAGGTTGGGCAATTCTACTTCCGTAGTGATACTGCCTCGGAAACCCAAGAGGGGTTGCTATGAGTTGGGGCTGACTCGATGGCACATAACAACAACAACAATTAACTATAAAAAATAAAAATGTTGAATGCTAATCCAATTATTGCATTGGTTCAGGACTGAGATACTGATTTGGCATAGAGTTGGTCCTCGAGTTAACAAATGTCGACTTACAGGCAATTCATGCTTGCCCTTTAATGTTACATATATTTTCTCTCACTTTGAAGCAATTGAACTAAATCCATACTCCCAATAAATTTTTCATCACAATCACTTTCATTTGCTGTGAGTGCAGCTTTTAAATCATTGAAAAGGCTTGGAACATTTTCTTTTACTAAAAAAACCCCACCAAACCAAACTCATTTTCATCAAGTCCAATCTAAGTCTTAGCTACCACTCCTTGGGTTTCCAAGGTGGTATCACTACAGAAGTAGATTGCCCAATCTTCCTTCTGGGGAGTGGCTGGTGGGTTTGAACTGCCAGCCTTCTGGTTAGCAGTCAAATGTCTTAGGCACTATGCCACCAGAGCTCCTTATTGCACTAAAGTAATTAAGAATTGTATGCATCTGTTCCAACTTACCTACACATTCATCTTAAAAACAGACACACTTAAGAACGAATCTCTTTCATAACCCCGAGACTGCCTGTATAGAGGGTAATATTTAACTCTAATCTATTGGTGACTATGTACTAGCCATAAAAGTTGCACATTCCTTCAACTTTAAGCAGATCCTTGGTTAAATACATATGTATTACCTATGAAATATAATTCATTAGTCCACTCCTTTCTGTCACGTCAACAGTGATAAATTAGTTTCTCAGCTGACTAGTTTTCATAGGGTCATGAGGAAAAGTTCAAGTAAATTTCTATGAAGGAAGAAAGAGGAATTGATCCATAAAGTAGACTATTACACAGAAAGAGATAGAATCACTGGATGACACAAATTGTGCTTAACAATTAACTTAAAGGTTGGTGGTTTGAGACCACTCAACTGCACAGTGATAGAAAGGTCTAGTATTCTGCTTCTATAAAGAGAAAAAAAACCCTTGCCATTGAGTTGATTCTGACTTGTGGAGACCTCATGTGATTCAGAGTAGAACTGTGCTTCACAAGGTTTCCTTGGCTGTAATCTTATGGAAGGATCACTAGGCCCTTCTTTCATGGTGCCACTCCTGTGGAGAGAGTCAACCATCTTCCTTCTGGTTAGTGTCTGAAAGCAAATCATCTGCACCATTCAGGACCTCTGTAAAAATTACAGCCAAGAAAATCCTATGGAGCTTTTGGTTTTGATTACCTAGTGCCACTCTAACAGAAAATACCACAGATGAATGGCTTGAACAAAGAGTGATTTATTCTCTTATAATTTTGGAGGCCAGAAGTCCAAGTTCAAAGTCTCAGGTTCTAGGGTCTGGGTGAAAGCCCCCTGACCTTGGGCTTCTGCTCTGCCTCTTGCTCCCAGCCCACTGAAGCTGGAGGTTTTTCTTCACTCAGCCAATTGCTGGCTGCTAAGGCTGACAAACCCAAGGTTGTCAAGTAACAAGGCACAGTCCTGATATTACCAAACCACATGACAGGCCATCGATTCAAGTCCATTAAGAGTCTCAAGATTGGCAGACAACATGGCAGGCTGCTGAACAACACCTGGGCCACATGCAGGGTCCAAGCATGTCATAAGCTGGAGACCTTCCTCATAGTTGCCTCTTATATACTGGAAACAGGCCACATTCCTAAAGTATCTGGTCAGCTGCTCCAGTATATTCCACCATGGAGTTGATTAGCAGTCTCATCACGGGGAATACTACATCCAGCTACCCAGCCACTCAAAACCAGGCCCAGCCAGGCTGACTGACACATAACCCTACCTATCACAGAGCTGTTCTCTGTAAAAGGTGGTCAAAGTGAGTAGAAATTGACTATACAACAAAAAATTTGGCATTATGGGTGATGAATAAAACTCTGGAGAGAAATTTTTTTGGGAGCTCAAAAATGGATAAAAGTGTGCCTAACATCCAGTGGGGAAGAATATATGGAGCTCTCTCAAATAACAATGAAGAAATATTTTCCAACTTTGAAATTTTGCTGTAAGAGAAGCCTGCTCATTTATATACTCCCTAAAGGAAACTTTAGGAGCTCTGGTAGTGTAGTGCCTAAAGCATTTGACTGCAAACCAGAAGGCTGATGGTTCAAACCTGCCAGCCACTCCTCAGTAGGAAGATGGGACAATCTATGTCCGTAGTGATACCACCTCGGAAACCCAAGGAAGAGTCACTATGAGTCGAATCCGACTCCATGGCAGTGAGTTTGTTTTTTTTTTTTTTTTTTAGAGGCAGTTTTCTGTTTGTGTGTGTGTTTCATTTTTAGGGAAGTGACTTCATTTTAAAATATGACAATGACCTTATTATTTTTGTTACATAGTTCATAGATATCTTCCAAGTAAGTTATCCCTTAAATTTGATGAGGATTTTAAAATTCAAAGTGCTTTAATATCCATAACTTATTATAACCTGTGATACTCATATTTTATTTTAAAATATGATGTTATTAATTATATATTCTGGATCTTTCTCAAATACCAAGCCAGAAAAAAAATATCCTTTTCCATGTAACTTATAATTGTTTTGTTTCATTATCTATTTTTGTTGCTCTTCTTTTCATTTTTTGTTTTACCAGTAACTCCATTTATTATCTATTACTTATCCTATGTTCTTTAAGTATTCTTAAATTCTGTCTAATTAGAGTGATCCTGTTCCATAGTTCAGTCAATTATGAGTAGAATAAAAATGATTTTTTTTTTATTTTAAATTGATATCCTCAGGTTACAGAGTAAGCAATAAACTTGGAATATACACATTCCAAGGTCAAGCCCACCACTTGTCTGTCAATTTGTCATGCTGTGGTGGCTTGCATGTTGCTGTAATGGTGGAAGCTATGCCACTGGTATTTCAAATACCAGCAGGTCCACTCATTATGGACATGTTTCAGCAGAGTTTCCAGACTAAGACAGAGTAGGAAGATGGACGTGTCAGATTCACTTCTAGAAAAGAAAGACACATCTCTGAAAACCTTACAGATAGGGAGTTCCAGCAAGATGGTGGACTAGGCAGAAAGACTGCACAGACCCTCTTCAACAAACAAAAGGGAAACCAATTGACACAGACACAGAAGATAATCTTGGACCACTGAGCCTTGAAGGGAAAGATACAGAAGTAGACTAAACCCCAACTAGCAGAAGAATTTCTGTGAAAATACCAAAAAAGGAGACATACAGAGCTGC
>NW_006922055.1:436983-442008 GCF_000298275.1 Orycteropus afer afer | reverse complement strand
ATATGAGACAAAGTATATGTGAACTGCTGTATGGAAAATGAATTCGCTCTGTAAATCTTCACCCAAAGCACAATAAATAAAATTAAATTAAAAAAAAAAAAAAAAACTTTATGGATAGCAGAGAATTATGGTCTACTATAGTGCTGAAAGATGAGCCCTTCAGATTGGAAGGCACTCAAAATACAACAGCAGAAAAGCTGCCTCCTCAAAGTAGAATCAACATTAATGATGTGGATGGATTAAAGCTATTGGAACCTTCATTTGGTGATGTGGCATGACTGAAAATGAGAAGAAACAGCTATAAACATTCCATTTATAATCAGAATGTAGAATGTATAAAATATAAATATAAGAAAATTAGAAGCTTTCAAAAATGAAAGGGAACACATGAAGATGAATATTCTAAGTATTAGTTAGGTGAAGTGGATTGGTATTGGCCATTCAATCATATAGTCTATTACACCAGCAAAGACAAATGAAAAAGGAATGACATCACATTTATCATCAGAAAGAATATGTCAAGTTGTGTCTTGAAGTACAATGTTGTCAGTGATAGCATAATATCCATATGTTTACAAGGAAGACCACTTAATATGACTATTATTCAAATTTATACACTGACCACTAAAGCCAAAGATGAAGAAATAAAAGATTCTTACCAGCTTCTGCAATCTGAACCTGACCAAACATTCTAACCAAACAAACCAAAGTATATTGAAAACCACTGGTGTTTCAAATGTGAAAGTCAAAAACAAAGAAGGATTGGTAGCTGGAAAATATGGCCCTGGTGATAAAAATAACCCCAGAGATTACATGATAGATTTTTTTCATAACCAATGACTAATTCGTTGCAAATACCTTTTTTCAACATCAGTGGAAACTGTACAAATGGACATCACTGCATGGGATATACAGGAATCACGTTGACTACATTTGTTGAAAAAGGTGATGGAGCAGCTCAATATAATCAGTCTAAACAAGGCTGGGGGCCACCTGTGAATCAGACAATCAGTTGCTCATATAAAAATTTAAGTTGAAGCTGAGGAAAATTAAAATAAGTCCATTAGATCCAGATATGACCTTGAATATATCTCAACTGCATTTAGAGACCATCTGAAGAATAGATTTGATGCATTGAACAATGGTGACTGAAGACCAGACAAATTGTGGAATACAACAAGAGCATCACACATGAAGAAAAAAAAAAACATCATTAAGAAGAGAGTAAAGGAAGAGGAGACCAAAATGGATGTCAGAAAAGACTCCAAAACTTGCTCTTGAAAGGAGAGTAGCTAAAGCAAATAGCAGAAATGATGAGGTAAAACATCTAAAAAGAAGACTTCAAAGGGCAGCTTGAGAGGACAAAGTAAAGTGTTATAACTAAATGTAAAAAGATCTAGAATTGAAAAATCAAAGGAGAAGGATGCACAGGTCTTTTCCTAAACTTTAAGACTGAAAAAAAATTCAAGCTTTGAGTGACAATATTGAAAGATTCTATGGGCATAATATTAAAGATACAGGAAGCATCGAAAGAAGATGGAAGGAATACACAGAATCACTGCATGAAAAAAACTGGTTAATGTTCAAATATTTCAGGAGGTAGCATATGATCAAGAACCAATGGCATTGAAGGAAGAAGTCTAAGCTGCACTGAAGGAATTTGCAAAAAACAAGTTTTCGGGAATTGATGAAATACCCTTTGAGATGTTTCAACCAACAAATGCAGGACTGAAGATACTTATCATTTATGTCAAGAAATTCAGTAGACAACTGGCCAACTGACTGGTTGAGATCCATATTTGTGCCTACATGAGGTGATCCAACTGAATTATCATTAGTATAATATGCAAGTAATTTTTTGCTAAAGAATTCAAAAATAGTTGCAGCAGAATATTGATAGTTAACTGCCAGAAACTCAAGGTGAATTCAGAAGAAGACATGGAATGAGGGCTAACATTGTTGATGTCAGATGGATTGTTCTGGTTACCTAGTGCCACTCTGACAAGAATGTACCACAAATGGGATGGCCTTAACAAACAGGAGTTTATTCACTTACAGTTTGGAGGCTTTAAATCCAAGTTTAAAGTGCCAGGCTCTAGGGGCTGTGTGAAAACCCCTCAACCTTGGAGTCCAGCTCTGCCTCCTGCTCCCAGCCCACTGGAGCTAGAGATGTTTCTTCACTCAGACAGTTGCTGACTGCCAAGCCCAAGGTTGACAAGTAAAAAGGGACAGTCCCAAAGTTACCAAACCACACGGCAGGCCATTAATTCAAGTCCTTTGTAAGTCCCAAGGTCAGCAGAGCATGGCAGGCTGCTGAACAATGACACGGCTACATGCAAGGTCCAAAGGTACCATAAGCTAAGGACCATTCCCAAAGCTTCTTCTTATATACAGGAAGCAGACCACATACCCAAAGCAGTTACTCAGCTGCTTATGGTAGATCCCATCATGGAGTTGATTGCTAGTCTCATCATGGGGAATAACTTACCACCAGCTGCCCAGCCATTCAACCTGGTCCAGCCAAGTTGACACAAAAACATAACTACCACATGGATCTTGGCTGAAAGCAAAGAACATCAGCAAGGTGGTTACCTATGTAGTATTGACTATGCAAAGGCATTTGACTGTGTGGATCATACTAAATTAAGGATAATGTTGTGAAGACAGGGATTCTAGAACACTTCCTTGTGCTTGTGAGAAACTTTTACATAGACCAAGAGTCAATCTTTAGAACAAAACAAGGGGATATGGCATGGTTTAAAATCAGGGAAAGTGTGTGTTAAGGTTGTATCATTTCACCATACTTACGCAATCTGTATGCTGAGTAAATAATAAAAGAAGCCAGATTACATGCAAAAGATCATGGCATCAGGACTGGATAAAGACTCATTAACAACCTGCAATGCACAGATGACACAACCTTGATTGGTGAAAATAAAGAAGACACAACAAAGCTATAAAGATCAAAGACTACAGTCTTCAGTACGGTCTACACCTCAACATAAAGAAAACAAAAATCCTGACAACTGGACCAATAAGCAAAATCTTGATAAATAGAGAAAAGATTAAAATTGTGAAACATTTCATTTTTCTTAGATCTACAATCAGTACCCATGGAAGCAAAAGTCAAGGAATCAAAGTATGTATTGGATTAGGAAAATCTGCTACGAAGGACCTCTTTAAAATGCTTAAGGGCAAAGATATCACTTTGAAGACTAAGGTGCACCTGACCCAAGCTGCAGTATTTTCAGTAGCTTCATATGCATGTGAGAGCTGGACAGTGAATAAGAAAGACAGTTCAAGAATTGATGCATATGAATTGTGGTATTCACAAAGAATATTGAACGTACCATGTATGGCTAAAAGAATCAACAAATTTTTCTTGGAAAAAGTATAGCCAGAACGTTCATTAACAGCAAGAATGGGTAGATTTTGTCTCTCATATTTTGGTCATATTTTTAGATGGGACCAGTCCCTGGAGAAGGATATTATGATGGGTAAAATGTAGGGTCATTGAAAATTGGGAAGATCCTCAAGGAGATGGATTGTGACAATGGCTGCAATGATAAGCTCAGGCATGGCAATGACTGTGAGGATGGCACAGGAATGGGCAGTGTTTCTTCCTGTGGTACATAGGATCTCCATGAATCAGGATGACTCTAGGGCACCTAACAAAAGTAACAGCTTCAGGATCAATTTTACTTTAATATATGAAATATATTTTTTGAATAACTAAACATAAAATAGTATGTGAGAAGTCACTTATGTTGTATTTAGTAAAATATGGTTGAACTCAGCTATCTTTCATCAATATAAACTTAATCTATACAAAATAATCAGTCTTTAAGTGAAGCAACAGTAGCTGAAATAAAATGAAATTTGTAGTTAGATCACTCAGTAATAGATGTATGACAGCACTGTTGAATGTGATGGATAAGAACATTTTCTTGTATATATTTTCTAACGTATTTTCTATATTATGCTCAGGTATTACATTTTTCCTTAAATTTTAAATGTAGATATTCATTTTAATATATGAAATGAGTGAATCAACACACTACTTATGGTACATGGTACTTACTGAGATATTTAATTTCAACAACTCGAAAGCTTGCCACAGACTTCGGCTGATTTTGGCATTGGATACAAGTCAGAATGTTCATCCTTATGTTATACTGCAGCTCATTATACTCACAGCAAGGGGCCTCACTGAAGTAATAACTGGTTATCATAGGACTACTGAGAGTATTCCCAAGTGGGTGTCCTGTGCTGGAGTGATGAAACTTTTAGCTGATATTTATTATATTAAAATCTGTATGAATGTTTGTGTTGTGTCTGCCTCTAGTCATCAATTCTATTTTGAAAATAAAAAAAGAGAAAGAGAAAGAAACCTTAATAATACTCACCCCAAATGAACAAATAAGGTGGTTGACCAGTATGCTTAGGAATACAACCATTACAGAAATGAGGAAAGGAGGAGCGGTAGAAACATTAAAGCAATCATTTAAGAACAATAGTTAAGGAATCTGTATTGAAAGAATTTAACTGTAATATATTGCTAGCAAATATACAATGATCAGGAGACAATTTTGCCAAAAGCCTGAAGAATGAATAGAACACAAATTATTCCAGTTGCCTTTCCAATGCTCAATGCTTATTCTTTTTTAAGAGTTGAAATAAAACACAGCTGCTTTTTTCTCATGTTCCCTCTAATGTGAAAGCTCTTGGTTTCGGAAATGAACAATTACAAACTTTAATTGCAAAGTCATTTTCATGAAATTACCAAGCTCCATGATTGGGATGAAACTCTATGAATTATCAGCCAGTATATTTCTGTAATACAACTCTTTTCTTGTGATTTATTTTTTCTCTTAAATATAAAATAAATGGCCCTACCATACCATGGAATTTTCAAGTATAATTATTAGTACTGGTAGCATAGTGCCTAAGGCACTTGACTGCTAACCAGAAGGCTGGCGGTTCAAACCCACCAGCCACTCCTTGGAAGGAAGGTTGGGCAATCCT
>NW_006922055.1:423645-436328 GCF_000298275.1 Orycteropus afer afer | reverse complement strand
CTTGCTTTATGGCCTAACATATGGTCTATCATGGAGAATGTTCTATGTGCACTGGAAAAGAATGTATATTGTGCTATTGGGTGAAGTGCTCTGTAGATGTCTGTAAAGTCAACTTGTTGTATTATATTGTTTAGCTCTTCTGCATCTTTGTTGAGTTTCTTTGCAGTTGTTCTATCTTTCATTGAAAATGGTGTATTAAAGTCTCTGACTGTAGAGTCATCTGTTTGCCTTTTCAACTCTTTTAAAGTCTGATTTATGTATTTTCGGCCCTTTCCTTGGGTCCACAGATATTTATTATGGATATATCTTCTTGTTCAATTGATCCTTTAATCATATAATGTCCTTCCTTGTCTCGTATGGTAGTTTTTTTTCTTAATGTCAATTTCATCAGAAATTAATATTGCTATTCCTGCTCTTTTCCCGTTGCCATTTGCTTGATGTATCTTTTTACAGCCTTTGATTTTTAGCCTACTTTTGTCTTTGTCACTAAGGTGTGTCTCTTGTACACAGCATATGAATGGGTTTTGTTTTCTTATCCAATCTCCAACTCTTCATTTCTTAAGCAGTGCATTTAATCCATTAACACTCAGTGTAATTATCAAGAAGTATGAATTGGTTGCTGTCATTTTGTTATGTGTTTTTTCATGGTGTCCCTGGTTTCTTTATTTCATATTATTTTGTGTGCTGAGCTCATTATGTTTATGAATCACGTTAGTATTTCTTTTATTGCTGTTTTTTTAGTATGTGCTGAATATATTTGCTTGTCCTCTTTTTATTGTTATATTAAGGTGTATAATTTTTCTTTGAGGTTACCCTGCAATTTATAATTTTCTCCCTGAGTTTAGAACAGTCCATTCTATCTTGCAATTCTCTTGACTTCTTCACCATGTGAAAGTTCTGTAACTACAAAATATTTTCCCTCTTTTTGGTTTGTACTTGTCCTCATTTGCCAACGGATATCTCTAGTTCCCTGTTTACAATCTTGTAATCCTATTTTACTTTGGATTTGTCCATAGCTGTGTTTGTTTCTGGGTTTTGTCATCTTATGTATTAATGGCTTGTTGTTATTTGCTAATTTTTGTTCTTTGTTCAAAGGACTCCCTTTAGTATCTGTTGTAAGGTTGGTCTGGTTTTAACAAATTCTCTTAGTTTCTGCTTATCTGGAAATCTAATTTCACCATCATATTTGAGGTACAATTTTGCCTGGTATATAATTCTTGGTTGAAAATTTTTTTCTGTTTCAGGGTTTATATATGCCATCCCATTGCCTTCTCACTTGAAAGGTTTCTGATGAGAAATCAGAGTTTATTCTTACTGGTCGTTCTTTGTAAGTAAGTTTTTGTTTTCCCCATGCTGCTTTCAGGATTCTTTCTTTGTCTTTGGTTTTGATGAGCTTGATGATGATATGTCTTGGTGATTTTCTTTTGGGGTCTATCCTGTTTGGGGTTCATTGGACTTCTTGAATGGATATATTCTCATCTTTCATCATATCAGGGAAATTCTCCTTCAACAAATCCTGGACAATTTTCTTAGTGGTTTTATGTTTCTCTTCCTGTTCTGGAATTACAATGACAGGTAGGTTATTCCTTTTGATGGTATCCCACATGAACCTTAGGCTTTCTTCATTTTATTTTGATCTTTTTTTTCTGATTGATCCCTTTCCAAAGAAGTATTCAGGTATTTGTTCTCAATCTCATTAATTCTGTCTTCCATTGCATCAATTCTACTCTTTTGTCCTTTCAATGTGCTATTTATTTCTGACAATGTGGTATTAATCTGGATTTCTAGCTGTAGATTTTGAATCATTTCTAATTTTTAATTTATTTTGTCAATTTTATTCTTGTATTTTCTTCCAAAATTCTTTGAGGTTTTTGTCTGTGTTTTCCTTGATCTATATCTCAATCCTTTGAAGATACTTAAATATAATTATTTTGTATTCATTATCAGGGAGTTCCAATGGTGCTTCTTCCTCAGGGATGTCTGCTGGGTCTGTGCTCTGCTCCCTTGTTTCTTGTGCTTCTTTCTGTGGATTGTGATGGTCTATTCTCTCTAAGAAATTGTGATGTTGTATTTAGATCTCTGTTAACTGTTTGTGAAGAGCAGCTAAGGATGAGTCAGGCTATTCTTGGTGGCTGTACTTTGATGAACTGTAACTCATTAATTTTAGATTATTTTTTTTAATGTTTCATATCAGTCTAGTTAAAGCAGAATTCTGTAAACTGTGGTATTTATTATTTTTTCCCCCACTCTCAGTACCAGAATAGGTAGATAGCCTATCTATAAAAATATATGTAGGCTTACTTTGGCTTAAAGGAGCTTTGGCAACACAGTGCATATGGCATTTGACTGCTAACCAGAAAGCTGATGGTTCAAACTCACCACCACTCCTCAGAAGTGGGCAATCTACTTCTGTAGTGATACCACCTAAGAACCCCCAGGAGGGGTCTGTGTGAGTGGGTTTCTACTAGACGGCAGTGAGTTTGGTTTTTTTTTTTTTGGACTTTGGCTTAAAGGAGCTCTGGTGATGTAGCGTCTAAGGCTTTGACTGCTAACCAGAAGGAAGGAAGGTTGGACAATCTACTTCTATATTGATACCGCCTCAGAAACCCAAGGAGGAGTCACTATCAGTAAAATGGGACTCGATGGCAGTGCATTCTTTGGCTTAAATCTTTCATGATCAATTAATTTTGAAAGAATATAACCTATCACTATGCATTCATTCATTTATCCCTTTACATAGTAATTCCTTAAGTACATATGCAAACAGTGCTTACACTATGCTAGGCTTTCTTCTGCCAGTAGAAATGGGTATGTCTGTGAAAAAAAAAAAAAAAAATGACAACATTCCCTGGCCAAGAGTTTCTTTCTAAATGGTGGTAAACAGAAAATTAAAGTATGGGATTGAATCAAACTTTAAAGACAGTATCAGGAGAGGTGACAGTTGAGCAAACACTTAAATGTAAGGATTATCCTTCTTCAGTGAAAAATTACTCTAGAGGGAAGAAGAATCAGTGCAAACACCCTGAAGCAGAAGTGTGTCATGTGTTTGAAGAAGTGGAGCATAACTATGTGACTGTAATGGTGTGAGAGAAGAGAAGAAAGGTCCTCAGAAATTATGTCAGCCCTATAAGCAAAACTTACTCAGAGCCAGGTAGGCTTTATGATTCATTCTGAACTATTTGCCATTATCTCTGAGTGATATGGGGTTGCCATTGGAATGTAAGCAAGATGTGATCAGAATTGTATGGGGACAATAGTGGAATCAAGAATCTACTAGTTATTGGTTGCTTTCAATAATTCAGAGTCGTAGCCATAGTAGTAGAGAGAAAAAAAATGGTCCTAGAAAAATTAAGATAGTGTCATAGGATTTCCTGGCATACTGGATATGAGAAAAAGAAAAGAGTCATGAATAGTTTTAAAACTTTATAGGAGTAAAAGTTTTGTGAGACTTGGGCAACTAAATACATGAGGTCACCATTATCTGAGAAAGGGAGTCTGCAGGTGAAATAGGGTTGTGTTTTTTAAAAATAAAAACAACACTGCCTTCAAGTCAATTCCAAGTCATAGTGACCCACACTGGGTTTCCAAGGCCATAAATCTTTGTGGAAGTACATTGTCTCATCTTCCTTTCATGGAGAAACTAGTGGGTTTGAACTGCCAAATTTCTGGTTAGCAGCCAAATGCCTTATGTGCTGCACCATCAGAACTCCTTAGCTTTGAGTTAGGGAAGTGAAAATTCATTTTTGGAAACCTACCTTCTAGCCATTTTGCAGAAGTTAAATCATTATTCAACAAATAGTTAATGAATACTCACTATGTGCTTATTATACATTCTAATGAGGTGGAACAGACAAAAAAAATAAGGAATAACATTATTTTCTTAGACAGTGATAAATACTAGAACAAAGAATAACCTGCAAATGTGATATTGAATGTAGAATTCATGCTAATTAAGACTGCATCTTAAGGAAAGACCTCCTTGAAGATGTGATATTTGATATTTGAGTTGATATCTGAAAGATGATATGAGAAGAAAATGTCTATAAAATAGTTAAAAGAGCTTGATTATATGAGTATACAACTGTTGTTACATATTATTCTTTTTTTTTTTTTCTCTTCCTTCTCTGTGTGTGGCTTCTTTTTCTTCCTTTTTTTCTTTTTTCTCCTCCTCTTTCTTCCAGTGATCATGAATAGATCTCATAATGCTTTTTTCCTTTTTTGCCATCTGAGAAATGGTGCTTCCAGCTCTATCCAGAGCACAGAGGCTATTCAGCTGTAGTGATGCAGCTCTGTATAGTGGGCATCCTTAAACACCCTCATAATTACTATTTCCATGTGGACACAGGATTGTAGACTATTAGAAAAGAGTTAGAGAAGCTATATTAGTTTCCTAAGGCTATCATAAGAAAGTACCAAAATTAGATGACTTAAAACAATAGAAACATACTCTGTTACAGTTCTGGAGGCTTAAAGTTTAAAATTAAGGTTTCATTGTGGCCATGCTCTCTGTAAATGCTCTAGGGGAAGATCTTTCTTGCCACTGCCTAGTTTTTGGCATTGTTGACAAGCAGTGGCATTTCTTGGCTTACAGCCACATTACTGCAATCTCTGTCTTCCTCTGTTGAAATGTTCCACCTTTCATAAGGATGCCAATCATTGCATTAGGGTCCACCCTAGTTCAAATCATATCATCTTAAGTTAATTACATCTGCAAACAAGTAGAAGTACTACAAACAAGTAGAAGTACTAGGGATTAGGACTTCCACATACTTTTGTTTTTGAGGGACAAAATTCAAACCACAACAGAAACCAAACAGGGTTTCCTCATTATAAATGTGTGAGAAATGATGTCCAGAGATACTTTATAATCTTCTCCAATTCATATCATTTTTAGCAAAACTATTTAGAACAAGGTTCTTTTGCTTCTTAATAACTCTGCAATTACACTGCATTTCTACTCATGCAGACATTTGCCACTGTGTGGGTATTTCTCTTTCCTTGATAAGTCAGAGTTTCATGAAGTTCACATATTTAGTCATCAGATAATGCACATAAAGACAAAGAAAATGTAGGTTATAATGGCTCAGATATTAATCTTAAAATCAAATGTATTATTTATTTTTCATCCCAATAGTATTATTATTTCTCTTATAGAACTCTACTTCCGTAGTGATACTGCCTCAGAAACTCAAGGAATGGTTGCTATGAGTCAGGTACAACTTGATGGCAGTGGGTTTTTAGTTTCTTTGTGCATGAAGAAAGTAAGGTGCTTGATAATAGTTAAGTTAGACAATAATACAAAAACTCAAAACAAAAAAAAAAAAAAATTTTAATGTTTAACTCAGGGATCCCAGACATATACAGGCTAACATGTAGTAAATGCATATTTTAACATTTTTATTATTAAATAACCATATTTTATAAATGGATTAAGTGTTTCATCTTAATTCATATTCATATTTAATACACAGTGGCTACAAGGATGGGCTCAAGCATAACATGGATGGTGAGGGTAGCGCAGGACTGAACAATGTATTGTTCTTTTGTGCATCAGATTGCTATGAGTTAGAGCCAACCCGATGGTACCTAACAACAACATGCAGCAGTTTAAGACAAAATACTTATTTTTTTTAGAAATTGACAATGCAAATGCAAGAATAATCATAAAAATTTTCAACTTGTGTATTCATTCTATAGCATAATCATTCATAGTGTTATATAGGCAATCCCTCAGTTACCAAAGTCCAGTTTATGGTAACTCATAAACAAAACAAAACAAAAACTCACTGCTATTGATTTATTCTGACCCATAGCAACCTCCATTGGGTTCCCAAGGCAATAAATCTTGACTGAAGTAGATTGCTTCATCTTCAGTTAGAAGTGGCTAGTGGCTTTGAAAGACCAACCTTTTGGCTAGCAGCCAAATGCCTTAGGCACTGTGCCACCAGAGCTCCTTTGCGTAACTCATACTTAAACTTTAATGTTAAGTTTTAAATGATTGAGCCAGCCCTATAGCTACAAGTCTTCATCACAATCACCTTCGCTTGACCCACATGAAGTTTTTAAATCTCTGAAAAGACTTTAACATTTTCTTGTACTAAAACCTACTGTCATCGAGATGATTCCGATTCATATATATTGACACTATGGATGGAATAAAAGTGCCACATAGGGTTTCCGAGGCTGTAAATCTTTATGGAGACAAACTGCCTTATCTTTTTCCTGTGGAGGGACTAGTGAGTTCAAAACATCAAACTTTAGGTCAGCAGCTGAATGATTTAACCACTATGCCACCAGAACACCTTTTCTTTCACTAAAGTAAGGCTAGATAAGAATTACATGCATCAGTTCCATTCAATCTACAAATTGGACTTAAGGACAGACACACTTAGAAATGGATCTTGTTCACAACCCAGGAACTTCTTGTACTGCATTTCGTTAACTTACATTTTTCTTTGTGTATTTCTCTGTAAATATAAAAGCAGTCAAATTTATTCTATTATACAGTATTTAATTTTAACTTATAGTTTTATTAATAAGTAAGCAAGGAAAAAAATAATGGGAAAAACTATTTTTTTTGTACTAAAACAGGGTAATAATATGTGTTAAAGCACTGATTTAATGGTATTTTCATTAATATCTTAAATGTATCCAGAATTGGGAAAACTATAAAAATCAAGGCTACTAGAAAAACTTTAAAAATATTGAAAGAAGCACTCTTCCTGACAGATCTGTTCTTTATGGAGAGCTGTATTCTTCTGAGTGTCCTAATTCTTTAAAGGAGGAAAGAGAATGAGAAAGCAAATAATCATTGTGATTCCTGAGGCACATTCTAGAACCACTAAGCAGATTCTCAAAGGTAGTTGCATTCAGAATTTATAATTTTGACACAAACTGTAGGTGATGCTTATAGCTAGAATATTTGGGGCATTCTGAGCTAGTGTAATTAAAACAGTAACAAGGACACTCCAGCAAAAACAGAGATCTGGGTCTTATTCATTTGGAGAAAATCTATAATAAATGCCCAATTACTGAGGCTGATTGTGAGAATTGCTTACCTCTGTGCAGATGATACAACAATGCTTGCTGAAAGTGAGTATTACTTGATGCATTTACTGATGAAGATTTAAGACTATATTCTGAAGGATAGATTACACTTCAATATAAAGAAAACAAAAATCTTCACAACTGGACCAATAAATGGCTTCATGATGGATGGAGAGAAGATTGAAGTTGTCAAAGACTTCAGATTACTTGGTTCTACAATCAACACCAATGGAAGCAGCAGTCAAGACATCAAAAGATGTATTGCATTGGGCAAATCTCCTGCAAAATAACTCTTTCAAGTAATGAAGAGCAAAGATGTCTCCTTGAAGACTAAGGTGTGCCTAACCGAAGCCATGGTATTTTCAGTCACCTCTTATGCCTGTGAGAGTTGGACAATGAATAAGGAAGAAAGAAGAAGAGTTGATGCTTTTGAGTTGTGGCATTGGAGAATGCTAAGAGGTCTAACAAATCTATCCTGGCAGACGTGCAGCCAGAATGCTCCTTGGAAGTGAGAGTGGCCAGACTTTGTCTCACCTCCTTTGGTCATGTTGTCAGGAGGAACAATTCCCTGGAGAAGGATATCATGCTTGGTAAAGTGAAAAATCAATAAAAAAGGAGAAGGCCCTCAATGAGATGGGTAGACACAGTGGCTGCAACCATAGGCTCAGGTATAGCAAGGATTGTCAGGCTGGCACAGGACCGGGCAGTGTTTCATTATGCTGTGCACAGGACCACTATGAGTTGGAGATGACTCAATGGCACCTATCAACAACAACATGATACTAACAATCTCAATACTGTCCTTGTCTTCATTTAGGATTTTTTATTTTTTATTCAGTGGTGCCCTTATTGCTCAGCCAATTCTGACTTGACTTACTTTATCTGGAAAACAATGAAGAAAGTATGAGTTGTTTTTGTTCTTTTTTTTTTTTTCCATTTACACTAACTATTAACAATGGCCCTGTTAACCCATGAAAACATAGCATAAAAACCAGACATTCTTTAAATTTAAAGGACGACTAAGGAACAATCGTTCTCCAATGGACTGTCCATGATTTGTAATTTATGAAAGGTATTTGTGGGTTGAGGTTAAAATTCTATCATTAAGTCACACTAAAAATAAATATAAAGCAGATAAGAAGATTCTTTGCTTTAAAGTTTATTAATCACAATTTTTAAAATGACATCTGGATTTTAGCCTCTGCTTTATTCTTACTCATAAGTTTATGGTAGCTTTTACAGCCATGATACTGGGTGAGGTCACCAGGGAAGTGTATTATAGAAAAAGAAAAATAGAGGAGGTCCAGTGACTGAGACTAGAAGCTCCCAACTAGTATCATCAGAGGAGTAACCAGCAAAAAAAAAAAAAAAAAAGAAAGAAACATTGCTATCGAGTCATGGTTCATAGTGACACTATAGGGCAGAGTAGAACTGCCCCATAGTACTTCTAAGGCTATAAATCCTTACACAAGCAGACTGATGCATATTCCTCTTGAAGAGAAGCTGGTGGGTTTGAAACATGGTGGTTAGGGCCAAATACTCTAACCAGTCTGCCACCAGAAGTTTTTTCTTTTTTTTTTTTTCCCTGTAAGATTTGCTACTTATTTAAATAGCAAAAAAGTAGCCATTGATGTAGCCATTGGTGTGAGGAACAATCAGGAAAAAAATGTCATGTGGAAAGTGAAAGGGGAAAACTTTCTATATCCGCATGTTATATATGAAATTTGTCTCCAAATTTTAAGGCATGGGCAAATCCCCTATGCCACCAGAGCTCCCAATATTTTATTATGCTAGAAAAATTAGAATTCATTTTGTTATTAAGAGTATATTAAGAGTATATGGTTATTCGTATATAATAGCAATGTATGTTGTTGTTGTTATGTGCCCTCAAGTCAGACCTGACTCACAGTGACCCCTCCTTGGGTTTCTGAGGTGATATCACTATGGAAGTAGACTGTGCCACCTTCCTTCAGAGGAGTGGCAGTGGGTTTGAACTGCCAGCCTTCTGGTTAGCAGTCAAGTGCCTTAGGCACTACACTACCAGAGCTCCAATAAAAATATATATATATATATGGATTTGAAAAAAAAAAAAAAACTGCCATCAAACTCATAGTGACCCCTCTTTGGGTTTTCTAGGTGATATCTCTATGAAAGTAGATTGCCCAGTCTTCTTTCTGAGGAGTTACTGGGGGGGGTAGGTTTGAACCACCAGCCTTCTGGTTAGCAGTCAAATACCTTAGGCATTACAGCACCAGAACCTCTTCTAAAGATTAGTGAATTAAAAAAAAAAAAAAAGAAGAAGAAAAAAAATTAAGCATACAGAAAATAAGAACAATTCACTTACAAAGAAATAAAAAACAGATTTTTTTTAAAGAAAAAACAATGAAGTAACATATTTCAGATCCTTATAAAAGAAAAGATAAGGATATTATTTTCTGTTCAAGTGGATTTAAATATAAAATCCACAAACTGCTATGAATATGCAAAACTTAGTAAGATGGTCTGGTGGCGCAGTGCTTAAGGCACTTGACTGCTAACCAGGAGGTTGGCGGTTCAAATCCCCCAGCCACTTCTCGAAAGGAAGGTTGGGCAATCTATTTTGGTAGTGATACCGTCTCAAAAACCCAAGAAGGGGTCTCTGTGAGTCAGGTCTGACCTGACGGTACATAACAACAACAACAATTTCCTGAGAAATGTAATTAGGAATGAGCTACAGACAACCAAAATGACTGGCATAAGGATTGATAAACAATATTGAAATCATATTTACCTTTATAAATAAGATGATCATAGAATACCATTTAATGACTATATGCCACAACCCTGTTGGTCAGTACAAGTATTTAAATAAAATGAGAACAGAGAGAATATATAAGCATTGATTAAATTCATTAAATATTTATGAATATTAACTGAGAGTAAAATAATATAAATTTAACTCAAATACTGAGAGATACTGGAATGATAGAGAAACTGTTATCTAATTTCAATATTGCCATAAAAAAAGAAACCCACTGCCGTCAAATCAATTCTGACTCAGTGAACCTGATTGGGTTTCTGAGGTGGTAAATCATTGTGGAAATAGGTTGACTGGTAGGAGTGGCTGATGGGTTTGTACATCCAACTTTCTGGTTAGTAGTCAAATGCCTTAGGAGCTGCACCACCAGTGCTTCTTAATATTGCTATAGTATGAAACTAATGGAGTCTTTGATGGCACAAACAGCTAAACAATTAACTAACATCAGGAAGATTGTCAGTTCAAATTCACACAAAGGTGCCTTGGAAAACAAGCTTGGTGATTTGCTTCCAAAAGTTCACAACTTTGAAAAATATTTGGAACTGTTTTACTCTGCATACATGGGGTGAGTAGCCATGAAGCAAAGTCAAGTCATGGCAACTAATAACAGTATCCCCAATGAAAGCAATAAAATAATAACAAAGAAAAAAGGAAAAGGTAGACTAAGCTATGTGATCATTATTATCACACACAAGTATAATTTTGCTGAAGATAAGTCAAAAAATGATTACAGCAGTATATTGACAGGGTACTACTAGAAATTCAAGCTAGACAGAGGAGGACATGGAATGAGAGATAACATTGCTGATGTCAGGTGGAGCTTGGCTAAAAGCAAAAAAATACCAGAAAAATGTTTACCTGTTTTTTATTGATTGTCCAAAGGCATTTGACTGTGTGGATCATAACAAATTATGAATAACATTTCAAAGAATGGGAATTCCAGAACATTTCATTGTTCTCATGAGGAACCTGTAGATAGACCAATAGACTGGTGTTAGAACAGAACAAGAGGATACTGAATGGTTTAAAATCAGAAAAGGTGTATCTCAGGGTTATATCTTTTCACCCATCTTATTCCATCTGCATTCCAAGCAAATAATCCAAAAAACTGGACTACATGAAGAAGATCATGACATCAGGATTTGAGGAAGACTCATTAACAACTTGTGATATGCAGATGACTCAATCTTGCTTGCTGAAAGTGAGGATGATTTGAATTACTTACCAATGAAGATCAAAGACTACAGTCTTCAGTACGGACTACATCTCAACATTAAAAAAAAAAAAAAAAATCCTTACAACTGGACCAATAAGCAACATCATGATAAATGGAGAAAAGATTGATGTTATCAAGGATTTCATATTACTTAGATTCACAATCAGCACCCATGGAAGCAGCAGTCAGGAAACCAGAGGACCTATTGCAAGGTTAAATCTGTTGCAAAGAATTCTTTAAAGTGTTAAAGAGCAAAGATGTCACTTTGAAGACCCAGGTATGCCTGACCAAACCCCTAGCATTTTCAATAGCCACATATGCATGTGAAAGCTGAATAATGAATAAGGAAGACAAAATAATTGATGCCTTTGAATTGTGGAGTTGGCCAAAAATACTGAAAAAAAAAACACAGACTGCCATAAGAACAAACAAATCTGTCTTGAAAGAAGTATTATTGCAATGTTCCTTAGAAGAGAGACTGGCCAGACTTCATCTCATGTACTTTGGTTATTGTGATAGTTGGAGCTGTGTGTCAACTTGCCTGGACCATAATTCCGTGTGGTTTAAGCAATTGTGATGTGGGTTGTTCCAATGATGGGCTCAGATGCATATATTTTGAGCAGCCAATTCATTGAAAGGGAGTTTCCCTAGGGATGTGGCCTGCTTCCATTATATTTATGGACATCTTGGGAAAAGAGACACTCTTCTGTGGATTGGGATTCTGTTTTGCTGCCTACAACTGTCCGTGAGCAAACAACCTACCATTCAGCCTGGAGATCTTGGATTTGTCATTCGTTGGAGTCAACAGCCAGTATACTGCCTACCAACCTTGAGTTCTTCAGCCCATGAAGCTGTATGAGTTGGGAAAAGCCTCCAGCTTGATATTTGATCCAAGAACTTGGAACTTGCGAGCTTCTGGAAGTGTGCAAGCCATTTTCCTAAGATAAATTTATCTTTCTCTCTCTCTCTAAGCTTTACTGGTTTTGCTTCTTTAGAGAACCCAGTTTAACATAGTCATGTGTTAGAAAGGACCAGTCTCTGGAATAGGATATGATGCTTGATAAAGTAGAGTATAAGCAAAAAAGGGAAGACTCTTAACCAGATGGGTTGATACAGTGGAAAGATGGACTCAAGTCTAGCAAATATTGTGAGGGTG
Source organism: Orycteropus afer afer (assembly GCF_000298275.1). NCBI lineage: Eukaryota > Metazoa > Chordata > Mammalia > Tubulidentata > Orycteropodidae > Orycteropus > Orycteropus afer. Next base: position 424,112 of record NW_006922055.1, on the reverse strand, counting down.
GTACAGAACCAGGCAATATTTCCTTCTTTTGTATATGAGGTCACTATGAATCTGAGTCCATTTGGCAACATCTAGCAACAAGAATAATCTGTGATTAGCTATATAATGGAATTTATCCCTAGCTTATTGTTTTGAGATTTTTTATTTGCAATGCTTAATCTAAGTTCCAGAGTCCACTGGTGGTGAAAACATTTAATGTACTTGGATGCTAACTAAAAGTTTGGAGGTTTGAGTCCAACTGGAAGCATGTCAGAAGAAAGGCATGATGATTTACTTTTAAAAAAAAATCAGCCATTGAAAATCCTATGGAGAACTTCCACTAAGATGGAGGAATAGGCAGACAAGCAACACAGACCCTCTTCAACAAAGAAAAGAAAACCCAATTGACAGAGATACAGAAGATAATCCTGGAGCCCTGAGCTTTGAAAGGAACTATACAGAAGTGGATTAGGCACCAACTAGTGGAA
>NW_006922055.1:407506-422990 GCF_000298275.1 Orycteropus afer afer | reverse complement strand
AAACCAAAACACATCCCTGAGGAAGATGCAGCATTGGAACTCCCTGATAAGGAATTCAAAAGAATTATATTTAGGTATCTTCAAAGGATTGAGAGACAGAACAGGGAAAACACAGACAAAACCCTAGAAGAATTTGGGAAGAAAATACAAGAAAAAAATGATAAAATAAATGAAAAATTAGAAATGATTGTAAATCTACAGATAGAAATCCAGAAGATTAATACTAAATTGTCAGAAATAGATAACACATCGAAAGGGCAAAGGAGTAGGATCGATGCAATGGAAGACAGAATTTATGAAATTGAAGGCAAATACCTGAATACTTCTTTGGAAGAGGATCAATCAGAAAAAAGATCAAAACAAAATGAAGAAAACCTAAGGTTCATGTGGGATACCATCCAAAGGAATAACCTATGTGTCATTAGAATTCCAGAACAGGATGAGAAAAATAAAACCACTGAGAAAATTGTCTAAGAGTTGTTGGAGGAGAACTTCCCTGATATGATGAAAGTTGAGAATATATCCATCAGGAAGTCCAACAAACTCCAAAAAGGATAGACCCCAAATGAAAATCACCTAGCTGTATCATCATCAAACTCACCAAAACCAAACACAAAGAGAATCATGAGAGCAGCACAGGATTAACGAAAAGTCACCTACAAGGGGCAGTCAATAAGACCAAGCTCAGATTTCTCAACAGAGATCATGCAGGCGAGAAGACAGTGGGATGGTATATAGAAAACACTGAAAGAGAAAAATTTCCAACAAAGAATTATGTACCCAGCAAAATTGTCCCTCAAATATGATGGTAAAATTAGGACATTTTGAGATAAGCAGAAATTAAGGGAATTTTTTAAAACCAGACAAAGCTTACAAGAGATGCTAAAGGGAGCCCTTTGGCCAGAGAAGCAACAACAACCAACAACAACTAACAACTAACACACATGATGATATAACCCAGAAACCAACCCAGATATGGAAGTATCTGAAGTAAATAAGCCTACAAGATTGTAAACAGGGAACCAGGACACCAACTGACAAATGAGGACAACTACAAACCAAAAAGAGGGAAAAATATCTGTGTCATTACAGAACTTCTAGATGGTAGGGAAATCAAGACAACTACAAGATAGAATGGATTATTCCACACTTGGGAAGAAAACTATAAAACACAGGGTAACCTCAAAGAAAAATGATAAACCTTCACATCAAAATAAAAAAGAGGACCAGCATAAATATTCAGCAAATACTAAAACAATAGCAATGAAGGAAGTGATAGTACGATTCATAAGCAAAATAAGCTCAGCATAGAAAATTAGATGAACAAAGAAATCGACACTATGAGAAAGCACATAACAAAAATGATAGCAACAAATTCATATTTGCTGATAATTACATATCTGGCAAGGGACTTATCTTTAAGATTGATGGATAACTTCAATGCCTCAACACCAAAGGAATTAAAAATCCAAATGAAAAATGGGCAGAATACATGAATAGACACTTCACCAAGGAGGATATTCAGGTGGTCAGCTAATACATGAAAAGATGCTTACAATCATTGGCCATCAGAGAGATGTAAATCAAAACTACAATCATATATACCGTCTCACTCCAGCACTGATGGCAAGGTTCAATGAGACAGAAAATAACAAATGCTGGTGGGGATGTGGAGAGATTGGGACTCTCATACACTGTTTGTGTGACTGTGAAGTGATACATCCACTGTGGAAAGCAATATGGCGATTCCTTAGAAAGTTGGAACTGTAGATACCATTTGACCCAGCAACCCCATTACTAGGCATATATCCTAGAGAGGTGAGTCAGGGTAGGAACAGATACATGCATGCTCATGTTCATCACAGCCCTATTTTCAATAGCAAAAAGATAGAAACAACCTATGTGCCCATCAGCGGAAGAGTGGGTGACCAAACTATGGTACATACACATAATGGAATGCTATGCAGCACTAAGAATAATGTAGAGCCTGCAAAACACCGCATAATATGGATGAACTTGTAGGACATTATGCTGAGTGAAATAAGTCAATCACAGAAGGACAAATATAGTATTAGTTTGTTGTTGGGGAGGATCAAGGAAAAGTTTATATATGGAGGGAAACTTTCTTTGTTGATTGCCAGGGGTGAGAGGGGAGGGAAGGGAACACTGCAAAAAAAAAAAAAAAAAAATGTATTGACCCATGTCACTTTAGTTTTGTATTACACTGTATAGAAATTATATTGCAATAAAATGCATTAAAAAATAAAACAAAGAAAATCCTATAGAATGCAGTTCTAGTATGACACATGTAAGCTTGCCCTGAGTCAGAATCTACTCCACATTAATTCGTATTCAAGCAAACTGTTCTCATTTCCTCCTTCTTTTAGTTTGATTGAGCATTTTTTAATTATTTTTCTCTATCTACTTAGTTGAAGATTTAATCTTTGTTTTCTTTTTTCCCCCCACTAGTTATACTCAAAATGGTCCTGGTAATACAGTGCTTAAGAGCTTGGCTGCTGAGAGTTCAGCAGTTGGAACCCATCAGCCACCCAGGGAGAAAGATGAGGCAATCTGTTTCTTGGAAACTGTATGGGGCAATTCTATTCTGTCCTGTCAGGTCAAGAGGAGTGGGAATCACTTAATTGAAATAGGCTTTTTTATTACTGAAATGTTAGAAACCACAGTTAATTTAACAGTGTAAAATCAAATACCTTTCTTTTTTTATCCCCTCAGAGTATACAAAGGTCTTAGGCTATTTTACATTTGATTAAATCTTTCCATTTCATGTAGTATTATCAGCAAATACGTATTGTTTTCCTTTGTCATTAGCTCTCAATTAACTATAACAAAAACAAAACAAAACAAGAAATTCACTGCTGTTGAGTTGGTTCTGGCTCATAATGACTCTTCCTTGGGTTTCTGAGGAGGTTATCTCTACAAAAGTAGATTGTCCAGTCTTCCCTCCAAGGAGTGGCTGGTGGGTTTGAACTGCCAGCCTTTCAGTTAGCAGTCAAATGCCTTAGGCACTAATCCACCAGAGAGTATTATTATATTCAGGTCACTGCCACAAAGCACAGAATATAATAGAAGTAACATTAAAATGATTGAAGGGATGTAGCAAACCCTTGTTCTAATTCTAATTCAAAGTAACTAGCTCTATGACTTTGATCAACCCAAGCCACGTTACCTATCTGGGCTCCAATATCTACAATATTGAGATGAATTATGAATTAACTAGATGACCTCTTATGATCCTTTCTTTTCTTTTTTTTCCTCAATAGTTTATTGACTTCCATATTAAATTTAAGAGCTCTGGTGGCATAATGCCTAAGGCATTGGACAGGCTGGCAGTTCAAACCCACAAACCACTCCTCGGAAGGAAGATTGGTCAATCTACTTCTGTAGTGATACCACCTTGGCAACCCAAGGAGGGGTCGCCATGAGTCAGATCCAATTCGACAGTAGTGAGTGAGTGTGAGTGATATAAACTTGGTCTATACTTAATTTTATATTTTTAATTATTAAATAATAATGATTCATTAGAACTTCAATCACATATCAGTCTTCTATTTCTTTGACAATATTTCCTAAATTAGAATGGAATGTTCTAAGGAAATCTGCATTTTAACATGGATGACAGGGTTTTAATACTGCCCGATTTGATATAAGAATATATTTAAACCTTCATTTTCTTTAGGCTTTCCACCTTCCTTTAAAAATTATGAAAGCATCCTTTTGTTTCAAAACTACCTATTCCTCAAACCTGGCACTCCCACAGGCAGCCTCCTGTAGATAACACTGAATGTGTTCCTACTCACAAATACCATGAAACAATATAGTAAAACAATTTCACTTGAATCCTTCTCTTCCTTCCAGCATAGGCACTGAGTAATACATTTAATTTTAAAGAATATGCATAGTGTGAATATGAATATAATGTTACAAGTCTGAGAATTTAAAGTTTGAATTAAAAAAAAAAAAAAAAAAAGCAAAGCATTGCCTCACTGCTGTGGAGTCAAATCTGACACATAGCAACCCCTCCTTGAGTTTCCGAGGCGGTATCACTACAACAGAAGATTGCCTGATCTTCCTTCCGAAGAGTGGCTTGTGGGTTTGAATAGGAGTTTTAAGTTTTCAATTACTAGCAGATCGTCTCCACAATGTTTAATAATAGATGGGCAGAGTTAAATAGTACTTTCTATTATTATTATTTTTTTTAATGAACATAAAAGAAGAAAAAACCTGAGTGCCAAATAGACTGAATCCTTCTCTAGTATTTAAGTCTAAGGATCTCTGGTGGTGTAGTGTTTAAAGCATTTGGCTGGTAACAAAAGGTCAGTGGGTTGAATACACCAGCTTGCTCCATGGAAGAAAGATGGGGCCTCCACTTCCGTAAAGATTTTTTTTTTTTTTTTAATTTAAGAGCTTGTTTTACATTCAATGTTACATGCACATTTAGTTTCACTACCCATTTACCGTGTCTAGCCCTAACCCAGTCTCCTTCCCTCTCCTCCCTACCCTGTAATGCTCTCCCTGTGCCCCTTATGTTTATCCACCCTTGTTTGTCCTGCATTTCCTCAATTTGAATGTTGGTCCTCTGGTGCCCCATGGTCTTTTGCTCTAAGGGATGTATGACCATAGAGTATGTGGGTGCTTCATCTTGGGTTGAGTGGTCTGCATGTACATCTTGTTAACTATTGGGCTGAGAGCCAGCCTCTTGGGGTCAGTTTTATTCCAGATGCAGAATATATATGCCAGGGCCATAGTATTGGGAGTCTCATCAGATTTCATCTGAGCAGTAATTCTGGTCATTATTGAGTTTTTGGTTTTGTTCCACATTTTTCCTCCCACTCAAATCAGGATCTCCAGATTTGATCTTTTCCTGAGTGGTTGGCATTGGTAGTCAGGAACCATCTAGTTCTTCTGGTCTTGAGGGACATTGTGTCCTATGGCTGTTTACTTCCAAACGCCTTTTTTGTTTGTTTGTTTGTTTTCATTTTTCTTCGCTTCCAATGCTAGGAGATATGGAGCAAGGCTTTTATGTATTTTGTTATGCCAATTGAGTCCGATGTCCCCCAGTACTATTGTCCTGAGATGATAGATTGATTGGTTCTCTTTCGCATAGTGTCTGGTTGTCTGTGAGGGATTACGTTATGTCTGTCTTCTATTGTTTCTGTAAGGACTGCAGGTATTTTGTATCATTGGTGTCTGTGCAAGATTAGCCTCAGCTGAATCTATCCTTGTTCTAGAATATACTCCTGTTCAGTGACCCCCATCTGATCATCTCAGGTGTGTATGTGTTTATCTGTAGCCTAGTGTTTGGTATGAATGGCAATGCAATATTATGGACACATTGGTTGGTATTGGCATCTGTTGTCTATCTCTTATGTGCACAAGTCTGTGTCCTCCTATTTTCTAATGGTATCATGGTGGTCACAGATCATTTCCGTATATCACTCCCCCTACCCACATCAGCGTGTGAGCCCCAACTAGCCTGAAATTAATCCTTCCCCTTCCCTCCCCATCCCAGTAACCTACAAAATGATTTCCCTTTCCCAAGAAAACCCTTCTTTGTCTGTTTACAGTAATGGGCTCATACAGTACTTGTCTTTCTGTGATTGACTTATTTGACTCAGCATAGATGGATGGGTCTGTATCTGGACTTTTAATTCTCTTCCATTGGTCTATCTGTCTATCATTGTACCAATACTATGCTGTTTTGACTACTGTGGGTGTATCGCAGTTCTTAAGATCTGGGATTGTGAGACCTCCTACTTTGTTTTTCTTCTTGAGAAGTACTTTGTTTATCTGAGGTCTCATTCCTTTCCATATGAAATTAGTAGTTGGTTTTCCACGTCTTAAAAACTTTTGTTGGAATCTGTATTGTGATTGCATTAAATGTGTAGATTGCTTTAGATATTATTGACATTTTAACAATATGAATTCTACCTATCCATGAACAAGGTAGGTTCTTCCATTTATGTAGTTCCCCTGTTGTCTTTTGGAGCAGTGTTTTATAGTTTTCTTTGTATAGGTCTTTTGTGTCTCTGGTGAGGTTTATTTCTAAATATTTTATCTTTCTCATAGCTATTGTAACTGGTATTGTTTCCCTTATTTCTTTATCAGAGGACTTTTTGTTGGTGTAGAGGAATTCCACTTCTGTAAATATTTATAGCCATAGAAACCCAATGGGGTTTGCTATGAGTCGGAATTGACTTGGTACAGTGAGGGTTTTGTTTTGTTGAATATGTAAGTCTGGTGGAGATGATTTTCAAAGTAGTAATTGACAAGATATTTTCTCCCTGGCATAATGTCCAACCCTGACCTTCTGATAACATACAGAGCATGGAGACCAATCACTGCCATACCACCACATAAAAAAAAAACTACAGGAAAAAGCACCCATGATTGAGGATGTTGTTGTTGTTATGTGCCACTGAGTCAGACCCGATTCATAGTGACCCATCCTTGGGTTTCTGAGGCAGTATACCTACGGAAGTAGATTACCCCATATTCCTTCCAAGGAGTGGCTGCTGGGTTTGAACTGCAAACCTTCTGGTTAGCAGTCAAGTGCTTTAGGCATTACGCGAAGCAGCTTGTAATTGCAAAAGACGAATATGAACTGAATTCAAATAAGTATAATTCTCAAGAAAGTGATTGCACATGCACACACACACACACACACACAAATGATTATGGAGAAACATTTCCTTACACTTACCCCATATTAATAAGAATATTAATAAGAATGTGATAAATGAATGACTTTAAGGTAGGAGAAGGGTGTGGGTGGGGAGAAGATAGAGTTATAGAATAAAAGAAAGAAAAAAGTATGGAGTTATCTTTTTTTTCATTTGTTTTTCCTTTGAACTACATGTCTTGTAAAAATTGAAGGATGGCAATGAAGTAAATCTGTGAATATATGAAGTCATCATGGGAAACTTTGGTGGAGACAGAGAAAGGAAGAGAATGGTTTGCTAACTTTCAATTGATAGCTGAGAATGGCAATCCCAGATGCATTCTGAATTTGAGGGTAAGCTAGAACCATGGTGGTCTAGAATTTCTGTGTGCTCAATATTGGTAAAGATGGGAAACCCAAGTTCCCCGTGTACTCAGAATGAGAATGAGTTTTCTTTACAATTACCCAAATGTATGTATGTTTCCTTCATGTCTAAGTTTATTTCACTGTATGATATTATGCTATTTTGTGTCTATAGATCAATACTAAAGCAAAAGAGCTGTATTTATTTTGTTGCAATTTTGATGAAATTCTATTTCTCACCTAGGAAAGAATAAGTCATTCCTGGGGCCTTCCCCCTCCCCCCCAATAAAGTAGTAAATAAACTTGTGCAAATGGTAGCATAGTGCCTAAGGCACTTGACTGCTAACCTGAAGGCCTTTAGTTCAAATCCACCAGCCACTCCTCAGAAGAAAGGTTGGGCAATCTACTTCTGTAGTGATACCACCTCGGAAACCCAAGGAGGGGTTGCTATGAGTTGGGTCTGACTTGATGGCACATAACAGCAACAACGACATCTTTTACTACAGTTGTCGCAAGGTATTCTTGAATGTCAGAGTAGAGCTGTGTTCCATAGGGTTTTCAATGACTGATTTGTGGGAACTAGATCACTAGGACTTTCTTTCAAGGCACCTCTGGATGAACTTGAGCTTGTAAACTTTGGGTGAGTAGCTGAGTGTATTAAGCATTTGCATCACTCAGGAATTCCATGTTACCTATAAATTCACTCAATTGGTTACTATGTATTAATGATGAAGAGTACTGAATTATTTCCTCTGTATTGTGGTACTTGACATCTTTCTGTAGGATAGCTTAGGTACCATAACATATAATATAGGGCTATGTGACACAGAGACTGAAGAAGGATGCAAGTGTTAATCTGTATTTTAGAATGTTATATATTGACATATAATAAGTATAAATTAAAATTATAAAGTATAATTCCCACACCCAATGGATCATCTTGCTTACCCCTCTACTTATATCTACCTCCCATGTATACATCTGCACTTTGGAGATCTCTATAAGAAAGTGTCACCATAGAAACACCTAAGAAAGAAAGAAAGAAAGAAAGAAAGAAAGAAAGAAAGAAAGAAAAAACAGAAACTCTAGTACTGATAAGTACCTTTCTCTCAGGTTGTTAATGAGCCTTCCTCCAATCTTGATGTTGCATTCTTCTTCACATAGTCTAGATTCTCAGATTATTTTTTGAGCATACAATTTGAATAAACATATTGAAAGAATACAATCCTGATATACATTTTCTGATTTTAAACCATGCAATATCTACTTGTTCTGTTTGAATAACAGGCTCTTGATCTATATGCAGGTTCTTCATGAACACAATTAAGTGTCTTGCAATTCTTATTCTCTGCTATGTTATTTATAATTTGTTATGATCCACACAATCTAATGCCTTTGCCTTGGTGAAAACATGCTTGCTGAAACTGAAGAAGACTTGAAGCACTTACTAATGAAGATCAAAGACTACAGCTTTCAATGTAGACTATACCTCAAAAGATTGATGGTCCCAGATACTGTGGACTGGCACAAGATTGAACCAATCTGTCTTGGAAGACATGCAGTCAGAATGCTCCTTAGAAGCCAGAATCGCCAGACTTTATCTCTCATACTTTGGTCATGGTATCAGAATGAACTTGCCCCTGGAGAAATATATCCAGTTTGGTAAAGTAGAGGGTCAGTGAAAAAGAAAAAGACCCTCAGTGAGAATGACTGACATAGTGGTTGCAACAATAGAATCACGTATAGCAATGATTGTGCAGATGGCTCAGGTGGGTCAGTGTTTCATTCTGTTGTACATAGGGTTGTTATGAGTCAGAACTGACTTGATGGCACCTAACAACAAGAATAACAAAACATAAGCTTAATTTTGAAGACTACTTGGGCATTTTATTAACATGTTTCTGTTTTATATTTTAATCAATATAACCTAAGGAATGGCAAGATACAAAGTAGATAGTTGTTCATTAGAAAACTGCTTGATTTAACCATTCTTCTCAAATATGTTAATATTAATTTAGATGCCTCTACACAACCAATCCCAAACAAAACAAACAGTTAAGACCAAGGAAATAAGAAACTAATGTACTTTTCACCCTAAATAATTTAGTGCCTTCAATAAAATAACCTTTCTATAATTGGGTTAGGAACTCTGGGGGCATAGTGCTTAAACCATTTGACTGCTAACCAGAAGGCTGGCAGTTCAAGTCCACCAGCCATTCCTCAAAAGGAAGGTTGAGAAAATTACTTTTGAAGTGATACCATCTCAGAAACTCAAGGACATGTTGTTTTGAGTCAGGTCCAACTCCACGGCAGTGAGTTTGGTTTGTTTTGGTTAGGTTATAATTGGGTTATCCACCAATGTAGTTATTCTAGTTTTCACACAATTGTCATCACTTATGACTATTCTCACTGATACTGTTTTCTAAGGAGCGGATCATAGTAAAGTGATGAAATAAGTATTAAGCAATAACTATAACCCTTAGAGGGCTGTTGTAAATGGTCAAGTCTCAATATCAGAAAGTCTTTATTCTGACCTTGAATAAAGAGCCAAATTTACTTTTCTTTATGTAGTTAGAACTCAAACTCACTGCCTGGGAGTCAGATCCGACTCACAGCGACCCCTCCTTGGGTTTCCAACGTGGTGTCCCTATGGAAGTACACAGCTCAGTCTTCCTACTGAGGAGTGGCTGGTGGGTTTGAACTGCCAGCTTTCTGGTTAGCAGTCAAATGCCTTAGGCACCAGGCCACCTGAGCTCCTTTTAACAGAGTTAGAAAATTTTAATTCAAAACAAAATTGCAAAGGTTAAGTTAATTTGAATTGTTTGTTAGAAGAAAGTTTTAAGTAAAATATAAGGCTTTTCTGGTTTGATATGGCTCAACAAGATGTCTATGAAATCCAGATTAATCTAGGTAAATAATTAGATGCTGAAGATTAAAAAAAAAAAAAAAAATTCCAAGGATTCACAAGGCCTCTCTGGACATAGGGTGCAGGAAGCTGTCTGTTTTGATAAATTTTCCCAAAACCTTCTTCCACAGAATTTTGTCATATGGATGTAGTATCTATGTTGATTTATTAGGAGGAAGATTGGTCATATGAGATTGGAAAGTTTCCTCTGATACCAAAACTCATATATCTTTGAGAAATGGTTTCTTGTACCTAAGAAAATTCAGAAATGAATGGGATTTCCAAGAAATATGATCATTATAAAGCCACAGTAATTGTAATATTTTTAGCTAGTAGTTTTATGTTAGAATAAACAGAGAATGAAGAGTTAAGAAGTAAATCAAAGAACATATAAACATTAATTTCATAATGAAATTGGACTTTAAAATCAGTTGGCAAAAGAAGGAAAAAAAGATTCAGTAAAATAGTGTTGCAAAAAATAGTAAGTCATTTCATTCAATTATGTGACTGTATGTGTATGTGTGTGGGTGTGCAGGTAGATCACTATTTTTTTTTTCCTTAAAATAAACAAGCTTAAGATAGCTTAAAATATTTTAAAACTTAAAAATACTTAAATTATTGTTAGATGTGTATGTTTTAACTTTATGAATGAAGAAGTCTTTATTTATGCAACATACAACACTCCACAACCATAAAGGGAAAAGTTTATACATTTGACATTAAAAAATTAAAAAAAAATTTTTTTTTGGTTAAAAGTAACAGAAATAAATCAGTGTATTAATGATAAAAGAGTGAAATATGACCCATATTATAAGGGGTGGATTATCTCAATCCATAATGAGGTTTTATATATCAGTGACAAAAAAAGATATCAACATGTTCATTATTAAAATAAGAATCAAGTGGTCAAGGAATATTTGTACATCTTTATTAATAATTGAATAATGTAAAATTAAATATTTAATTGAAAAACAATAAAAATGGCATTCTGTCTTGCATATATCAGATTAGGAAAGTCTAGACATATATTTATGGATTTTCTGTTAAAGTAGTGCAAGGAGCTCTGGTGGTGTAGTGGTTATGACAGCTAACCAAAATGTTGGTGGTATGAACCACCCAGCTTCTCCACAGAAGAAAAATGAGGCTGTCTTTTTTGGTAATGATTTGTAGCCTTGGAAACCCAATGAGTGTCTCTGTGAGTTGGAATCGACTTGATAGCAGTGAGCGTTTTTGAGTTTTGAGTTCCTATAGTGGATAAACTCTGAAAACTCAGTGTAGTGTATCTATCTATCTATCTATCTATATACATACATACACGTAGAGGATCCCTGGTGACACAGTGGTTAAAGCAGTTGGCTGCTAATCAAAAGGTCAAAGGTTCACCCCTACCAGCTGCTTTGCAGCAGAATGTTGTGGCAGTCTGCCTGTATAAAGATTACATCTTGGTAAACTCTGTGGAGCAGTTCTACTCTGTTATATAGGGTCATTATGAATTAGAATCTCCTAGATGGCAGTGGTTGTGTGGAGATAATTGCCTGTATTCCTCAGTAGACTAGTTAATAAAAGACAAATCAAAACAGAAAACAACAACAAAAATAGATTTTATTTCTACTTGACATTATAACACAAATATATTTTAGATAGATTAATGTGAAAATGAACTTTAAAAAAACAAGTCTATCAACAGATGAATGGATAAACAAATGTGATATATACATAAAATGGAATATACCTTAGTCACACAAAAAAAATAAATAAAGTCCACAAAAAAATAAAGTCCAGATACATGCTACAACAAGAATGAACCTTGAAAACATTATGTTGAATGAAGTAAGTCTGTCACAAAACAATAAATGTTGTATGAATCCACTTATATGAAATGTGCAAGTGTATAGGGACCTCCTTAAAGCAGAGTTGACTTTAATGACATGGATGGAGTAAAGCTTTCGGGATCTTCATTTGCTAATGGAGTACCACTGAAAATAAGAAGAAACAGATGAAAACTTTCATTAATAATCAGAACTTGGAATGCATGAAGTTTGAATCTAAGAAATTGAAAGTTGTCAAAAATGAAACAAAACACATAAAGTTCGATGTTCTAGAAATTAATGAGCTGAAATGGACTGGTATTGACCATTTTGAATCAGACAATCATATGATCGATCTACTATGCCAAGAATGATAAATTGAAAAGGAATTGTGTTGCATTCATCATCACAAAGAATATTACAAGATCTATACTAAAGTACAATATCATTAGTGATAGAGTAATATCCATACACCTATGAGGAAGATCTGGTAGCATAGTGCCTAAGGCACTTGACTGCTAACCAGAAGGCTGGCGGTTCAAACCCACCAGCCACTCCTCGGAAGGAAGGTTGGGCAATCCTACTTCCGTAGTGATACTGCCTCGGAAACCCAAGGAGGGGTCACTATGAGTCGGGGCCGACTGGACGGCAAATAACAATAACAATAACAATGAGGAAGATCAGTTAATACTAAATATTATTCAAATTTACCCAGCACCTACTAAAGCCAAAGATGAAGAAATTGGAGATTTTTCCTAACTTCTACAGTCTGAAATTAACCAAACAAGGAATCAAGATGCATTGATGATTACTGGTGATTGGAATGTATAAGTTGGAAATGAAGAATCATTAGAAGTTGGAAAATACAGCCTCAGTGATAGATATAATGTCAGAGATAGAATGATAGAATTTTGCAAGACTAACAATTTATTCCTTGCAAATATCTTTTTTCTACAACATAAACAGCAGCTATATACTATGGCTTTCACCAGATGGCATAAACAAGAATCCAAATGACTCCATCTATGAGAGATGTCATGGAGAAACTCAATATCACCAGTTAAAACAAGGCCGAAAGCTGACTGTAGAACAGAACATTGATTGGTCACAAGCAATTTCAACTTGAAGCTGGAGAAAATTAAAAGAAATCCATGAGAGCCAAAATATGATTTTGAATATATCCCACTTGAATTTAGAGATCATCTAAAGAATGGTTTTCACTCATTACATACCATTGACCATACACCAGATGAATTGTGAGATGACATAAAGAACATCATGCATGAAGAAGGAAAATGGTCATTGAAAAGACAGGAAAGAAAGAAAAGACTGAAATGGATGTCAGAATAGACTCTGAAACTTGCTCTTGAATGGAGAGTAGATAAAGTAAATGAAAGAAACGACAAGATTAAAAGGCTGAACAGAAGATTTCAAAGGGCAGCTTGAGAAAACAAAGTAAAGTATTATTATAATGAGATGTGCAAAGACCTGTAGTTAGAAAACCAAAAGGTAAGAACATGCTTGACATTTCTCAAGCTGAAAGAACTGAAGAAAAATTAAGCCCCTAGTTGCAATGTGGAAGGATTTTCTCGGCAAAATATTGAATGATTCAGGAAGCATCCAAAGCAGGTAGAAGGAACACAGAGTCAGTGTACCCAAAATAATTGGTTGATGTTCAACTATTTCAGGAGGTAGCATATGATTAAGAACCAATGGTAATGAAAGACGAAGACAAAGCTACACTGACAGAATAGGTGAAAAACAAGGCTGCAGGAATTGATGGAATACTCACTGAAATGTTTCAACAAATGGATGCAGCACTGGAAAGCTTACATGTCTATGCCAAGGTATTTGGAAGACAGTTATCTGGCCAACTGACTGGAGGAGATCTATATTTGTGTCCATTCCAAAGAAAGATGATCTTACATAATGTGGAAATTATTGAACAATATTGTTAATATTACACAAGTAAAATTTTGCTAAAGATAATTCAAAAATGGTTAGAGCAGTGTATTGACAGAGAAATTCAAGCTGGATTCAGAAAAGGATGTGAAATGAGGGATACTGCTTCTGTCAGATGGATCTTGGGTGAAAGCAAAGAATACAAAAAAGATGTTTACCTGTCTTCTATTGACAATGCAAAGGCATTTGCCTATGTGGATCAAAATAAATTTTGGATAACATTGCAAAGAATGGGAATTCCAGAACACTTTATTGTACTAATGAGGAACTTGTACATAGATCAAGAGGCTGTTGTTTGAACAGAACAAGACAATACTACATGGTTTAAAATCAAGTAGGGTGTGAGTCAGGGTTGTATGTTTTCACTATACTTATTAAAACTGTATGCTGAGCAAATAATACAAGAATCTGACTATATTAAGAAAAATGTGGCATCAGGATTGGAGGGAGACTCATGAACATCCTAACATTTAGAGATGACACAATCTTGTTGCTGAAAATGAAGATGACTCAAAGCACTTACTAATGAAGATCAAAGACTACAGTCTTCATTATTGACTACACCTCAAGATAAAGGAAACAGAAATCCTCACAAATGGACAATAAGCAGAATCACAATAAATGAAGAAAAGATTGAAGTTGTCAAATATATCATTTTGTCTGAATCCAAAATCAATACCTATGTATGTATGTATGTACACACACACACACACACACACACACACACACATATATATATATATATACTCACACAAACACACAGAGATGTACACATGAAGAAATTGAAATTGATTTTATTTTATCAACTTCTGTAGTCTGAAATTGATAAAATATAATCAGTATGCATTGATAATTACTGGTGATTGGAATGAAAAAGATGGAAACAAAGAAGGCTGATCCATTGGAAACTATGGCTTTGGTGATAGAAATGACACCATTCTATCAATGTCACAGATCCCATAACAAAATTTTTCAGAAGTAGTGACTTATTCTTTGCAAATATCTTTTTTTTTTTTTTTTACCATCATAATCAGTGACTATCACATGGTCCTCATGAGATGAAATACACAAGATCAAAAAGACTACATCTGTGGAAAGAGATGATGAAGAACCTCAATATCATCAGTCAGAACAAGATCAAGGATTGACTACAGAACACATCATAAATTACTCATATGCAAGTTCAAGTTGAAGTTGAGGAAAATTAAAACAATACAACTTAGAGTAGAATATATAAAGAAAGCAAATTGTCATTATAAAGATTGGGGAAAAAAGAAAAGATAAAAATGGATGTCAGAAAAAACTCTGAAACTTGCCCTTGAATGGGGAGCAGCTAAAGCACATGGAAAAAAATAATGAGTTGAACAGAAGATTTATGTAATAAATAGACTATCAAGCATATGAGGAAGACCCATTAATATGACTATTATCAATTTATGCACCAACCACCAAAACCAAAGAGGAGGAAATTGAAGATTTTTATCAACTTCTGCAGTCTGAAATTGACCGAACATGCAATCAGGATGTGTCAATTATAACTGGTGACTGAAATGCAAAAGTTGGAAACAAAGAAAAATCACTAGTAGTTGGAAAATTTGGCCTTGGTGACAGAAATAATGCTGGAACTCGAATGGTAGAATTTTGCAAGACCAATGACTTATTCATTGCAAACACCTTTTTTCAACAACACAAATGGTGGCCCTACATGTGGATTTCACCAGATAGAGTACACAGGAATCAGATTGACTACATCTGTCAAAAGAGGCA
>NW_006922055.1:402129-406011 GCF_000298275.1 Orycteropus afer afer | reverse complement strand
TATTCTCACAGCTGGTCCAATGAGCAGCATCACAATAAATGGAGAGAAGATTGAGGTTGTCAAAGAATTCACGTTGCTTGTTTCTACAATCGATGTCAATGGAAGCAGCAGTCAGGACATTAGAAGACGTGTAGCATTTGGAAGGTCAACCACGAAGGAACTTTTTCAAGTGCTGAGGAGCAAGGATGTCTCCTTGAGGACTAAGGTGCACCTGACACAAGCCATGATATTTCCATTTGCCTTGTATGCATGTTAGAGCTGGACAATGAATAAAGAAGACTACAGAAGAGGTGATGCTTTTTAGTTGTGGTGCTGGCAAAGAAGGCTGAAAGTACCATGAACTGCTAAAAGAACTAACAGATCTGTCCTAGAGAAAGTGGACCCAAAATGCTCCTTGGAAGCGAGAATGGCCAGAC
Source organism: Orycteropus afer afer (assembly GCF_000298275.1). NCBI lineage: Eukaryota > Metazoa > Chordata > Mammalia > Tubulidentata > Orycteropodidae > Orycteropus > Orycteropus afer. Next base: position 405,595 of record NW_006922055.1, on the reverse strand, counting down.
TTCATCTCACCTACTTTGGTCTTGTTGTCAGACAGGACCATTCCCTGGAGAAGAATGTCATGCTTGGTAAGGTGGATGGTTGACAGACCATTGAAAGAGGGGAAGGCCTTCAATGAGATGGATTGACATGGTGGCTGTGATGATGGGCTCAAGTATAGCAGGGATCATGGAGCTGGTGCGGGATCAGGCAGTGTTTCGTTCTGCTGTGCATGGGGTCACTATGAGTCAGAAATGACTGGACAACACCTAACAACAACAATGATAGTAATATTCATGATGTTCCAAGGTAGGTAGACATAAATTATAAGAAAATGTAAGTGCCTAAAATAAGTGTTACATTACATGGCCAAATCAAATATCTTTCTATGCTTTAATTTTCTAATAGCTGTAATAATCCTAATGCCAACAGTTTTACCTAAGATGATTTCATCCTCACCCAGACAAGGGACTTGGTGCAAGAGAGCAGAGAAATGTCAAAGAAATGAACTCTTGATTTGCAGAGTAGGAAGGAATTCTATCTACGTTCAAAGTGAGGTAGCAAGGACAGAAGACAAAGGTGGGGATGAAGGCGTGGAGCTGGCATATTGAATTCAAGTAGGGAATGTCTCAGGCTGGAGGAACATTTAATGTTTCACCTACTCCCATAGTATCTAGGCAGCCCACAGATAATTGTGGTAACTGAGTGTTTGTAGGAATATGAGAACAGTTCTTCTCATAAATCCTCTCTCCTTTCCTGGAAAGACTCCATCAGATTTCTCTTCAGAGACTAAGAAGATAGGAGCGCTGGTGGCATAGTGGTTAAGCATTCAGCTGCTAACTGAAAAGTTTGAACTCACCAGACAAAGCAGTCTGCTTCCATAAAGATTATAGCCCTGGAAACCCTATGGAATAGTTCTACTCCATCCTATAAAGTTGCTATGAGTCAGAATTCACTCGATGGCAATTTTTTTTTTTTTTTTGGATTTGCTGCCTAGTTTCATATTTTCTCAAGTCTACTTCCAATTCTTTCTCGACAATGCCATGCTTAATGCACACAGACATACACATGCACACATAAAGGGGGTGGGGGCTGGAGAAAACTACATAAATATTGTTATGGCTTAATGGGAAAAAGTGGAATTAAAAAAAAAAAGTGAGAAATTTAATATACATGCTTCTTTTATATTTTTCAAGTCAATGCTATCCACAATTTGCTATGATCCACATAATCAAATGCTTTTGCATAGTCAATAAAACATAAGGAAACATCTTTCCAGTATTCTTTGTTTTCAGCTGAGCTCCATCTGACATCAGCAATGGTATACCTTATTCCATGTCCTCTCTGAATCCAGCTTGCATTTCTGGAAGTTCTCTGTCAACACTGCTGCAACCATTTTTTAATTATCTTCAGTAAGATTTTACTTGTGTGAGATATTAATGATATTTTTTTATCATTTCCACATTCTGTGGGATCACCTTTCTTTGGAATGGGTACAAATATGGATATTTCCAGCCAGCTATCCAGGTAGGTGTCTTCCAAATCTCTTTGCATAACTGAGTGGGTACCTTTAGAGGGGCATCCGTTTGCTGATATATCTCAATGAGTATTCTGTCAATTCCAGGAGCCTTGTTCTTTGCCAATTCCTTCAGTGCAGCTTCCACTTCTTCGATACCATTGGTTCTTGATCATATGTTACCTCCTGAAATGGATGAAGATTGACCAGTTCTTTTTGACACAGTAAGTCTGTGTATTCCTTCCATCTTCTTTTGATGCTTCCTGAATCATTCAATATTTTGTCCGTAGAATCTCTTAATATTGCAACTCAAGGCTTAAATTTTACCACAGTTCTTTCAGCTTGAGAAATGCCAAGACTGTTCTTCATTTTTGGTTTTCTAACACAAGATCTTTGCACATTTCATTATAGTAATTGGCTTTGTCTTCTCAAGTTGCTCTTTGAAATCTTCTGTTCAGCTCTTTGATCTTGTCATTTCTTCCATTTGCTTTAGTTACTCTCAGCTCAAGGGCAAGTTTCAGAGTCTCTTCTGACACCCATTTTGGTCTTTCTTCCTTTCTCATCTTTTTAATGACCTCTAGCTTTCTTCATGGATGATATTCTTGATGTCATCCCACAATTCTTCTGGTTTTCAGTCACTGGTGTTCAATGTATCAAATCTATTCTTTAAATGGTCTTTAAATTCAGGAGGCATATTATCAAAGTCATATTTTCTTTCTTGTGGACTTGTTTTAATTGTCTTCAACTTCATCTTGAGTGTGCATGTGAGCACTTGCTGTTTTTTTTTCACAATCAGCTCCTGGTCATATTTTGGCCTAAGGTATTGAACTTCTCCATTGCCTTTTACCACACATGCAGTCAATCTGATTCCTGTGTATTCCATCTGATGAAGTCCACATGCATAGTCATCACTTATGTTGATGAAAAAAAGGTATTTGCAATGAATAAGTCATGGGTCTTGCAAAATTCTCTCATGCAGTCTCTAACAATATTTATATCACCAAGGCCATATTTTCCAATGATCAGTAACTCGTCTTTGTTTCCAACTGTTGCATTCCTGTCACCAGTGATAATCAACACATATTGATTGTATGTTCGGTCAATTTCAGACTGCAGAAGTTGGTAAAAATTTTCAATTTCCTCATCTTTGGCTTTGGTGTTTGGTGCATAATAATAATATTATTGCTAATATTGAATATTAATAATAATAATAATAATAATAATATTGAATATTATTGAATAATAGTGGTATTAACTAGTCTTCCATGTAGGCATATGGATAATATCCTATCATTGACAGTGAATGCCACACCATTCTTCTTCAATTCGTCCTTCTTGGCATAGGAGATCATATGGTTGTCTGATTCAAAATGGCCAACGCCAGTCCATTTCAGTTCACTAATGCCTAGGATATCGATCATTATGCATTCTATTTCATTTATGACAACTTCTATGTTTCTGAGATTCATACTTTGTGCATTCCATGTTCTGTTTCTTCCCACTTTGAATCATGGCACATCAGCAAATGGAAGTTCTAAAAGCTTTACTCCATCCACATCAAGGTTGGCTCTACTTTGAGGAGCCAGCTCATTCCCAGTGGTATTTTGAGTGCCTTCTGACCTGAGGGCCTCATCTTCAGGCACTATACTATACAGTGTTTCAGGATTGTTCATAAAGCTTTTCAGTAACATATCAGACAGTGTTTCACTGCCATTCATGAGGTTTTCACTGGCCAATTCTTTGAGAAGTGAATGGCCTCTTCCTTCTTCTGAGTCTGTCATAGCCAGGAAGTTCTGCTGAAACCTGTCTACCATGGGTAACTGTGTTGGATTGGGTTCTCTAGAGAAACACAAAAACCAGCAAAGTATATATATATATATATATATATATATTTATAGAGAGAGAAAGAGAGAGAGAGAGAAATTTATCTTAGATAAATGGCTCACAAGCGTGTAGAAGCCAACAAGTTCAAG
>NW_006922055.1:385855-401859 GCF_000298275.1 Orycteropus afer afer | reverse complement strand
GTCCCTGGGATAGCATTGCAGGTAGGCCACACCCCTGGGGAAACTCCCCTTAGGCAGACCGGCCGCTTAGAACTCAGTTATGTGATCCATCATGGGAACCACCACTCACAACTGGAGTCCAGCCAAGTTGACACATCTTCAACTATCACAGTAACCCTGCTGGCATTTTGAAACATGGTGGCATAGCCTCCACCCTCATAGCAACACCTAAGTCATCACAGGATGATAAACTGAGAGACAAGTTCATCTCCCTTAGTTGTTCCTAACCCCTCTACAGCTGCCTACCTCAGGCAATGGCCTCAAAATAGAGCATTCCACAAGCAAAAAGCAATGCCCAAGCACTGGGCCTGTTTACCTCAGGCCCCAGCCTTAAGAAAGAGCCACCCGCAAGCAAAAAGCAGCCCCCAGCCCCAGGCCAGACTACCTTGGGCCCCAGCCTTAATATAGAGCCATATTCAAACCAATTGCAGCCTCCAAGCCCCAGGCTTGCCTCCCTCAGGCCAGCCTTCATATAGAGCCACCACCAAGTGAAAAGCAGCCTCCAAGCCCCAGGCTCATCTATGTCAGGCCCTGGCTTTAAGGAAAAGCCACTCCCAAGCAAAAAGCAGCCCAAAGCCCCAGGCCTGACTACTTTGGGCCCTACCCTTAACTTAATATAGAGCCACACCCAAGCAAAATGCAGCCTCCAAGCCCTGGGCCCAAGTAAAATTAAGCTGAAAATAATTTTAAAGTGGTTGCAGCAATAATTAACAGGAAACTGTCAGAAATTCAAGACAAATTCAGAGGAGGATAAGGAATGACAGGTATCATAACTAGTGTCAGATGGATGTTGGTTGAAAGCAGACTATCAGAAGACATTTACCTATATTTTATTGAGCATGCAAAGGCATTAGACTGTGTGGATCATAACAAATTATAGATAATATTGCAAAGAATGGGGATTCTAGAACACTTATTTATGCTCATATAGAACTAGTACATAGATCAAGAGACAGTCATTGAAACAGAACAATGGACACTTCATGGTTTCAAATTAATAAAGGTATGTACAGTGTTGTATCATTGTACTTAATCTGTATGCTGAGAAAACAATCTGAAAAGCTGGGTTATATGAAGAAGAACATGGCATCATGGTTGGAAGAAGACTCAATAACAACTTCAGATATACAGATGAGGAAAACTTGCTTACTGAAAGTGAAGAAGATGCAAGACAATTCCTGAGGGAGATCAAAACTATAGCCTTCCTTAAGTATGGATTACACCTTAACATAAAGAGAACAAAAAATTCTCACAACTGATCAATAAGCAACATCATGATAAATGGAGGAGAGGCTGAAGTTGTCCGGGATTTCATTTTACATGAATTCACAATCAACATTTATGAAAGCAGCAGTCAAGAAATCAAACAAAATATGACATTGGTCTAATTAGCTTCAGAAGACGTCTTTAGAGTGTTAAAAAGCAAAAACATCATCTTCAGGACTACAGTGTACCTGACCCAAGCCATGATATTTTCAATTGCCTCATATACAGAGGAAAGCTGGACAATTCATAAGGAAGACCAAAGAATTGATGCATTTGAATTATGGTGTTGACAAAGAATACTAAACATACCATGGACTGCCAGAAAGAAAGAACACATTTATCTTGGTAAGAAGTATAGCTGTAATTCTCCTTAGAAGTGAGGATTGTGAGACTTTGTTTCATGTATTTTGGACATGTTATCAGGAGGGACCAATCTCTGGAGAAGGATATTATAGCTGCTAAAGCAGAGGGTCAACAAAAAAGAAGGAGGCCTTCAATGAAATGGCTTGACACAGTGGCTGCAACAATGGGCTTCAACATAGCAACAATTATGAGGATGACACAAAACCATGCAGCATTTCCTTCTGTTGTACATAGGGTCACATTGAGTTGGAACTGATTCAATGGCACCTAACAACACACATACATACATACATACATATATTATGTTAGGTGTATATGTACTCAGAGAGCAGAGATCACATAAGTTATGTTTTCCTGAGTATTAAATTTTGCAGAAAATTTCAAAGCCCATGTATTTCAAAAAGCAATTATATAAATTATAAGTACAAATAAATTGCCTTTAAATGGAGTCAATTAGTGTAGTTCCATCTTGTGTTTGGTACAAAGGACTATATATATCCTTAGTACACATGAGGAAACTACACTAATTGACTCCATTTTAAAAAATTCACAGAGAGTTTAAGAAGCTTCACAAAAGTCTCCCAGCTGAGTGGCAAAGCTTGAGTTTTGCACTGGAACAAGTTAAATGTGGATTCAATTTTTCTAACCACCACGCAGTGCTCTCTCTCTCCTTTCTGTTAGGATTCATTTTATACAATTACTTCAGAAATATATATGCTTTGAAGCTTACTGTAAAATTTAACTTACTCTGGAAACCATAATGCACATGTTCTCTGCTGAAAGGTGTTCTGGTGCTTAGTGAATAAGACATTTGGCTACTAACCAGATCAGTGGTTCAAACCCACCATTCCACAGTAGGAAGATGGGGCAATCTATTTCCATAAAGATTTACAGCCTCAGAAACCCAATAAAGGTCACTAAGAGTCAGAATCGACTGTATGGCAGTGAGCTAACCCCCCACCATGCTCTCTGAGTTTCAATATGTTGTTGTTGTTATGAAACCCACCAGCCACTCCTCGGAAGGAAGGTTGGGCAATCCTACTTCCGTAGTGATACTGCCTCGGAAACCCAAGGAGGGGTCGCTATGAGTCAGGGCTGACTCGACGGCACATAACAACAATAACAACAACAACATGTGCCTTTGAGTCGACCCAACTCATAGCGACCCCTCCTTGGGTTTCCGAGGCAGTATCACTATGGAAGTAGATTGCCCCATCTTTCTTCTGAGGACGGGCTGGTGGGTTTGAACCTCCAGCCTTCTGGTTATCAGGCAAGTGCCTTAGGCACTACTCTACCAGAGTTCCTTGTACAAAAATAAATGAACTCTGATGAGGCAAGACCAAACTCCTTAATACTTTGATGGATGTAAAGAAAGTCATTGATTTTCAGTTTATTCAACTCTCTTCTTGTGAGGATAGGAGCTATGACTTCCAAACTCTTTACATGTCAGAGCTAAGCCTGGAAGAACAGAACAGTACTGAGTTCTGCATTTTCAGATTTAGATAACTAGTAAGTAACAAACAGCATAATATGATGGAGAAATTTGGCTTGACTTACTCAAAGTCACAGTGCCCAATGATTATTTAAGTATGGATTATTTCCCTTAACTCTCTTTGTGGCTCTTTCTACTCTTGTGCTAGTGGTACACTATGCATGTCCAATTTTGTTGTACATTTAGTTGAATAAAAAAATAAAAGAAGAAGAAAAGAAGTGGAATTTGAGAGAGAAATATAATCTTGGAGAAGAAAATCAGTGCTAGTAACTTAATGCACTTGAAACCACGATAAATTTTTCATACAGAAAATATTTCTTTATGGGAAATTTGAGCCATAGTGTGTTGTTCTGTGTAACATTTCTGGAACCTCAGTTTTAGAAATGATGCTGGAGATTGTATGATAGAATTTTGCAAGTCCAATGACTTGTTCATTGCAAATACCTTTTTTCAATAACACAAATGGTACCTATACACATGGACTTTACCAGAGTACACAGGTATCATTTTGACTACATCTGTGGGAAAAGATGATGGAGAAATTCAATATCTTCAGCCAAACAAGCCCAGGAGCTGACTGTGGAAAACAGCATTAATTGTTCACATGTAAGTTCAAGTTAAAGCTAAAGACAATTAAAAGAAGTTCACAAGAGTAAAAATATGACCTTGATTCTCTCTCTCCTTAATTTAGAGACCATCTAAAGAATAGGTTTGATGCTTTGAACACCAATGACTGAAAACCAGAGGACTTGTGGGATCAAGAACATCATCCATGAAGAAAGCAAAAGATCATTAAAAGTCAGGAAAGGGAGAAAAGACCAAAATGAATGTCAGAGGAGTCTCTGAAACTTGCCTTTGAAAGGAGAGTAGCTAAAACAAATGGAAGAGATGACAAAATAAAAGAGCTGAACAGAAGATTTCAAAGAGCAGCTCAAGAAGACAAAGTCAAGTATTATAATGAAATGTGCAAAGACCTGGAGGTAGAAAACGAATAGGAAGTACATGCTCAGGATTTCTCATGCAGAAAGAAATGAGGAAAATATTTAAGCCTAGAGAATTGCAATATTGAACGTTTCCATGGGCAATATGTTGAATGATGCAAGAAACATCAAAAGAAGATGGAAGAAATACACAGTCAACACACCAAAAAGAATTGGTGGATCATCATCCATTTCAGCAGGTGACATATGATCAAGAACCAATGATACTGAAGGAAGTAGTCAAAGCTGCATTGAATAAACTGGCAAAAAAACAAGGCTCCAGAAATTGACAGAATACCCACTGAGATGTTTCAACAAACAGATGCTGCACTGGAGGCACTCACTTGGCTGTGCCAAGAGATTTAGAAGACAGCTACCTGGCCAACTGACTAGAAGAGATCCATATTTGTACCCATCCTAAAGAAAGGTAATCCTACAGAATGTGGAAATTATCAAACAATATCATTAATATCACACATAATATCACACACAGTGAAATCTTACTGATGATGATTCAAAAATGGTTGTAGCTGTATTTTGACAGAGAACTTCCAGAAATGGAAGATAGATTCAGAAGGGGATGTAGAACAAGGGAAATCATAGCTGATGTCCAATGGATCTTGGCTCAAAACAAAAAATACCAAAAAGATATTTACTTGTGCTGTATTGACTATGCAAAGGCATTCAATTGTTTGGATCATAACAAATTGTGGATGACATTGAGAAGAGTGAGAATTCCAGAACACTTAATTGTACTCATGAGGAACCGGTACATAGACCAAAAGGCTGTCGTTCAAACAGAACAAGAGGATACTGCATGGTTTAAAATCAGGAAGGGAGTGTGTCAAGGTTGTATCCTTTCACCATACTTATTCAATCTGTATGCTGAGCACATAATCTGAAAAGATGGAATATATGAAGAAGGATGTGGCATCAGGATTGGAGGAAGTCTCATTAACAGCCTGAGATATGCAAACAACACAACTTTGCTTGCTGAAAGTGAGGATGACTTGGAGCACTTACTCAGGAAGATTGAAAACTACAGTCTGCAGTATGGATTACATCTCAATATAAAGAAAACAAAAATCCTTACAACTGGACCAATAAGGAGAATCACAATAGATGGAGAAAAGATTGACGTTGTTAAAGACTTCATATTACTTGATTTTACAATCAACACCAATGGAAGCAGCAGCCAAGACATCAGATGATGTATTGCATTGGACAAATCTGTTGCAAAAAAACCTCTTTCAAGTACCGAAGAGCAAAGACACATCCTTGAAGACTAAGCTGTGCTTAACTCAGGCCTTGGTATTTTCAATCACCTACCGTGCATGTGAGAGCTGGACAATGAATAAGGAATAAGGAAGACCAACAAAGAGTTGATGCTTTTCAGTTGTGGTGTTGGTGAAGATTGTTGAAAGTACCATGGACTGCTAAAAGAACTAACAAATTTGTCCTCGAAGAAGTGCACCCAGAATGCTCCTTGGAAGTGAGAATGGACAGACTTTGTCTCACCTTCATTGGTCGTGGTGTCAGAAGGGACCATTCTCTGGAGAAGGATGCCATGCTTGGTAAAGTGGAGGGTCAATGAAATAGGGGAAGGCCCTCACCAAGATGGATTGACATAGTCACTGCAGTGATGGGCTCAGGTATAGTAGGGATCGTGAGGCCAGCAGAGAACCAAGCAGTACTTCATTCTGTTGTACATAAGGTTGCTATGAGTCAGAGTCAACTGGATGACACATAACAACAAAAACAAGTACCTGAAATCTTTAGTGTTAGTTAAATGGCATCTGTTCTACAGAAGATAATGTTATAATCTAAATATCCTTGAGACACATGTGATGTGGCCCAATATAAAGCAACAAAATAATCCTGTCCAGCACGATTTATGCAAGGCCACTGTCATATCTGCTTCTTACCAACACCAAATGTAAACCCTTAATGACTCATACTTCAGAGGCATTTGTGCATTTTTGATGGTCTATAGATAATTTTTATTCTGGGTGACTTCAGTAATATTCAGAGTTTCTCCACTGTGTCTGAAGTCTCTGAGCTTACTATATACAAATATTAAAGAAGAAATTGAAGAAACTTGTAGGAGAGACAGAGAGACAGAGAGAGATTCATTCAAGTCTTACACAATTTATCTCCTAGCAACATAAGGAAGCACATTATTATTTCTTCCTCCTAAAATTAATTAAAAGAGCCCTATTAGAGAAACTGGTTATCATGCAGCTGCTAACCAAAAAAGTTGAGAGTTCACACTCATCCATCACTCCATGGGAGAAAGACCTGATGATCTGGTCCCATGAAGACTGTTGTTGTTGTTGTTAGGACCCAATGAATCAGCTCTGACTCATAGCGATGCTGCACACAACAGAACGAAACACTGCCTGATTGTGCACCATCCTCACGATCCTTGCTACACTTGAGTTCATCATTGCAGCCACCTTGTCAATCCATCTTGTTGAGGATCTTCCCTTTTTTGCTGACCCTCCACTTTACCAAATATAATATCCAAGGTTGGGCAATCTACTTCCGTAGTGATACTGCCTTGGCAACCCAAAGAGGGGTTGCTATGAGTCGGGTCCAACTCGACAGCACATAACAACAACAACAACAACGACAACATGAACAAAATTGATGAGACAAAGTCTGGTCATTCTCACTTCCACGGAGCATTCCAGCTGAACATCTTCCAGGAAAGATTTGTCTGTTCTTCTGGGAGTCCATGGTATTTTCAGAATTCTTCATTTACACCATAATTCCAAGGCATCAACTCTTCTTCACTCTTCGTTATGCATGTCCAGCCTTCACATGTATATTAGGAGACTGAAAATACCATGGCTTGGATTAGGCTCATTTTAGTCTTCAAAGTGACATCGTTGCTTCTTAACACTTTAAAGAGGGCCTCTTCAGTAGATTTTCCTAGTGCAGTATGATGTCTAACTCCTGTGAAAATTGTAGTCTAGAAAACTCTATGGAGTAGCTCTACTCTCTATATGGTATTACTATGATTCAGAATCAATCTGACAGCACCTAACAATAATAATAAAGAGGTATATATTTACATTAAATTTCTATAAAGTTTATTTTTGTTAGAACCATTTGGTCTAAAAATCACTGACAGCTTGCTTCTAAATTAGAATATATATTAATTAAAGTAAGAATATCCAGTTTACCAACAATTGTTCAGTTATTAGTTTTAATCTCTGAATTTTTTGTTTAGCCCCTGAGTGGATTAAAATGAACCACAATTTTATGAATGATGTGGTGATACAATGAATTTAACTGCTTATAAGTTAATGTTTTTTGCTAATAACATTCAAAGTACTTAGAAAAAAAAATTAAAATACTCTTGTCAAGTATTATAATTTGTGGAATTCCATGTCTTTGTATTCTGATGTATATTTTATGTCTGGCATTAATTTCTTCTATCTTAGGATATATTTTACCTTAGACCAAATAATTTGTTTTTCATTTTTCATTTAATTTTTTTCTTCTAATTTACAGAGTAGAGTTTTACATTCAACATTTTGTGTACATTTGGTTTCACTCACCAATTACCATCCTGAACCCTAACCCACTCTCCTTCTCTCCCTTCCCAGTAACCACCCCTCCAATGCCTTTCTTAGTTGTGCACTCCTGTGAGTCCTGCTTTTCTTCTGTGTGAATGTTGCCCCTCTGGTGTTTCATGGCTGATTGCTCCAAAGGATGAATCTTCGTAGAGTATGTGGGTGCATTGCCCTGTGTTGAGTGGTCTGCATGTATGTCTTATTTACTATTGGACTGACAACCAGCCCTGGGAGTAAGTTTTATCCCAGGCCTGAAGTGTATCCCAGGACCATAGTCTTGGGGGTCCCACCAGACTCCATCTGACCAGTAATTCTGGTCATTATTGTGAGTTTGGATTTTGTTCCATATTTTTCCTCACACTCTATCCAGGATCTCCAGTTTTGATCCCTTCCCGAGGGGTTGCCATTGGTAGCTGGATACCATCTAGTTCTTCTGGTCTCGAGATACATCATGTCCTAGGGCTGATTGTTTCCAAATGATCTTGTTTTTTTCACTCTTCTTCACTTTTGACAATACGAGACCATTAGCTGCATCTTAGATGTCCACTCGAAATGGGAAATGAAGGTGTTTGTATGCATAACTAAAATATTAATTCAAAGGTGATAATTTTCCAAAAGGAAACTCTACTCCTCTAAGAAGAGGGTTATAATGAGTAAAGAAGATCTACTAACCACCATTCATTGCATGCTCATCAAATGCCTCTGAATATTATGCCTGGTCCTTGAAAAATTAATTTTCAAACCATGAGTTGCTGATATATTCTTGTTGACATCACATGGATAAATAAACTGAGACTTGGTTTCCTAAAGCTATAAATGAAGAGTTAAGTTTTTATCACAGTCTATGTGACCCTAAACTTTGAAACACCTACCATAGTTTCTGGCACTCAACATTCAGTTACTTTTATATTTCTACCATTCTGCCTTCAGAGTTCAGAGTCAATATTTCCTGACATAGGGATCAGAATGTACATGACCCTCTGAAACCTTGGTATCTGTATTTTTTTTCCTGCATACAGTTATTACAGTACCAAATAATGAGTTAAATGTTCATTTCATTTTGTGAGGAAAATTAAAATTTGTATGTGGAAACTTCTGTATTTAGCAGTTACTTAGTACTTGATATTTATTTCTAACTAGTTCTGTAAAATCACATTTTTCAAGCTACATTCACCCTATAGCTCTGTAGTATACACACGATACAAAGAAGCCTGGTTAAATGCTCCACTGCTAATCAAATTATTGGTGGCTTGAATATACCAGCTGCTCCCCTGGAGAAAGATGCAGCAGTCTGCTTTCATAAATATTACAGCCTTGGAAACCCTATAGGGTGGATCTACTCTGCCTTATAGGCTTGCTATGAATCAGAATCAACTCTATGGCAGTAGGTTTTTAAGCTCATTTTATGATTTATAGTAGAATTATGGCATATAATAAGCTTTATCATGTAAAATCTGTTGTTGCCAAGTAACAATATATTACTAACTTCTAAATATTATGTACAAAAATAAATCTCATTTAAAATACCCATCATAGATGATGGGAATATTTGTTCTCTCTTTTCATCTCTTCCATAGACAGGATTAATTAGTTATACTTTCAGAGATGTAGGTCTTGAGGTTTCTTTCTAAATAAAGAAGTTCATTCTGGAGGATATTAACAGCAATAATGAAAGGATAGTGTCAGCTCTCATGGAAGCAGCAATTATTTACAGAGAAGTCTGTGGACCTGAAACCTGCCATTTCATGAAAGAGTAAGAAGTGTTCTCTCCAAATTACAGAGGTGAAGCTGACAGGCTGACAGCAAAAGGGCAAAATGATTTATTCTAGTAGGACTTTGTTAAAGGGAAAAAAGTTATTAAATAAAAGTCTTAATCTGAAAAAGCGACATTACTAAAAAGCAAGAAGAAAAGAAAATTAATAAGAAACAACCACATATACAAATGACATATTCTACAACATTAGCTTTCCCCACTTGATTAATCAAAAATAATTAGAAGAAAGGTAAGGTACACAAAAGTGCCATTTAAAACCTGTTTCTTCATTCTAATTATAAGGTAAAAATATGCAATTGGGATTAAAAATGTGGTTGAATTTATAGAAACACTTTAGATATTGACCAAAATGAAAATCACCATGTTTATACCAGTAATGTTGTCAGCTATTGAATATATAACATTTATCACAGGATTAGATTAATTACTATTTTATATGACATAAAATTGAGGATATATGTTTAAATTGAATATGGCATATTGGATATGTGTCCTATACATTTTTCTAACAAATTAGCCATTTCAGACATTTGTTTTTCTTGTAATAGTTAATTCTTACATTATAATCAGGAAAGCAAGTTAAAATACAAAAAAGAAAGGTAATGTCTGAGAAAGAACATTTGCAATATGACAGCTTTGTCTAAGATGTGGTGTTTCTGATGAGTATCAATTTCCCAACCATCCCTTTTTACACACACATGGACAAACACACACACACATAAATACAAGCACATGATAGTATAGTGGGGTCTCAAAAAGAATATATCAGATAGCCAAATTGAATTTCTTAATAATGATCAACAAAGTGATGGATTTTAATCATTATTTTCCTAAATCAATTTGAGGCACTGAATACCAAATTGCTGAAGATCAAATGAGTTGTGAGTTGACATCAAGAACATCATTCTGAAGGAAAGAAAAGGTCATTAAAAAGACAGGAAAGGAAGAAGAGATCAAAATGGAAGTCAGAAGAGTCTCAGAAACTTGATCTTGAACATAGAGTAGCTAAAGTAAATGGAAGAAATGATTAAGTAAAAGAGATGAATAGAAGATTTCAAGTGTGGCTTGAGAAGAAAAAGTAAAGTTTATAATTAAATGTGCAAAGACCTGCAGTTAGAAAACTAAAAGGAAGAACACATTTGACATTTCTCAAGCTGACAGAACTGAAGAAAAATTTAAGCCTCAAGTCACAATTTTGAAGGATTTTATGGGACAAATATTGAATAATGCAAGAAGCATCCAATGAAGAATGAAAGAATGCACAGTGTCACTGGACCAAAAATAATTTGTTGACATGCAGCCATTTCAGGAGGTAGCATATTATCAAGAACCAATGGTTTTGACGAATGAAGTCCATGCTGCACTGAAGGCATTGGCTAAAAACAAACCTTCGGGAATTGACAGAATACTAATTGAGAAGTTTCAACAAATGGATGCAATGCCGGAAGCACTCATTCATCTCTAGGGCAAGAAAATTGAAAATTTACTGGAAGAGATCTTTTTTTTTGTGCCTATTCCAAAGAAGGTGATCCAATAGAATGATGAAATTATTAAACAATATCATTAATATCATGAGAAAGTAAAATGTTCCTGAAAATAATTGAAAAATATTTGCAGCAGTATATCATTCAGAATAGAACATGGAATGAAACCAATCATTGCCTATGTCAGATGGATCTTGGTCAGAAGCAGAGAATACCATAAGATGTTGTAGTTGTTGTTGTTATGTGCCATCGAGTTGGACCCGACTCATAGCGACCCATCTTTGGGTTTCTGAAACAGTATCACTACAGAAGTAGATTGCTCAACCTTCCTTCTGAGGAGTGACTGGTGGATTTGAACTGCCAGCTTCTGGTTAACAGTCAAGTGCCTTAGACACTATGCTACCAGAGCTCCTATACCATAAGATAGTCACCTGTGTTTTCTTGATTATGCAAAGGGATTTGACTGTGTAGATCATAACAAATTATGGACAACATTTGGAAGAAAGGGAATTCCAGAAAACTGAATCGTGCTCATGTGCAAAGTTTACGTTGACCAAAAGGCAGTTGTTCGAAAAGAAAAAGGAGATAATGCATGGTTGAAATCAGGAAGGTTTGTGTGTCTGTAGTTTGCTATATAGTTCACTTCCATTCTGAGTCTGGGCTAGCTCTTGTAACCAACAAATGCAATGGAAATTATGTTAAACTTTGAGTTGATAGCCAAAATTAATTGGCAGCCATTTCAATGAGGTTTCTAGGATGACCAAGTCTTGCCATTACATCAGCTCAGGTTCCATCTAACTGCAGCCATGTGAGGAACATCCAGTGAGATCTAATCTAAACTCAATCTGCATAAAAAAACTGTGGGGCATCATAAATTGTTTTAAGCCACAGAGTTTTGGAATAGTTTGTTACATAGAAATAGTCAACTGGAACACCAACCTTATAAAAAGTGCCCATGTCCACATCTGAGCATAATCGTGCACGCTCTAGTGTTTAAATTCTTCCTCCACACTTTGTTTGGGGTAGGGGCAATGTAATGCAGCAGCAAAATGTTTGTTGTTTTTGAGTGGTCTCTAATCAATTTCTACTCATAGTGACATGATATGACAGAATGTAACTGCCCTATAGGGTTTCCTAGGCTATAATCTTTATGGGAGCAGATAGCTAGGATTTTTTTTCTCCTGCAGAGCAGCTGGCGAGTTTGAACATTTTGTTAGCAGCTGAGCACTTAACCACTGCACCACCAGGACTCCTTTCTTTGACTTTAATTTTCATGACAATAATTAATTTCATAAGTGGGTTTGCACAATTACCCAAAATCTTATTAAATATTTCTTTTCACAGGACAAATTATTATTTGAAATGAAGATTACCATCTTTTATATTTCTTGTAAAATTTCCATATGAAAAAGATCCTGGTGAAGCAATTCACCAAGAGGCAGGAGAGCTTGTCACCCAACCTAGGTTGAATCTAAATATTAATCAAGTTTCAGATTAAAATGATGTAATAGCTATTGCTTTTTCTTTCACTCCATTACCAAATTTTTAAAAAATAATACTCCTCAAATTTTCCCCAAAAGCAGTAAAATTTACACTTTTATACATCCTGGTAGCACATTTTATTTTTAGCAAACAATACTACAACTTTTTCAAGATTTAAATTATTACAGTTTATGAATGAATGTTTTCACTTGTGGGCTTATGAAGTGTCATGGATATTTCTATTTTCATACTTGTGAGATTTTTACATTCTTTTTAATTTCATGGAAGTGTTCATGGCTAGCTTTGTGGGTGTGCAAAATATACAGTTAAACAAGGTTCTTCACTTAGAAGGGCTTCACACTTGGTTTGGTGATTGAAATTGCTTTAATTCTGTCACTGTCTTTGAATTATTAATAATGTTTGAAGAAGAAGCTTTGCCTCTTCATTTTCCATCAGACTTTCCAAATGATATAACCAGTCCATAGTGATTTTTACTTGTCTGTTTCTTTGTAACTGGATAAAGCCAAGTTAGCAGTTAATAGTCCGGTCAGTGGGTATGAACAGAGTGATACATGTCATTCCTTGGTTCAATCCTTTAAATTACCAAAGGGAGATCTTTCTGTAGTGAGACTCCACCACTGATTGTGTAAGTAAATGTTGTTACAAAAATTTCCTAAGATGGAAACAGCACGATATGGTTAACCAACACAGTGGATAAGTGTGGGGAAGAAGGGGTTGGCTGGAACTGCAAAGACATTTTTGATGTATGCAGATGTAATACATGTGATAGCTATGGAGAGTGAAGTGACCTATATAGTTGCAAGGCTTCTACCTTTTCATTGAAGTGGAAAAATAGTAATCCATAGTAGACTTTAGAAGCTTAGGTGTGTATACTGTAAACCATAATAATGCAATATGAATCTTTAGTGTGGAGCAAACTAATGAGCATTTGCCCTGGAGAAATCCAGACTTTCACTTTGCAAGTCTTGGGCAGTAAAATAAGATAAAAACTTGGGAGCCAAACAGGTTTAGAGTTTGGATTAGAGGATACAGCATAGCACAGTGTCTACAAAGATGAATACTTTCATTGGGTAAACTAGAGCAAAACAGACTATAGAAGATAAAGAACATACCTCTACCTATTTTTGATTTGCCTTGATGGAACAAAAGACATAATTTCACCACAAGAAACTGAACTACTCATTGGGGAACTCAAACAAACAATTACTCTTTAAAAAAGAGCAAAAATTTCTAATTTATGGAATATACCAGATTCAATTTATGCATTATCCCTATTTACATTCTTGTTTTGATTTCTGGCCAGAGTAGCCCTAGCAAGAGCATGTGCTGTTCACTCAGTTATGGTGCTAGATCACTGCTGTGACCACCACTGCTATAGAGCAAGAGGCCTGCTATGGCAGTTAGTGCTGGTCTCTTGGATGTTTCCCATAAGACCTGCTGAAGGCTCATGTCAACCCATGCTATTTCCCTGCTTTTCCTTGTTGGTTTATTCTGCATTCAAAGATTCAGAACTGACTTGGTGTTCACCAGGGAGGGACAAATCCAGGTTTTGGGCTGACTGAAGTTAGTACACTTTTAAGAAAAAATACTATAATATTAAGAGTTGGGTACAAAACTGCATACTTATACTGAGGAAATAATGGACAAATCACTCCAAAACAGGACCATATGCACAGTCATAGAGGCTAGGATTTATAACACATCACAAAACAGAAGACAATTACATCTGACCACAAAATGGAGCATGACTACCTTATTACATAACTGCTGAATTAAATCATTACATAACAGCCAAACCAATGACAATTATGTTCCAGCCAAGTTGACACATAGCATTGACTATCACAGGTTTGATGCTGTATTAGCAGCAAACTGTCCAATCTTCTTATTAGGCTACAAATGCTATATTTGCGTACTCCCACTCAATCATTGTGTAAGAGCCACAAAGAGTATGGCTAGAAGGGCCAAGTTAACTAATTCACTAATTCTACATTCATAAAGCACCATATGATTCAGCAATCCCTTTCCTGGGTCTTTATCCTCGAGAAATGAAAACTTAAGTTTATATACAAAAATATCTGTGCACAGAGGTCTATAGTAGAGTAATTATTCATTATTGATGAATGATGTAAATGTCTTCATGATGTGAATGGATAAATATGTGTTATATCCATGTGTGATGTAGTAAATCACATAGTGTGGTTTTTCTAGCTGTAAGTCTTTATAAACTCTGTGGTGGAATCTGTCATGAGAAACTGAGTAGCTCCTGATTGCTAAAGTTATCCACCTGGGGTATTTCTGTTGAACGAGCATGAAGCAATCCTCTGGGAAGTTCACTCTCTCTCAGATTTGCATTCTGCTGTTGGGATTTGTTAGTGACCACTCTGCCAGACTCAAAAGGAGCCCTCCTAGAGGCAGAAGGAGTCTTTCTGACTGCTGGCTGAGAAAGACATGCTGCTGAGAGAAAAATGCTCCTGAGAGATGCACACTGCTGAGACAGAGACACCAAAAGACACACACTGCTGGGAGAAAGACTGAGAGAGACTTTTGGCTGAGAGACAGGGGGCTGAGAGAGACTGAGTGTTGTTCCTGAACTTGAATTGTAGCCAGGTGCTTCCCTAATAAACCCCATAATCTGTGAGTTCTGTGTGGCCACTGCAGCAAATTATCGAACTCAGCAGAGAAGTGGTGGGTACTGCGTGAGGAACAGTTGGTGTCAGGGTTGATCAAAGGGCTGGAGGAAGGTAGCATGTCTAGCTTCACAGGAATAGGATTTGGGCTATTTATGGTGATTCTGTCTTCCTCTTGTGGGATTAGAGGAGGTCAGAAGGTGTGGCCTCCTTGCCCCTTTGACATCAGGTAATGGAATCCTATTCAGCAATAAAAATAATAAGCATGAAAGTTTTTTGGTGGATCTCAAAGACATTATGATGAGTGAAAGAAACCAGTCTCCAAAGCTTATACATGTGTCAATTAGATATATATGGCATTCTTCAAAATAAAACCCTATAATGATGAACAAAAGATCTGTGATTCCTAGGGCAGGGGTGTGGAAATACTGGGATTAATATAAAGAAGTTTGGGTGGGTGATAGATTTAGTCTATGTCCTAATTGTGGTGGTGGTGACAAAAATCTATCTATATATGTGTTAAAATACATAAAACTATACACC
This sequence comes from Orycteropus afer afer, assembly GCF_000298275.1. Lineage (NCBI taxonomy): Eukaryota > Metazoa > Chordata > Mammalia > Tubulidentata > Orycteropodidae > Orycteropus > Orycteropus afer. Next base: position 386,204 of record NW_006922055.1, on the reverse strand, counting down.
AAAAAACAAAAATAAATAAATTTTACTATGCTATAAATTGAAAATTAAAATAGAAAAGATGATTAGTGAGTGGCTCAAAGATTGCTAACATAGGCAAATAGTTATTTTATTAATATATATCTTGTTGTTGTGTTGTTGTAAAGTGCCGTCAAGTTGTTTCCGACTCATAGTGACCCCCATGCACAGCAGTACAAAACACTGCCCGATCCCACACCATCCCCACAATCTCTGCTATACTTGAGCCCATCATCGCAGCCACCGTATCAATCCATCTCGTTGAAGGCCTCCCTCTCTTTCGTCGACCCTCCATCCTACCAAGCATGACATCCTTCTCCAGGGAATGGTCCCT
>NW_006922055.1:373252-382969 GCF_000298275.1 Orycteropus afer afer | reverse complement strand
AGCTGGGCTGTTACCTGTGCACCAGGTGCATCTCTCTGGGTTTTAAACACCAGAGGCTCAGCCTCAAAACTCACATCTACATGTTACCACAGTAGGACAAACCGACAGACAAGTTTGTCTTGCTGTTAGAGACCTCTCATATCACCTCCACCTGGGTCCCTGTGGCTGACTCGTCCTCTGTCTGGATTCCTGGCTTTTAATCCCCTTTCTCCTTCTCTTCTGGCCTGCTGCTTTGGGCGTCCCTGAGTTTAAGTATATTATCTTAAATACCTGCATTATACTTTCTTCCCATTTCAGGCTTTACAAGTATAGGAATTTTGATTAGTTCTATTTTATGATATTCCCATTAAAAGAGAAAGAAAAGTTCATAAAGTTCTTTATAATTTTATGCACTGCATTCATAAGCATATTCTTGACAGGAGTGAACTTCTATTTTGTGTAAGTATCAATGAGATTCAAATCCTCTACTCATAAATTTACACACTTGATTATTGAATGACTTCTTCATGGGCTAGGAATCAATTTAAGTCCTTTGCCTCACTCACTACCCATTTATTTTCAATGTCAGGTGACATAAGATGCATCCATATGAGGATATGGCCTTTTGTCCTCTGTCACTTTTGACATGAAGCCAGGTCATCTGAAAGTGAGAGGGAAAAGGGTATGTAGAATCCATTCCTATACTAAGAAGTCTAGCAATAGCAATGAATAAAAACAACAGCAAACCATAAAAATATACATTTCTAAACCCAATTTTAATCTACAACCATACTAACTTTCTCCATGACTAGATACCAAGTAACTACTCCAATGCCTCTAGAAACAAGAGAAGTGTGATGAAGGAGGAATTGAATTGTAAAAATAATGGTCTCAATTTATTGTACTTATCTTATTTCTTTAAATTCTATACAAAATGATCTTAAAAACACATTGTCAGGTACCTCCCAGGGTACTAACATATACTTGTGCAAAGCCCTAGGCACTATGCCACCAGAGCTCACTATGCATGTAAAAAGCCCTTAATACTAAGCTTGGTTAGCTACATGATGTATTATCATTATACTCCTGAACCCACATGTAAAACCTGACTCATGAGGCTAGACATATCATCTGTAGGCTATTTGTGGCGGACAAGAATGCTCACTTGTTGGCTTGCCCCAGGTGATTTGGCTTGTGCTACAAATGCTGACAGTACTGTTGTCCTGTGATCCATCACTGCAATGGCTGTTGGATATTCCAAATTGTGTTGCTCAGATGTGTTAATGAGTGAACACCCTGGGGAGTAAACTTTCAACCAAAGAAAGATGGAATGTGATCCATTATCTAGTGTTTCCCTGCCCTTATCTCCATTACTGTTCAGAATTTTTTTTTTTTTAAGATTCATATGGCTTTACAGAAGATAACCAGAGATAATGAAACAATCCATGGATCAATGTATTTTTCTCCTCTCAGTAACACAATGCCTCACTCCCCACCCCCTTGGAGTTGCTTCCCTGAAATTTACTTACCAATAAAGTAATAGCATATAAGCTTTTGCTTCAGGCTCTCTTTTTAAGGAATTCAGTAAATGTATGTGATTCAAAAATCAATATTAAACCAAATCCTTAAATAACAGGCGGGGTAAGACAAGAGTTGGGTAATTAGGGGTAAAGATGCAGGAACTTTTGGTTTAGGAGGAAGAAAAATGTATATGTTGTTAAGCTAAGTGTTGATGTAAAAATACCAGAATAATCATCACGAAATACAAATGGATAATTTTCCCAATTAATGGAGGGAAAAAGAATGGAATGAGAAGGTTGAATAAAGCAAACAAAATAAAATGAAAAAGAAGACAAAAATAGAAAGCATAAATAAGAGAAAAAGGCAAATAGAAAACAAAGGATATAAAAGTAGAAATTCATAAAACTTATCAGCAATTCCGACTATGGAACATATTACATTCTGCTTAAACCATAAAGATTGCCTGGACGAATTAAGATAGCAAATCAGCCAGTTGACATTACAAAATCTTACATACCAACCAAACCAAATTCACTGCTGTCCAGTTGGATCTGACTCATAGTGACCCCTCCTTGGGTTTCCCAGGTGGTAGCACTACGAAAGTAGATTATTCAACCTTCCTTCTGAGGAGTGGCTGGTGGGTTTTAACCACAAGCCTTCTGGCTAGCTGTCAAATGCCTTAGGCACTAAGCCACCAGAGATCCCAAATCTTGGATAGATAATAATTTCTGTTTGCGTATACTACTATACTTAAACAAAGCCAACTGGAATTTTAAGTTCTGTACCAAAGTAATTGGGTTCTATTCCATATCAACTAGCTAACCTCATTCTGTTCAGTGTTTTTAACTTATAATTCTAGCCCTGGCCACCTGCTTTAGGGTAGCACATTGGTAGTTACCACAAGACATGTAATCCAGCATACATCAGGAGGTGACATTTCCTCTCCTCCAGAAAACAGAAATACAACAACAAACACTGCAAATGTTCATAATTTTGATGACTCTGTCCCATGCTTTTTGTGTTGCTGTGGCAATGTTATAAGTCGAATTGTGTCCCTCAAAAAACATCTGTTGATATTCCAACACCTGTATCTGTAAATTGGAACCATGGTGACACAGCCCTGGTGGGTAAGTGCTTGGCTGCTAACTGAAAGGGTAATTTGAACTCACCAGTTGTTCCATGGGAGAAAGATGTGGTAGTCTTCTTCTATAAATGTTACAGCCTTGGAAACACTGTGGAATAGTCCTACTCTGTCCTACAGGGTCCCTATGAGTCAGATTTTACTCATAGGCAATTTTTTTTTTTTTTTTTTAATGCATACTTGTAAATAGAACCCTATTTAAAACTAGGTACTTTCTTTTTTCTTTTTGTATGTTAATGAGGCCATACCAGAGTAGAGCCAGAAAACCAAACTCACTGCCACTGAGTCAATTCCTACTCATAGTGACTCCCATTGGGTTTCCAAGGCTGTAAATCTTTATGGAAGCAGACTGTCTCATCTTTATTTCATGGAACAGCTAGTAGGTAGGCTGGAACCACCAACCTTTTGGTTAGCAGCCAAATGTGTTAACTATTATACCACCAGAACTCCTTTACCAGAATAGAATGTATCTTAAACACAATTACTTCTGAGTTATAAACAAAGCAGTATTTAGACACAGAAACATACAGGGACAGGAAAAAAGGAAGCAAGTGATAGAGAAAGATTCACCCATAAACCCAGGAACACCAAGGATTGCTGGCAGCTGCTAGAAGCTTAAATAGTCACAGACACAGACAAAGATATAGACAGTGAGGCTGGTTAATCCTATTCCAGCAATGATGATATTTGAAGTTCTGGAACAGAAGGTATCTGTGTGTAGGACAGGAAGCTATGAAAGTGGAATGACTTTGTATGCAGTGGATTGAGTGTCTTAGGTAGATTTTACCTTTCCCCTGAGTAGTTCCTGAGTGAATTGACAATCCAAAGAGGCTGAGAATATTTCAGAAGAGTAAATAAAGCCAGAAATTCAATTGCCCAAAAGGAAAATATTTTTCAGTTGGTACAGCTGTCTTCACTCTTGGGAAATGCATGGAAGAATCCTATTCTGCTGGAATCTCTTGATTTGCGCCCAATTTCTGAAGTATGAACTATTTTATCAATAAAAACATCTTGGTAAATTGAACAAATATTTTTTTTTTGTTGCTAATTGCATATTCTAATGTCCCCCAATGGTAATATAAGTAAAAGACACCCAAACCTACTTCCAATAGTCTTTGAAAAGTGCAATATCCTTCTGCACTATTTTTGTTAATTACCAAGTCTTTTTCAGTTCTTCTGCTCACTCCCAACTCTGATGTTTTCATACTGCTGAATTATCCTTCTCAATTCATGCGTTAGCAAATTTGATCCCTGTTGAAGAAAATGAAAACAAAGCCATTGGAGTTAAAATGCAACTTAGAGATTATCACACATGACTTTAGAGACCATCTCAAGAATAGATTTGATGCTTTGGACACTAATGGTCAATGCCAAAATGACTTGTGGGAGGACATCACACATGAAGAAAGCAAAACACCAAAATGGAAGTCATAAGAGACTCTGAAACTTGTTCTTGAAGTTAGAGTAGCTAAAGTGAAGGGAAGAAATGATTAGGTAAAAGAGCTGAACAGAAGATTTCAAAGGACAGCTCCAGAAGATGAAGTGAATTATTATAATGAAATGTGCAAAACACAGCATTTAGAAAACCAAAAAGGAAGAACACATTCCATATTTACCAAGTTGAAAGAAATGAAGGAAAAATTCAAACCTCGAGTTGTAATATTGAAGGATTCTATGGTAAAAAATATTAAGAGACATAGGAAGTATCAAAAGAAATTGGAAGGAATGCACAGTCATTGTGCCAAAAAGATTTAGTCAGCATGCAATTATTTCAGTAGGTAGCACACGAGCAAGAAGCAACAGAATTGAAAGAATAAGTCCCAGCTTCACTTAAGGCATTGTTGAAAAACAAGAGTCCAGGAGTAATGGAATACCCATTAAGATATTTCAACAAAATGATGCAATGTCTGAAACACTCACTAAGGCTAATAAATTTAGAAAAGCTTCCTGGCCAACCTACTTGAAGGGACCCAAATATGTCATCAAAAAAAAAAAAAAAAGTGATTGAACAGAATTTGGAATGTATCAAAAATATCATTAATATCACATGAAAACAAGATGTTGCTGAAAATAATTTTAAAATATTTGTAGTAGTCCATACCAAAAACAAACCAAACTTCCTGCTATCGAGTTGATTCCAAATCACAGTGACCCTCACTGGGTTTCTGAGATGTTAATCTTTAAGGAAGTAGGTGGCCCCAACTTCCTTCCATGAAGTTGCTGGTGGGTTTGAATTACCAAATTTCTTGTTAGTAGTCAAATGCCTTAGGCACTGCATTAGCAGTACATAGACCCAGGAATTGTCAGAAATTCAAGCTGGATTTGGAAGGCAACGTGGAATGAGGGATATCATTGTTGGTGGCAAATGGATCTTGGCTGAAAGCAGAGAACACTAGAAAGGTGTTTACCATAGTAGTATTAACTATGCAATGGCATTCAGCAGTGTGGATCCTAACAAACTATGGATAACATTGTGAAGAATGGGAATTCTAGAACCCTTAATTGTGCTTATGAAGAACCTGTACATAGACCAAGAATCTGTTGCTTGAACAGAACAATGGGATGCTGTGTGGTTTAAAAAAAAGAAAGGTGTGCATCAAACGTTATATAATTTCACCATACATATTTGGTCTGTATGCTGAGACAATAATACAAGAGTTTTGGACTATATGAAGAACAAAAAGACATTAGGATTGAGGAAATACTCATTAACAACCTGCAATATACACATCTCTTAACCTTGTTTGCTGAATCCAAAGAGGAATTGAAGCACTCCATGATGAAGATCAATGACTGCAGCTTTCAGCATGGATTGCACTTCAACATAAAGAAAATAAAAATCTTCAAAACTGGCCTAATAAACAGTATCATGATAAATGGAAAAAAGACCAGGCTTGTCAAGGATTTCATTTTCCTTGGATAGACAATCAATTCCCATGGAAGCAGTGATCAAGGAATCAAATATAGTATTCCATCAGGCAATTTTGCTTCAGAAAAACTCTCTAAAATGTTAAAGACCAATGATGTCACTTTAATGAGTAAAGTGTGCCTAAAGTACATCACGGCATTTCTAATAGCTTTGTAAGCATGGAAAAGCTGGACAACAAATAAGTAAGGCCACAGAAAAATTGATGCATTTGAGTTATGGCCTTGACAAAGATTATTGAATATATCATGGACTACCAGAAGAAGGAATAAATCTATCTTGGAAGTATAGCTAGACTGCTCCTTAGAGAAGGGATGGGAGTGTTCCTGCAAAATGACAGAATAGGCAGACAAGCTACACAGACTCTCTGCAGCAGAGCAATGAGAAATCAATTGAAACTAATACAGAAGATGATCTTGGAAGTCTGAGCTTTAAAGGGAAGGATAAATAAGTGGATTAAATACCAATTAGTACAAGAACCTGAATGAAACAGTGAGTAAGGAGACAAACGAAGTTACAAATTTCCAGCTGCCTTGAGGGCACAGCCATTTTGAATATTTCCTGATAGTAACCTAAGAATGGGCTCTGCTCACCAAGGCTACATGAGCAAGGACTGCATTGGTGCCTGTTGACCAGAAGGGAGAACATTGAGGAAAGGGACAGGAGGACTTGTGGACTGCCGGTGCCTGTCCTGAGGGCACAGTTATTTTGGATGTTTCCAAAGGCACAGTGCAGCTGATTTGAGTGTGTGCAGGTGGAGTTCTTGCTTTGACTGCAACCTGAGAGTGGGCTCCACCAGCCAAGGACAGCACGGGCAGCCGCACTTGAGACTGATGAATGAAGAAGTGCAATATTCTCCTTGTTACTCTTGTCCCCCACACCCCCTTGGTGAACAGGAGTGAGGTCATCCCCCACTTCCCCCCACCTTCTTGACCTTTGGGGGTTCCGATCAGTTCTGAGCCCCAGCAGAGCCTGGGTGCCATGCCCCACCCCCTACATTATTGTTTTTCTTTGTGTAGTTTTAAATTATTCTTTTTATCTTCCTCTTTCTTTTTTTCCTTCCTTCTTTTCTCCTTCCCTCCTTCCTTCCTTCCTTTTTCTCACTCTCTCTTTCATCCCTGTTGCTTTTTTCTTTTTTTTCTTTCCTTTTCTTGGCTCTTTTTTTTTTTTTCTTTTGGTTCTTCTCATCTCTTGTTTATGCTTTGGTAGTGATCCTTATTCTTTTCCTTTTGCTCTTTACTCTCGTTCTTCCCTCCCCAGATATTGTGGATTTTTTTTCTCTCTCTTTTTTTCATTATTATTCTTTTATACTTTTTAACATATATTTTTGAAAATGTATCTTCTTATTTATTGACTTTTTTTTTTTTTTTAGCAATTGTTCTTGTTTATGCTTGTTGTTGTTATGTGCTGTCAAGTCGGACCTGACTCATAGCAACCCCTCCTTGGGTTTCTGAGGCAATATCACTATGGAAGTAGATTGCCCCATCTTCCTTCCAAGGAGTGGCTGGTGGATTTGAACCGCCAGCCTTCTGGTTAGCAGTCAAGTGCCTTAGGCACTAGGCTACTAGGGCTCCCAGCTTAAGTTTTTTGTTTTCCTGTTTTTGGTGGTTCATTTATTTACTGTTTTGCATGTCTACCTGAGTGGGAGACATCAAGTGTTCCCACACTACCCAACCATATCTGCACCTCCTGAAGCCCCATCCACAGAATGAGAGCCACCACTTTCTTTTTCACCAACTGACCAACAGTAGACAATGGCCAATACCACACCAACTCACTCTCAACTGCTATTTATGAACAGGTAACAGAGATCTGTGCATATACTCTTCTCTATCACTCCCACCAGGAGAGAGGTGGGGAGTGCCTAAGTGTTAACAACTAGTGAATAGAGGAGCACAGTAAGCTGATCCCACAAATATACAAAACAAAATAAAAGAAAAAATCTCACATCAATCACACCAACATACAACTACAAATTAAGCATAAATACAAAAACTCCACAATGTATTGGTGACAAAAGACCATCACAGTCTATGCAAAAAGCAAGATAGAGTAGTAGAAACAAAGGACAAGGATATATACCCAGAAACCATCCCTGAGGAAGAAACGGTATTGGTACTCCCTGATAAAGAATTCAAAAGAATTATATTTGGGTACCTTCAATGGATTGAGACAGAGCAAGGAAAACACTGACAATATCAAGGAAAACAACTGAACAATTAAAGAAAACACAGACAAAACTCTTGTTTTTTCTAGAAAAATTTAGGAAAATAATCCAAGAACAAACTGACCAAATGAAAAAATAGAAATGATAGAAAAACAACAAACAGCTATACAGAAGATTAATACTAAGATTTTAGAAATAGACAACACATTAAATCAGCAAAGGAGTAGAATCAAATCAATGGAAGATAGAATTGATGAGATTGAAGATAAATAACTCAATATTTCTTTGTTAAGGGATCAGTCAGACAAAAGAGCAAAACATAATAATAATAATAAAAAGCTTAATATTCCTGTGGGATATCATCACAAGGAATAACCTATATGTAATCAGATTTCCGGAAAAGGATGAGACAGATAAAACCACAGAGAAAATTGCCAAAGATTTGTTGGAAGGGAATTGCCATAAAATGATGAAAAACAAGAATGTATCCATTCAAGTTCAATGAATCCCAAACAGGATAGACCCTAAAAGAAAATCACCAAGACATATCATAAACAAACTCATCAAATTCAAAGACAAAGAAAGAATCCTGAAAGCCACACAGGAAGAAAAATGAAAAGCTACCTACAAAGGGCAACCAAGAAGACAAAGCTCTGATTTCCCAGCAGAAATCAAAAGGGTAATGGGATGATATATATAAAACTCAGAAAGAAAGAAGAAAAAAGAAAACATGTTTCAATGAAGAATTATATACCCAGCAAAATTGTCTATCAAATATGAAGATGAAATTAGGAAATTTCCAGAAAAACAGAAAAGAGGGAATTTTTTAAAACCAGACCAATTTTACAAAATATCTTAAAGGGAATGTTACAGATAGGGAATTAACAACACCAAACAACAACCAATGATTTAAAAAAAAAAAAAAAAAAGACATATCTCAGAAACCAACAGAATAACAGAAGTAGCCAAAGTAAAATAAATTTATAAGACTGTAAACAGGGAACCAGAGATACCAAAGGCAAATGTCACAACTACAAACCAAAAAGAGGAAATAAATAATGTAGTTACAGAATTTCTAAAAGGTGAGCAAGTCAAAACAATTGCAAGATAGAACAGACTGTTTTAAGCTTGGGGAGAATATTGTAAATTTCAGACTAACCTCAAAGACAAAGAATAAATTTTCATATAGAAATAAAAAGGAGGACAAGTACAATTATATAAGAAGTACTAAAACAATAGCAATGAAGGAGATTATAACATGACTAATAAACAAAATGAACTCAGCAAAGAAAATTATATTGGACAAAGAAGTCAGCAACACTGAAAAAACACATAACAAAATGACATCAATAAATTCATATTTGTTGATAATTATGCTGAATATCACTGGATTAAATGCACTACTCAAGAGACTGAGAGTTGCAGACTGGATAAGAAAACACAACCCATCAATGTGTCTACAAAAGACTCACCTTAGACACAAAGACAAAAATACACTAAAAATCAAAGCTTGGAAAAACATATACCAAGCAAGTGGCAACCCAAAGAGAGCAGGGGTGGCAATATTAATTTCTGACCAAGTTGACTTTAAGACAAAAATGACCATAGCAACAAGGAAGAACATTACATAATGATTAAAGGATCACTTGAACAAGAGGACATAACCCTAATAAGTATCTACTCAGCCAATGAAAGAGTCATAAAATATATAAAGCAAACTTTAATAGAATTGAAAAGACAAATGGGTGAATCCACAGTAATATAGTAGGAGAGTTTAATACACTACTTTTAATAAAAGATAGAGCAATTGGAATGAAATTAAACAAAGATACAAAAGAACTAGACAATACAATCTACCAACTTGACCTTATACATATCCAAAAGCACTTCATGCAACAACAGCAAAATAAATATTCTTTTCTAGCACACACAGAACATTCTATAGGATTGACCATATGCTAAGCCACCACACAATGCAATACA
>NW_006922055.1:370848-372717 GCF_000298275.1 Orycteropus afer afer | reverse complement strand
GCATAAAATATCTATACAAAGGAAATTACAAAACACTACTTCCAGAAACTATAAGAGATCTACATAAGTGGAAGAACATACCATGCTCATGGATAGGAAGATTGAACATTGTGAAAATGTTGATACCACCCAAAGCAATCTATACATTCAATGCAATTCTGATCCAGATTCCATCAACATTCTTTAAAGGAATGGAAAAACCAATCACTAATTTTATATGGAAAGGAAAGACATCTCAGATAAGCAAAACACTATGAAGAAGACGAACAAAGGAGGTCTCACACTCCTAGATCTCAAAACCTACTATACAGCCACAGTCATCAAAACAGCTTGGTGTTGGTACAATGACAGATACATAGATCAGTGGAACAAAATTAAAACAAACCAAACTCACTGCAGTCTAGTAGAATCCGATTCATAGTGACCTCTCCTTGGTTTTCCAAGGTGGTATCACTAAGGAAGTAGATTGCCCAACCTTCCTTCCAAGGAGTGGCTGGTAGGTTTAAACAGACAGCCTTCTGATTAGGAGTCAAATGCCTCAGGCACTACGACACCAGAGCTCCTGGAACAAAATTGAGAACCCAAAAATCCATCCATCAACCTATGGTCAACTGATCTTTGACGAAGGGCCAAATCCATTCCATGGGGAAGTGACAGTCTCTTTCACAAATGGTGCTGGAAAAACTGGATATTTATTTGCAGAAAAATGAAACAAGATCTATAACTCACACCACATACAAAAACTAACCTCAGATGGATAAAAGACTTAAATGTGAAACCTAAAGAGCTCTGGTAGCATTGTGCCTAACTTACAGGATAAACAAACTTTCTAGTGTATCCCAAGATGCACAAACAGCAGAAGATAAATTACATGATTGGGACCTTCTAAAAATTAAATTCTTATGTGCATCAAAACAGTTCTCAAAAGAGTAAAAGGCAAATCTACAGAATGGGGAAAACAAAATTGGCAATGAAGTACTGGACAAAGGACCTATCTCTAAAATTGTGTATTGAACATTGTGAATACATTGTTTTTGAGAGTTTTTTTCAGGAATAGGTGTTGATTTTTATCAAATGTCTTTTCAGCATTTATTGATAGGATCATGTGATTATTTTCCCTTATTTTACTTATGTGATTGATTATTTTGATTATTTTTCTAAACACTTCAACATCAAAAAGACAATCCAATTAAAAAATGGGCAGAAGATATGAACAGACACTTCACCAAAGAAGATATTCAGGAAGCCAACAAATACATGAAGAAGTGTTTACAATGATTAGCCATAAGAAAGATGTAATCAAAACAACTATGAGATACCATATCACCCCAAAATTAGTAGCAAAATTCAGCAAGACAAAAAATAACAAATGCTGGCAAGGATGTGAAGAGATTGGTACTCTCATACACTGCTGGTGGAACAGTAAAATGATAAAACCACTGTGGAAATTGGTATGGCAATTCCTTAAAAGATTAGAAATAGAAATACCATTTGATCCAGCAATCCATTTCTAGGTACATATGCTAAAGAAATAAGAGTCAGGACATGAACAGATATATACACATCCATATTCACTGCAGAACTATTCATAATAGCAAAGAGATGGAAATAATCTAAATGCCCTTCAGCCAATGAATTAATAAACAAACTGTGACTTACATACACAATGGAATACTATGCAACACCGAAAAATAATGTAGAATCTGCAAAACTCTGCATAACATGGATTAACTTGGAGGATTTTGTGTTGAGTAATAATCCACTATTGTAAAAAGTCAAGGAAAAGTTTGTACATAGAAGGAAACTTTCTTCGTTGGTTACCAGGGATGGGAGAGGAGGGGAGGCTAAATTCCTGGATAGTTTTTTTTT
>NW_006922055.1:367119-370563 GCF_000298275.1 Orycteropus afer afer | reverse complement strand
GGAAACCCAAGGAGGGGTCGCTATGAGTCGGGGCCGACTCGACGGCATATAACAACAACAACATATATATATATATATATAAGAAAGCAAAGATTACCTGAAGTAGGAGGGAGGGGGAAAGGGGAAAGGGAAGTTTTGTTTTTTATGCTCTTGGAGGTCGAGTATTTTGGAAAAGGATTGCAATAATCATGGTACAACATGAAAAATATCATCAATGACCTTGAACTATAAATGGGAAAGTTGTGTTCATGAATGTCTTGTGTACGTTTTCACCACAATAAAAGCTGAAAAGAAAAAAAAAGAAAGGTGGGGAGAGCTGGTGAGACTTCATCTCTCACTCTGTGATCATGTTATCAGGATACAGAACATCTGAAGAATAGTTTGGACGCATTAGACACCAATACAGAAGACCAGACACATTGTGGGATGACCTCAAGAACATCACACATGAAGAAAGGAAACTGTCAGTAAAGAAAAGACAGGAAAGGCGGCAAAGACCAAAATGGATCTCGTAAGAGACTCTGAAAATTGCTCTTGAATGAAGAATAACTAAAATGAATGGAAAAAGTGATGAAAAACAGTTAAACCTAAGATTCCAAAGGATGGCTCAAGAAGACAAAGTAAAGTATTATAATGAAATGTGTAAAGACCTGGAGTTAGAAAACCAAAGGGGGAGAATATGCTTGACATTCCTTAGGCTGAAAGAAATGAAGAAAACTTTAAAGCCTGGATTGTGAGATTGAAGGAATCTATGGGCAAAATATTGAATGATGCAAGAAACATCAAAAGAGATTGGAAAGAATACAGTCACTGTATGAAAAGAATTGGCTGATGTTCAACCATTTCAGGAGGTAGTATATGATCAGGAACCAATGGTACTTAAGCAAGAAGTCCAAGCTGCCCTGCAGGAATTGGCAAAAAAAAAAAAAAGAAAAAGAAAAAGCTCCAGGAATTTATGGAATATCCATTGAGATGTTTCAACAAACAGATGCACCACTGCAGTGACAAGAACTTTGGAAGATAGCTATCTGGCAAAGCAACTACAAGTTATCACACTTTGTGCCCATTCCAAAGAAAGGTGACCCAACAGAATGTGGAAGTTATCTAATAATATCATTAATATCACATGAAAGTAAATTTTTGCTGAAGATAAAATTTACAAATGGTAGCAGGAGTATTTGGTTTTTAGCTGTAGTATATTGATAGGGAACTGCCAGAAATTTCAGGTGGATTCAGAAGAGGATATGGAATGAGGGATATCATCGCTGATGTCTGATGTTTTATGGTTGAAAACAAAGAATAGCAGAAGGATGTTTACCTGTATTTTCTTGACTAGGCAAAGTATTCAGGTGTGTGGATCATAACAAACTATGGATAACACTGCAAACAATAGGAATTCCAGAACACTTAATCATGCTCATGAAGAACCTGTGCAGAAACCAAGAGGCTGTCATTTGAACAGAGCAAGGGATACTGAATGGTTCAGACTCAGGAAGGGTGGACTTCAGGGTTGTATCCTTTCACCATACTTATTCATTCTGTATGCTGAACAAATAATCCAGCCAGCTGGGTGTATGATGAATGCAGCATCATGATTGGCGGAAAGCCCACTAACAACCCACAATATGCAGATGGCACAACCTTCCTTGCTGAAAGTAGAGAAGACTTGAAGCACTCACTGATGAAAATCAAAGACTACAGTCTTCAGTATGGATTACACCTCAACGTAAAGAAAACAAAAATCCTCACAACTGGGCCAAAAAGCAACATCATAAATGGAGAAAAGATTGAAATAGAAATTTCATTTTACTTGGATCCACAATCAACACCCATAGAAGCAGTAGTCAAGAAATTAGAGGATCTATTGCACTGGACAAATGTGCTGCAAAATCCCTTTTTGAAGTGTCAGGGGTGCAGATTTTATTTTGAAGAATGAGGTGTGTGTTCCTAACCCAAGCCATGGGAGCTTTAGTGGCATAGTGCCTAAGGCATTAGACTGCTAAACAAAAGACCAGCCACTCCTTGGAGGGAAGACTGGGCAATCTACTTCTGTAGAGATACGGGGTTGGTATGAGTTGGAACTGATTCAATGGCAATGAGTTTTTTTTGTTGTTGTTTTTTTAGCTTAAGCCATAGTATTTTCAGTGGCTTCATATGCATATGAATCGGGGCAATGAATAAGGAACCAAAGAAGAGTTGATGCCTTTGAATTTTGGTGTTGGCAAAAAACGTTGGAAATCCTGTGAACTGTCAGACTGATGAACAAGTCTATCCTGGAAGAAGTGCCACTGGAACTCTCCTTATAAGGGAGAATGGCCAGACTTCATCTCACCTATATTTGTCATGTTGTGAGAAGTGACCAGTCTCTGGTCAAGGACATCTTGCTTGGTAAAGTAGAGGGTAAGCTTAAAAGGGGAAGACCCTCAAAGAGATGGATATACCCAGTGGTTGCAAGGATGCTCTTAATCATAGCAAGGATTGTGAGGATGGGGCAAGTGCCTGTAGTGTTTTGTTCTGTTGTACATGAGGTCGCTATGAGTGGAAGTGACTGGAAGGCACCTAACAGCAGCAACAACAGTCCTTGGGGATAGCATGCTTGGTAAAACAGAGGACCAGCAAAAAAGAGAAAAATTCTCAATGAGATGGACTCACCCAAGGGCTGCAACCATGGGCTAAAACAACAATGATTGTGAGGATGGTTTAGGAACATGTTGTACATAGGTTCATTATGATCCCAGGCCCTTAACTACAATATTACAGTAAACTAACCTCAAGGCATTACCTGTCTCTTGCTTCTACACTAAAATTTCATCCAAAAGAACTGTTTTTGAGAAGTACACTCTTCCTAAAAGTTGAGGGCCAAAGCTAAGGGCATTATACTGAATATATATGATTTTTTCTTCCTCTTCCTTCCTCTTTCTATTTCTTTCCTTTCCCTTTCCTTCTCCATTGGTGCCCATGGTGTCTATAGGAGATAATGTACCCCCGGTGATGTCAGGCATATTTTAGAATTTGATTAAAAAAGGAAGATAGAATTTATAATAAATTATAATGATAATGAAAGCAAAGTGTCTCAGATTTGAATTGGGTTATTACAAATATGGAAAACATACACTTACAAAGAAAAAGACTAGAAAGAAACCAAACATGCTGAATTGAAATTGGAGTTGTCAAAATGAACTAGTTTTTTGAGTTAAATATATAGATGTATGTCTCTTTGTGAAATGTGTGTGTATATCTATATCTATATATGTACATAAGGAGGCCTGGTGGTGTAGTGGATCGGGCATTTGGCTGCTAACTCCAAGGCAATGATTTAAACCCACCAGATGCTCCATGGGAGAAAGGCGAGGCAGCCTACTTCAGTAAAGATTACAGCCTTAGAAATCCAACAGGGATTGCTATGAGTTGGAATTGACTAATGGCTATATTTTTGTTTGTTTA
>NW_006922055.1:365648-366343 GCF_000298275.1 Orycteropus afer afer | reverse complement strand
GCCCTAGAAGCAATTATCTTCCAGTTGTAATTAGCTTATTAAGCACCTAGAGCTTGATTGAGAAATATCTCTACTGAAGGAAGAAGGATTCTATAGAGAAATGATTGATTCCAGAGCAAATCAGAAGAAATGTACATGATGAAGCTTGTGTGTCTGTTGGAAACAGAGAGTAAGGAAGTTTAAACAATGATGAGAACATGTCAAAGAGCATTGTAAGCTACTTGAAGAGGGCTCCACTGGCAAAATTTGGGACAATTATCAAAAAAAATGAATGTTGTGTCACAAATTGTAAATGTTCAAATACTAAACAAAAAGTTGATCGTTTGAATTAATGCTTGAAAGAAAGGGCTGATGATATACTCCCAAAGATCACAGAGGTTGAAAACTCTGGGGAGCACAGTTTTATCTGACAACCATGGGATTGCAATTAGTTGAAATCAACTCAAAGGCAACGTTTGTTTGTATTAACAAAACAAATGACAATAGTGATGTAATATGACTCATTGCATGTAATGGAAATCCATGAATTTAAACAGATATAAATAAATAAATGGAAATATATGTATACTGATTGTTGTTGTTGTTAAGTGCCGTCGAGTAGTTTCCGACTCATAGCGACCCCATGCACAGCAGAATGAAACACTGCCCTATCCCGCGCCAGCCCCACAATCCCTGCTATACTTGAGCTCATCATT
>NW_006922055.1:363821-364548 GCF_000298275.1 Orycteropus afer afer | reverse complement strand
AATTTTTTCTTCAGTTCTTTCAGTTTGAGAAATGCTGAGCGTGTTCTTCCTTTTTATATACTGATAGAAGACAGGAAATCGAGTCTGATCCTGGATTAGATTCTTGGCTAATAAGGAAATAAGCCAAACTTGAATGGGGTATATGATTTGGATAATATATTGAGATTATACATGAAAAGGCAATTTTTCATTGCCAGTTGCATAACAGCAAATATGTTAAGTATTAATAATTGGGCAATCAGGTTAAAGAGATATAGAATTCTTTGTGCAATTCTTGTAACTTTTCAGAAGTTTAAAATTATTTCAAAATAGGCTTTTATAAATATTAACAAATAGATTATTTTTTAAAAATTGAATTACTTAATATTCTTAATAATGAGGCTATAGCCCTGTTATATTGTTATGCTGTCTGTTTATCCCTGTGCCACCCTTTTCCTATGTACTGTTTATTAATCTCTATTTTTATGTGAAAGCTATGATCAGGTTTCTCTTGACTGTGTTCTTCAAAACTGTGCAATCAGTGACAAAATTATCTTCATGTTCTGTTGAACTGGCAAACATTTACTAATGCCTGGTTCTCAAAAGACCCTGGGGAATCCTGGATTTTAAGGATAATGAATTCTAGTTGGAAAGACAAAAGCAAGCAGTTAATTAATACAAGGCATATCTATGGTAATGGGATCTACACAGTGCTAAGAAAGTGGCAGCGAGGTGACTTTTGAGTATT
>NW_006922055.1:351948-362956 GCF_000298275.1 Orycteropus afer afer | reverse complement strand
TCTGCCAACCCTATACATGTTCTTGGATACACTCCTCATTTCATAGACATACTTAATCATTCAGCCTGTCCAGTACCATCTTAATTTAAAAGGAAAATTATGTAAATATGTTAGAAGGAGTATACTACTCACAGGAACACAAGAGAATGAAAGAATATTTTAAAAGATGAAAGAAGAACTCATTTAATATAATTTCAGTTATATCAGGAGCTCTGGTAGTGTGGTGCCTAAGGCACTTGACTGCTAACCAGAAAGCTGGCAGTTCACACCCACCAGCCACTCCTCAGAAGGAAGATGGGGCAATCTACTTCCATATTGATACTACCTTGGAAAACCAAAGAGAGGTTGGAAACCCAAGGAGGGGTCCAACTCGAAGGTACGTAACAACAACAACAACAACATATAGGAGCTCTGATGGTATAGTGCCTAAGACATTTGACTACTAACCAGAAGGTAGTGATACTGCCTCAGAAACCCAAGGAGGGGTCACTATGAGTCAGGTCTGACTCTACAGCATGTAACAACAACAACAACAACAAAATTATATATCACAGAATATGTGATTAAAATATATAATGTTAGTATGTCTTGTATTAAACACAAAGTTCAATTGTGGAGCAAAAAACTCAGTCCGGCCTTCTGTCTCTAGTTAGTGAAAACAGCCTTTGGAGTTCTTGAGCAACCAACATACCTTTCTTTTTTGTTTTCTAAAACATCCAGGCAATACTTAAACATGTGCAAATGAGTTGGAAGCCCTTATCTCATCACCTAGCAACAGACCCCAAGAAGAATGGGGGACACGATATAATATTGTTGCTGTTGGGTGCATTTGAGTTGACTCTGACTCATAGCAACCCTGTGTACAATAGAACCAAACACTGCCCGATCCTACAGCAGCCTCACGATCCTTGCTATATACTTGAGCCCATCATTGCAGCCACAGTGTCAACCCATCTTTTTGAGGATCTTCTCCTTTTTCACTTACTGTCTACTTTACCGAGTGTGAAATCCTTGTCTAAGGAATGGTCCCTTCTCACCATATGACCAAAGTAGGTAAGACAAAGTCTGGCCATTCTTGCTTCCAAGGAGCATTCTGGGTACACTTCATCCAGGACAGATTTGTTCATTCTTCTGGCAGCCCATCGGTATTTTCAGTATTCTTCACCAACACCATAATTTAAAGGCATCAACTCTACTTCAGTCTTCCTCATTCATTGTATAGCTTTCACATGCTTACAAGGCAATCAAAAATACCATTGCTTGCATTAGGTATACATCAGTCTTTGATACACAAAGTGGTATCTTTGCTTCTTAACACTTTAAAGAGGTCTTTTGCAACAGATTTGGCAGTGCAATAGGTCCTCTGATTTCTTGACTGCTGCTTCCCTTGGTGTTGATTGTGTACACAAGTAAAATGAAATCCCTGAAAATGTCAGTCTTTTCTCCATTTATAATAATGTTGCTTACTGATCCATTTGTGAGGAGTTTTGTTTTCTTTATGTTGAGGAATAAACATACTGAAGATTGTAGTCTTTGATCCTAATTAGTGAGTGTTTCAAGTCATCATCACTTTCAGCAAGCAAGATGTGTCATCTGCATATTGCAGGTTGTTAATGAGTCTTCCTCAAATCATGACACTGCATTCTTCATATAGCCAACTTCCTGGATTATTTGCTCAGCATACAGATGGAATAAGTGTGGTGAAAGGATACAATGCTGAAACACACACTTAATTGATTTTAAAAAATGCAGTATCCCCTTGTGTTGTTCAAATTAACTTCTCTTTGTCTATGTATGGATTCTTCATGTACACAATTAAATGCTCTAGAATCCTATTCTTCACAATATTGTCCAAAATTTATTATGATCCATTCGGTTGAATGTCTTTGTCTAGTCAAAAAGCACAGGTAAACATTTTTCTGTTATTCTGTGCTTTCAGCCAAGATCCATCTGACATTAACAATGATATACCTCATTCCATGATCTCTTCTGCATACAGCTTGAATTTCTGCAGTTCCCTGTCAATATATTGTTGCAACTGTTTTTGAATTATTTTCAGCAAAATTCTACTTTGTTTGTGATATTTATGATATTTTTAAATAATTTCCACAATCTATTGGATCATCTTTCTTTAGAATGAGTACAAATTTGGATATGCCCTAGTCAGATGGCCAGGTGTTGTTTTCCAAATTTCTTGTCATAGTCAAGTAATTGTCCAGTACTATATCCATTTGTTGAAACAACTCAATGGGTATTCCTTCTATTCTTGGAATCCTTTTTTTTTTTTACACCTTGGACTTCTTTCAATACCAATGGTTCTTGATCATACACTACCTCCTGAAGTAGCTGAACATCAAAAAATTCTTTTTGGTACAATGACTGTGTATTCTTTCTATCTTCTTATTATTATCTTATTATTTCTATCTTCTTATTCTATGTGCTTCCCACATCCTTTGATATTTTGCCCATGAATGCTTCAGTATTGCAACTTGAAGCTTGAATTTTTAATTTAGCACTTGCAGCTTGAGAAATGTGGAACATATTCTTTCTTTTTGGTTTTCTAACTCTAGGTCTTTGCATATTTCATTATAATACTTTGCTTTGTCTTCTTGATCTGCCTTTTGAAATCTTCTATTCATCTTTTTTATCTTGTCATTTTTTCCATTTGCTTTAGCTAATCTCAGTTTAAGAGCAAGTTTCACTGTCTCTTCTGACGTTCATTTTGGTCTTTTCTCCCTTTTCTGTCTTTTTAAAGACCATTTGCTTTCTTCATGTATGATACTCTTGATATCATCCCACAACTCATGTGATTTTCAGTTATTGGTGTGCATCAAATTTATTCTTCTTATGATCTCATAATTTATTATGATCCATGTGGTTGAATTCAGATAGGATGTAATCAAGGTCATATTTTAGCTCTCATGGATGTGTTTTAAATTTCTTCAGCTTCAACTAGAACTTACATGTGAGCAATTGATGGTCTGTTCCATAGTCAGCTACTGGACTTATTTAGACTGAAAATATTGAGCTTCTCCATTGCCTCTTTCCACAGATATAGTCAATCTGATTTCTGTGTATTTCATCTGGAGAGGTACACATTCATAGCTGTAGTTTATGTTGTTGAAAAAGGTATTTGCAATGAATAAGTTGCTGGTTTTGCCAAATTCCATCATGTGAATTCAACTGTCATTTTTATCACCAAGACCGTATTTTCCAACTACTGGTTATTTCTTCTTTGTTTCTAACTTTTGCATTGCAATCACCAGTAATCATCAATACATCCTGATTTTATGTTTTGCCAGTTTCAGACTACAGATGTTAGTAAAAATCTTTAATTTCTTCATCTTTGGCTTTAGTGGTTGGTGGGCAAATTTGAATAATAGTAGGATTAATTGGTCTTCCTTGTAGGGATATAGATATTGTCCTATCACTGACTGCATTCTACTTCAAGATAGATCTTGAAAGATTCTTTTTGACAATGAATGTGACACCATTCCTCTTCAATTTGTTATTTCTAACATAGTAGGTCATATTATTGTCTGATTAAAATGGCCAGTATTAGCCCATTTCAGCTCACCAATGCCTAGGATATTGATCTTTGTGCATTCCATTTCATTTTTGACAACTTCCAATTTTCCTAGATTCATACTTTGTACAGTCCACTTTCAGATTACTAATGGAGATTTCCAGCTGTCTCTTTCCATTTTAAGTCATGCCACATCAGCAAATGGAGGCTCCAAAAGCTTTATTCCATTCACCTCATTAAGGTCATTTCTACTTTGGGAAGCAGCTCTTCCCCAGTCGTATTTTGAGTGCCTTCCAACCTGGGCTCATCATCCAGCACTATATCAGACAATGTTTCAAGGCTATTTATAAAGTTTTCCAGTAATAATGTATCAGACAGTGCTTCATTGCTAGTCATAAGGTTTTTGCTGGCCATTTTTTTTTTTTTGTAAGAAATTGATAGTCCTTTCCTTCTTCCCAGTTTGTCAGTTTTTCTTAGTCTGGAAGCTCTGCTGAAACCTGTCCATCATGGGTGACCCTGCTAGTATTTGGAATACCAGTGGTATAACATCAAGCTTCACAGCAACACACAAGCCACCATAGTACAACAAATTGACAGATGAATGGTGACATGATGTAAAAGGCCTTGGAAAACCCACTTCCTGTACTCCTCTGAGGCCTGATACTTGTCAACAAGATTAAAGAGAACACAATTCTGGGTTGGTGATAATATATTTAACTATCCTTTCATCTGGTTGTCAAGCAGGAAAATCTACATTGTGCTCTATGTAGCAAGACATGTAGTTTTTGAGGTAATTTCCTCCTGGAGGAGGAAATTTCTGGGTCCCTCACCTACAATGCAACATGGGAACACATATCAAAGAATTTTTAGCCTACCTAATTAATCCACCCAAGGGGACTTAGTGGAAGGAAAATGCTTTGGGTGCCTGGCTTATGGTGAAAAGTGGGATGTATGTAGAAGAGTCTTCATCCCCACTTAGACAGCTTTTTCAAGTCATGGAGGACCAGCTCAGAAATGGACCCACATTTGTTCTAGTGTGCTGTCTGCTCCTTTTTGTAAGTAATAAAAGTACTTTTCAGATGCTAAAGCTCTGGGAGCATCTTGTGTAGTCAGGGTTTGATTGGATGGACATAGTGCTTATAGAATGGTTATTGATGAGATTGTGCGCAATCCTTGTCTTAGTAGCCTTATTACTGCTTGGAATTTTAAGGTGACCTGTGAGTGCACCACATCAACCTTATGTGTAAAGTTCAAGTTACTCATATAATTAAAAAAAAAAATATATAATTTAAGGTATAATATAACTCAAATTATAAACTTACAACTGTTATAAAAATATTGACATGTGATAAATAAACAGAAATAAACACAAAATGAAATGGAAAATCTTCAAGTACTGTTGATATTGTCAGATGCCATCAAGTCAGCTCTGACTCATAGCAACCATATGTACAACAGAACAAAACAATGGGCAGTCTTGTGCCATCCTCACAATCCTTGTTATTCTTGAGTCCATCCTTGCAACCACTGTGTCAATCCCTCTCATTGAGGGTCTTCCTCTTCTTTGATGGCCCTCTACTTTACAAAGCATGATATCCTTCTCTGGGAAATGGTCCTTTCTGACAACATAGCCAAAGTAGGTGAGATGAAGTCTGGCCATTCTCACTTCCAGGGATCATTCCAGCTACACTTCTTAAAGGACAGATTTGTTCATTCTTCAGGCAGTCCACGGTACTTTCAGTATTCTTCAGCAATACCACAATTCAGATACTAATACCTTTTTAAAATAAATATATAAATAAATTAAAGAGGATGAAGATAAATGTTACTATATACTTAAATACTTTTCCATCTAAAATGAGGATCTGTTCTGTATTGTCTATGCAGGAATATTGAACTTGTTCCCACAGTGACTGGATAACAACCACATTTGTGTATTTGGATAATCATTTATTCATTTATGTAATAGGTATTGTTTGGGCATTTAGTATATAACAGACTATTTACCAGGTGATTAAGAAAATAAACATGAACAAATCTTTCCTGCTACTTTGGGGCTTCTAGTTTAGAAGCGGTAGGATAGGAGGCACTTTGAATCCAGTGTGATAATTGTTGTGGTAGAGAGACAACTTGGTGAAGTGGGAACACTTCAGAGGAGTCCCTGAGTCAGCTCTGGAGTATCAGTGAATGTTCTTTGAATAAAGTTATTTCTATACTTAAAACTGAGACGCTCTAGTGGTGCAGAAGCTAAGGCATTTGATTGCTAACCAGAAGTTTGGTGGATCAAACCCACTAGGCACTCTATGGAAGTAAAGATTACTGCCTCAGAATCCCAACGGGAGTAGCCATGAGTCAGAATTAACTCGATGGCAATGAGTTAAGTTTTGGTTTAGATACTGAAAACTGTGTGATCAGTAGATATTGACTAATTGAAGAAATATTTTGGGTTTGAGGGAAACAGAATTCAGCAAAAGAGAAAAACAAAATTCATGATGAAAAACAGTGGTGATGTTTACCCCATTGTATAGACAGAAGAATTGAGGTCCCAAAACGTAACTGTGTGAGATCGACAATTGGAAAGTCAGAAATCTAAACTCAAATTTTCTGGATGTAGAGTTTGGATCTATTAATCTTGAAACTTTAATAATAAGAAGAGAATCTTAGATATAGAAAAAGAAAAATTTACATATATTTCTTTACTTAAGAAGTAGGATAGTGGAAGACCAAAAACTCTGGTCTCAATGGATTAGGTGACATTAACTAACTAGGTGACATTAGTCAAGATATCTTAACTCTCTGTACCTCACTTTCCTCATCTGTAAAATGTAGATAATATTACTGCACACCTTTTAGGTAATTTTGAGGATGAAATGCATGAAATCACTTAGAAAAAGTACATAACATAGTAAGCCCTTACCTAGTTTTATCGGGATGTCATTTTTCTCTCATATTCATTCATTTAATTAATTTACTTAAGGAATAATTTAAGCATGGAGTGCCAAGAACTGTTCAGAGTGCCAGAAATATATGTTGTTGTTGTCGTTGTTAGGTGCTGTCAAATTGGCTCCAATTCACAGAGACCCTAAGCACAACAGAAAGAAACGCTGCCCAGTCCTGCACCAGCCTCACAATCTTTGCTATGCTTAAGCCTGTCATTGCAGCTATTGTGTCTATCCATCTTGTTGAGAGTCTTCCCCTTTTTCACTGCCCCTCTACTTTATCAAGTATGATATCCTACTCCAAGGACTGGTCCTTTCTGACAAAACAACCAAAGTATATAAGACAAAGTCTGGTCATTCTTGCTCCTAAGGGATTTTCCAGCTGTACTTCTTCCAGGACAGTTTTGTTTACCCTTCTGGCAGTCCATAGTATTTCCAGTATTCTCCACCAACACCACAATTCATGTAGCATGTTAAAAAAATATCTTACCTTCCAGTTTTCAGGGAGCTATATTTCTAGTGGAGGTATATTTGTTAGTTAATGTCAGTTGTATGGAGAAAATGAACTATAATATGAGTATCAGGAAAAAAAGTCTCTACCAGCTTGATATCACGGCAAATGCCTGAAACAGATGAAGGAGCTGACCAGGTGGTTAAATTCAGGAAGAATTATTCAGAAAGAGGGAATAACAGTTGCAAACGTGTTGGCAAGAAAATGCCTGGTGAACTTAGGAATCAGCAAAGAAATAAGTTTCAATGGAATGGAATGAGCAAAGGGGAGAGATCAGGAGATGAGGTCAGAGAGTTATGGGAAAACCACCATCTGGCACATACATAATAAATATTAAATACTATTTTCTCTTCTTGCTCATTTTTTTTTTATTACGTTCAGTTTTTCTGACATAACAGAGTTCTTAAAATCTTGAAGCTATGTTACTAGGAATAAAAGCTAATGTGAACTTAGAAAATTACTAAATTTCTCCATGCCTCAGTTGTTTTGTGTATAAAAAGGAAATTAAATATTGCATACCTCACAGGATTTTTGTGTGGAGAGAAAGTGTTAACAATGCAAACTGTTATGAATAGTGCATATAAATGCTATTATCAATTGTATTTGATGGAGAAGATGAAGCATATTTACTAAATGCCTGAAAAATTTCAAAACAAACTATAGCTAACTCTGGCTGTGCACACACATTTGTACCTTAACCTCTTGAGTGTTGAAAGACAAGCTAAGAGTTGAAAAAGACAAGACTTGCATGACATTGGCATTTCACTTTCTTTTCCTACCTTAAAATAGAAACGTGGATCAAAAGATTTTCCATTGTTAACAGAAATATTTTTGATCTCAGGTCTCAAAATGAATGGAAAATGTAAAGATGACCTTGTCATACCCGTTTCTGCATTTACAGAACAATTTTCTTTCTAATAATTGTTATCTAAAATGCTGATTTAAATACTCCTATGTCATCTGCATTATTATTCCTTTTTTGGATAGGAAAAGATTCTGATATTTGGAATTTATAATTTTGTTCCATGAAGTTGTAGGTATATAAGAAACTTAAAAAAGGGGAGCTCTTCTGAATTGCCTAAAATTGCTACTTTGCTAGAGTGATGAATGTTGGTTCTGTAAACTAGTCATCTCAACTGCTGAACTTTGCAGTTCTCTGATAATGGCACCTAACAAAAAGATGTAATCCCAATTTATCAGGAAATATTTACAGCTTTCATTGATGTGAAATCAATGGAAATCAATGTGAAATCAATTTCTAAATTGAATTAGGGAAGGAAGATTTATTAAATTTAACTCAAATGATAAATAAGAAAAGTAATGATCTGAAACATCATTATGAACAATTAGTATTCTATAGGAATGTGTCCAACAGAAGGAAAACAAAGCCCAACATGATGTCTTGGTATAAAAGTGACACACGGGAAATACTGTGGAAGCACAGAAGAGTGAGCAATTCAATCCAAAACAGGATGGGAATCAATTAACAGGAATTCATAAAACAATTTATTTTTAAGCTGAAATATACAAATGGAAGAAGATTTTCAGAACTGGCAGGGTGAATAAAAGAATGAACACAGTTTTGTTCTTGATTATCGTAAAAAATAATTTGCTAGATTTTGTTTTGGTGTCAGTAAAGCCAATTGCATTTGAGGAAAACTGATATTGTGTGTAGAAATAGGGGTATATGCATTTTTCCATAAATGTTAACTGACTATTTATAATGTATATATGGGGATTTGGTACAAGAGATTATAAGGGCTGTTTCTGCTCCACTTTTTGTAAACTTGTACGCAAATAATACATTTCTTAAAATTTGGTAGTATGTACGGGTACATGATAGGTTTTTTGAAACTTGAAAAAATACTGCTTGTTTTTCCTTTATTCCTATACCAAACATCAACTAAACTTTTCTCAGAGTAGTAACTGCCTAGAGAAGTCTGGCAAAATGGAATTATTGTGGGAGCTGTCATCTGTGAGTCAGATGAGAGGCTAGGGCCAGTCTATTATTGTCTTAATAGAATAGAAAGTGGATAGAATTTACTCTTGTTCTGGTTACCCAGTGCTGCTCTGACAAGAATATACCACAAATGAGATGGCTTGAACAAACAGGAGTTTAGTCTCTTACAGTTCGGGAAGCTAGAAGTCCAAGTTCAAAGTGCCAGGCTCTAGGGGCTGTGTGAAATCCTCTCGACCTGGGCTTCAACTCTGCCTCTTGCTCCCGGCCCACTGAAGTTAGAAGAATCTCTTCACTCAGGTAGCTACTGGCTGCTGAGGCTAAGAAGCCCAAGGATAACAAATAAAATGGCACAGTCCTGATGTTACCAAACCACACAGCAGGCCATTGATTCAAGTCCATTGAAAGTCCCAAGGTTCGCAGATCATGGCAGTCTTCTGAGAAACAACACTGTTATATGTAGGGTTCAAGCGTGCCATAAGCTAGATACCATTCCCAAAGCTGCTTCTTATATATATATGGGAAGCAGACCACATCCCTAAAGCAGCTACTCAGCTGCTTGTGGTAGATCCCACCATGGAAATGATTGCCAGCCTTTTCATGGGGAATAACTACCACCAGATGCCCAACCACTCAACCAGGCCCAGCCAAGTTGGCACACAAACTTAACCACCATGCTCTGAAGTGAGCTCTTGCCTGGGCAATGGCAAACTTCAATTTGCCCAGTCTCAGTGTTGTGTCCAGACCCTGGTTCCCCAAAGACCACCAAGGAGCCAATTCCACTGCAAAAGCATAGGGGTTATTTATTCAAGCTCGAGCTCAGACCCTCAACCGTCACCGACACAGCAGTTCAGCATTGAGAGTCTCAAACTCAGGGGTAATGGGGTTGATATAGGGGTCTCAATCAGGAACAAGGAAATTTTAATTAGAAAATTACAGGATTGGTTGACATTTTCCAAGTTGCTAGTTGTGACTACTTGATTGGCTCTGTCCAGTGGGCTGAAGCCACCAACTGTGGTTTCTAACTATTTTAGGTAAGGTATGTCTGTGCTATCTACTGATTGGTTGTTGTTAAGGAGTGTGTTTGAGGGTATCGATGAGGTAGTTAGGTGTGAGATAGCTAGTACTCTTTGTGGTTTTTCCAGTAACTAAAGCACTAAAGCGTGAAGTACGTGCTGAGGCTTTTTGCACAAATGGCTACCTATTCAAAATGGTCACATACAGGGTGGTGGTTATATAGAAACATAATCACATACAGAGTGGTGGTTATTATATAGAAACATGATCACATACAGAGTGGTGGCTATATAGAAACATAATCACATACAGAGTGGTGGTTATTATATAGAAACATGACCACATACAGAGTGGTGGCTATATAGAAACAATCTCATGCTCTCACATCAGTGGATACTGGAAATGATGAGACGAGGAAGCAAGAGGGAGGAGCCTACAGAAGCAGAGACTCCTTGGTCTTCTTGCTTACTTTTACAATACTAGCCCCAAGGGAAAGGGTTGTCTTCTTCTCTCATCAATCTGGACACCACCAAATTTTAAGCTGGTATAATTGATAAATAAAAATAACAACCCCTTAATGAATCAAGATTTTTTTGGAGACAGCTGTTCTGGTAAACAGATAGATAGACTCATAGTTCATTACACTCATTGCCATAGAGTCAGATCCGACTCATAGCGACCCCTTCTTGAGTTTCCGAGGGGTATCACTACTGAAGTAGATTGCTCAATCTTCCTTCCGAGGAGTGGCTGGTGTGTTTGAACTGCCACCCTTCTGGTTAGCACACAACTGCCTTAGGCACTATGCCACCAAAGCTCTGATTTAGTAGTTATGTGGATTAAAACAGTTGGCCTTAAGTGAAGCATATTAATCTCCATAATATGAGTGGGCCTCATCCAATCAAATGAAAGCCTTAAGAGTAAAAGGGTATTTTCCTTTCAGTGTGTGCTTTTCAAGACTATAAATAGACATTTTACCAGAACTCCTTAACTCTTCCTACCACCTGCTCTATTGATTTTGGAAAATAAACCTGCAGGAATCTCTAACTTGCCACTTGATC
>NW_006922055.1:349565-351783 GCF_000298275.1 Orycteropus afer afer | reverse complement strand
TATTGTTTTTTAATTGTGATTAGGGTGAAAGTTTACAGAGCAAATTCACTTTCCATGTAGTAGTTCATATACACTTTGTCTTATGACGTTGACTACAATTTACCCCAATGCAACAGCTCCCCTCCCACTTCCTCCTAATAGTTACCTCTTCCCTGTTTCCATCCCTCCATACACTCCTGCCCCCTGAACTGTCTCCCTGTGCATAAACAGCCCCTCTTTCTCCCATGATTGTTCTCTCCAAGGAGTGTATCTACCTCAGTACATGTTCAACTCATACGCCTGTCTTTTGTTTGGTGCAGTCCATAGTTCTTTGGCATTGACTTATTGAAGCAACCAAGCCAGGAAACTGGCAGAATATCCCCTCTGTATTTATTTGGACACTTTGGAGTAATATTGTGTAAGTTGTTTCTTGATGAATTTTAAATCTAAATGATTAAGGATTAAATATCAAAGGCAATTAACTTTATGAATAAGAAAATGGATTAGATGTAGCAAACTTAAAAAAAATGAAATAAAAATAGTCTAAAACCAAACATACTAAACAATTTCAGTAAAATTAGGAAGAGGGGTTGTAGATAAGATCAGAGCAAAAGTAACATAATGATCTCATCTTAGAGGGTTGGGTAGGAGATTAGGGAGCTAAAGCGTATTTTTTTAGAGGTCACCTTATTTAAGAGAAGTCTGGAAGAAAAGGAAAACAGAAAATCTGTACAAGAAAGATGGCAACTAACAAGAACAAATTATCATATAATAGAGAACTAGGGTTTAATTATAAATCTGTAAAAGGAAGGTAACTCTAACACAGGTATGGAAGGAAATCTAAAAGTTCATTACTGAGTTGTTTTCCTCTGTAAGTTAAACGAAGTGAAGTCAAAACTATTTCCCCAACCTTGTTAGAACAGATAATTAGAATAGATAAGACCCCCCCCGGATGGGAATAGATAAGTAAACTTAATTACTCTCAACTATTTCTCCACCCTGGACACCAGTTGAAGATATATGAATAAACACATAGGAACACAGGACCCCAGTGGAGACAGATGAGTAAATACAATAAGCTAAGTTCCTTAAGTACTAAATGGAAAAAAAAAAAAAAAAAATTTTTCCTGCTATTCCCTTAGGCACAGGTGATAAACGGGTTAATGTGTCTTAGAAAACAACTTGGAAACTAACTCTGGCCCGCGGACATGCGCAGTGGGACAGAGAGGAGCAAAGTTACTGGGAACTAACACTCTCCCCTCTGCCTAAGTCCCAGATCAACTGATGACAGGAAGCGGATGTGACTCATCCAGTATGCAAGCGCACTGGATCAAACCGCTGCTGTCTCTTTAAATTGAATTGAAGGAAATTTCAGTAAGTCTTCAACCATCTCACACAAATTCCTGAAATTTTTATGACTATGCATAACGCTCTCTTCTGAAACCTACAAAACTGTAATTCAATGGAGTTTCAGGGAGTCAGATCTGGGTACAGGTACCCTTGATCCTTGCATTGATGCTTTGCAATAAATAATTTTCCTCTCCTCTTAATCACTCAATGTGTAAACTGTTTTGGCCTGACTGCGCACCGGGCAGGGACCTGCATTTGGTCCTATTTCATAAGCACTGGGAGCTCAATGTTACTAAAAACCTGGGAAAGGAACCATGTAGAATGACCCTTCGAATTGTCCTGAGACTAAGAAGTAGATGAGACATAGAAATGGAGAGTAATTATCTTATATCTACTAGCTCACTTTGATGCAAGTTGTTAATTATGCACATGTGGACACATGTTGAGCAGATTCCCATGGGTGTCCATTGTACCACTGGGGAGAGGCACTAAGGTAAAAAATGAGAGATATGCCATAGAGTTGACTTTTTTTTTTTTTTTTTTGCTGCAAAAAGAAGCTTTATTGTTTCCATTTGGTCCATGCCTTGAGAAAAGGGCTTTAGGGTAGTTAAAGTGCTGCCTCCCAGTGGAGAAATTCAGGCAGAGGCCTGAGGCTGTGAGGCTGGCAGGGGTATGCAGAAGGCCTGTCACAGGTCGCTGGGCTCTGGAGGTACCTAGTCGTCATGCTTGAGGGTAGTGGTAGTAAGCCTCTGGAAGAGATACTCGCCCAGCACTGCCTGTGAGTTGGCTATTCTCTGGAGGTGGGTCAGGTGGTCGCCCTGTGAGACCATTTTTATGTGAGACCATTTTTTATAACCACCCTGTATATAACCATTTTATATACATATAT
>NW_006922055.1:339451-349250 GCF_000298275.1 Orycteropus afer afer | reverse complement strand
GCAATTTGAAAAATGTTAACCAATCCTATAATTTTCTGATTAAAACTTCCTCATTCTTGCTGTAACCCCTATAAAAATCCTATTACCCCTGAGTTCGGGGCTATCAATCCTGAACCGCTGTGTTGGTGATGGTTGGGGGTCCAAGCTCCAGCTTGAATAAACAACCCCTACCAACTCGACGGCACATAACAACAACAACAACAACAACATGCTTTTGCAGTGGAATCAGCTCCTTGGTGGTTTTTGGGGATTCAAGATCTGGGAGTAACAGCCCAAATTCTTGAGAATTTCTCATCTAGGAAAGACTTCTCCCAAAAGTCACAGAAATGGGAGACTATATGGGTAGAAATGCTTTTCATAGGGTTTTCATAGTTGTGACCTTCCTGAAGTTGTTGTTGTTAGGTGCCGATGAGTTGACCCCATGTACAACAGACCAATATACTGCCTGGTCCTGTGACAGTGTTTCAGGGCTATTCATAAAGTTTTCCAGTAATATATCAGACAATGTTTCACTGCTATTCATAGGGTTTTCACTGGCCAATTATTTGAGAAGTGGATGGCCCATTTCTTCTTCTGAGTCTGTCTTAGTCTGGAAGCTCTACTGAAACCTGCCCACCATGGATGACCCTGCTGGTATTTGAAATATCAGTGGCATAGCCTCCAGCCTCACAGTAACACATAAGCCAGCACAGTATGGCAAACTGACTTTCTGAAGCAGTAAATAACAAAGTCTGGATTTTATCCAGAGACACCTTTCCGTGAGCTGGAACCTTCAACCTTTCAGTTTAGCTCTCAGGCACTTAGCTGTTTGTGCCACTCAGAGACTTCAAATTATTTCCATAGACTGGTGATATTTTTCTAGTAATTTTGGGGAGTCAGGAAGCCCTAGGTGCACAGCGGTTAAAATGCTCGGCTTCTAACTGAAAGGTCAGTGGTTCAAATTCACCAGCCACTCCGTGGTAGAAAGATGTGACAGGCTTCTTCCAAAAAGAGCCTTGAAAGCCTTTGGGGAAGTTCTACTCTGTACTGTAAGTGTGCTGAGACAGAATCAACTCGATGAGGGTGGCTCTGCTTTTGGAGATGGCATATCAATTAAGATTTCCTGAGTAGGGAACACACTAAATACACTTTACAAGAAACTAGTAGCTATGGTTTAGTTGTTTTGGTTCCTGTTGGATTCAATTGAAACAGATTCAGAAAGTGTGGGAGACAGAGCAAGGAAGAACTAGATGCAAAATCACAAAAAGGTCAAGCTCCACATTTATAGTATCTGATTGAGAGATTGTAATCCTATTGTCTTCTTTAGTTCACTGTTTTCTGTTTGTTTTGTTTTGGTCTTTAAGAGAAGGAATGAGTTTAATATTTTAATGGAGTGCCTATATCATTACCTATTATAAACTTTTAAAGTCAACAGTTACAAATTAAAAAATAAAAAGATGCCTTGGTAACTATCCTTGGTAACTATTCAAAGTAGAAGAAAGAATGTGTTCATTGCCTGTGGCAACTTCATCGAATTTCCTTCCTCCTATTGATGTCAGGTAATAGTAGCATAGAAGTTAATTAACCTCCTTCAACTCTTTTGGGAAAACAGTATTTTCATTTACTTTAAAGAAGGAAAGGTCATCTGTTAAGGATTGGTGTGGAAATGACAGCTGGCTCCTGAAAATATGTGTTAATTTTTTCATAAGACTCACAGTCAGAGCAATGAAAAATTTAATAAGATCTGGCAGACCATCTTAGAGCATCAGAATAATCAAAGGAAACTATCCTTTCTCTGACACGCTTCTAGATTGCCTTGCGGAAAGCTGCTGATAACAATCTTGTGGTGAATAATGGACATATCCTTTGGACTCAAAGTGCCTTCACACTTAGTGAGAGCAATTCATGAGCCTATTCTGTGGTCAGTCACTTATTTTTGAGAATTTAATTAATTTCTTTGTATTGTTTTTTTTATTTTGTGCTTATGTTTTTGTCAATATTTTAAATGTATCTAGCCAAATATATGTGTCTGTGCATGTGTGCTAATTAAAATAGGCTTGTCACATTCTAGCACCTTTATATTCAAATGGGTTCACCCACATAAACTCATGATAGAATAGAATTAAAAAGAAAAAAGGAGGCACTCATTAGCTTCCTTGTCTTGTGTACTCATTCTCGAATGCTCCTAATACATATTTCAACCAATTTCTCTCTATTTGGGGTGTTAATAATTATTTTAAAAATTGAGGAAAGTATAGAGTGTATGACAACTGCCAAAAGTGAACAAATTTTATGATTCAGTCAGATGTGTGTTTACTTTTAAACTTAAAACAAACAAAAAAACAACTTACACAGATGAATCCCTTTCTTGACCAATATTTCCATATACATTTTTTTTTTTTTTTTTGTATTCTGAAGTTTAGGAGCTTTGAAAGGGTAGTGCCGAAGGCATTTGACTGCAAACCAGGAGGTTGGTGGTTCAGATCTACAGGCACTGTGCCGAAGGAAGACTGGACTATCTCCTTCCAAAAAGATTTACCACCTTGGAAAACCAATGGGGGTCACTCTGAGTAAGAATCAACTCAATTGTTGTGAGGTTTCTGTGTGTGTGTGTGTGTGTATTTATTCTGTAATTAGGATATCTCCTACTGTATTTACTCATTCTGTCTAATGTTAAGACTTACTCAAAAACAATAAAATTCAGAATTCATACATTTATTTGTGTTTAGTATTCCACTGTGTAAGTAAATTGTGTGATTCATCCATTCCACTCCTGCAGAACTTTTGGGTACATCATCTTTTCATTATTTCAAACAAAATTGCAGTGGACGTTCTTCCATCCAGCTCCTGGATAGATGGAACTCATTCCTGTGAGTTTCTCAGGGGCAGCTTCTTAGCAGTTGTGGCATAGTAGTGTGCCAAGGATGGGTTTCCAGTGCACTGAGAAAAAATACCCTCTGTCTTTAGGTTGCCACTAGGGTAAGGATACAAGAATAAGAGACTCTTTATGCTAAGAGCATGCTTTCTGTTTAAAACAAGTGTCATATACACACTGTGATTGTCTGTTTACCATGAGGTGAAAGAAGGTTGAAAAGCACTACTTTAGGGTGTTAACCTAGAAGTATCATGTCTTTGTTATTGCTGTTAGTTGCCCTTGAGCTGATTCTGACTCATGGCTACCACACATATGCAGAGTAGAATTACCCCAAAGAGTTTCCAGAAGCAGATAGCTTCTTTTTTTCTGGGGCACTTCAAGGTGAGTTCAAACTGCCAAACTTTCAGCACTTAACATTTTGTGCCATTAGACCTGAAGATTTATGAATTTTCATTTTTACCTAATATCAGCAAATGTCTCTCCAAATTTGTTGTATTAGTTTACGCCCTCTCCAAGTAATAGATGGTTTTGTGAAACTTTAGTTTTTTTTTTTTTTTTTTTTTTTCCCAGTCAGAACAGTGAACCATTTCACTGTTCATCTTCTTGATTTTTTTTAAATGATATTAAAAATTTTCTATATTTTTGGATCAATCAGGTTTTCTTTCTCAATGAAACTTCTTTTTCTAAACTTTCCATTTACTTCTTTGGATTTTTTAAATTACCTTTTCTTTCTCAAAAAAAATTTTTCTTTTCCTTATATATTTACATTGTCATCTATACCATCATAACAATTCCAAGTTTGGAAAGAAAGAGAACTACCATCACACATGCACAACTTCATGCAAGAATGAAAAATCACTTTAGATTTTTCTCAGATCCTGAAAGAAGGGGCCAGGGCTGGAGTATGGGAATTTCTTAAATATATATAATGGATATTAAAACTTTATCTTTAAATAAAAAGACTTGGCTTATGGTGTTTTTAGCATTTGTTGTTCTTTGTTTCAAGTACTATATAATAATATTCACCCAATCTTTTGAAAAAATGTCCTTAATTGTTGTTGTTGTTGCTATTAGGTGTCATCACATCAGTTGCAACTCATAGTCACACTATGTATAACAGACGAAACATGGCCCAGTCTTGCTCTACAATCACAATTGTTGCTATGCTTAAGTGCACTGTTGTAGCTGTTATATAAATCCATATTGTTGAGGGGCTTCCACTTTCTCACTGACTCTTTACCTTATCAAGAATGACGTCCTTCTCCAGGGACTGGTCCTTCTTGATTACATATCTCAAGTGTGTGAGAAGTCTGGCCATTCTCACTTCTAAGAAGCATTCTGGTTATAGCAATTCCAAGACAGATTGTTTATTCTTCAACAGTCCACAGTATATTTAATATTCTTTGCCAAATAATTCAAAGGTATTAATTATTCAGTTACCTTATTCATTATCCAGCTTACGTGCACAAGACCAAAAACAAAACAAAACAACAACAACAACAAAACAAAAAAAAAACATACACACTGCCATCCAGTTGGATCCGAACTCATAGTGACCCCTCCTTGGGTTTCCAAAGCAGTATCACTACAGAAGTAGATTGCCCAAAATACCATGGCTGGGGTTGCACACATCATAGTCCTCAAAGTGACATCTTTTCTTTTAACACTAAAAATGTCTTTTGCAACAACTCTTCAAAAACTGATTTGCAATACAATAACTCATTTCATTTCCTGAGTGCTACATCTATCAGTGTTGATGATGGATCTAAGTAAAATGAAATCCTTGACGACTTCAATATTTTCTCCATTTCTCATGATGTTCCTTATTGTTTCATTTGTGAGGATATTTGTTTACTTTATGCCGAAGTATAATATATTCTGAAGGCTGCAGTCTTTGATCTCCTTCAGTAACTCAGGTCCTCTTTGCTTTCAGCTGGCAAAATTGTGTCATCTACTAAACTTAACTGACTTCCATTGAGTCGATTTCACTCATAGTGACCTCTCCTTGGGTTTCCAGGGTGGTATCACTACAAAAGTAGATTACCCAACCTTCCTTCCAAGGAGGGACTGGTGGGTTTGAAGCACTAGCCTTCTAGTTAGCAGTCAAATGGTCAAATGCCTTAGGCACTATGCTACCAGAGCTACATATCTCAGTTTTTCAATGAGTCTTTCTTCAATCCTGTTGCATTATTCTTCTTCATAGAGTCCAGCTTCTTGGATTATTTGCTTAGCATATAGTTGGATAAGTATGATGAAAGGATGAAATCTTGATGCACACATTTCCTTATTTTAAACCACGTGGTATTCTCTTTTTTTTTTTTTTTTTTTTCTTAATGTACAATTTCTGCATGAGTACAATTCAATATTCTGTAATTTCCATTGTTATCCATGATTTGTTATGATCCACACAGTGGAATGCCTTTGCACAGTCAATAAAACACAAGTATAGATCTTTCTGATTTTCTCTGCTTTCAGACAAGATATAGACAATATCAGCTGGTGATGTAGTGCCTAAGGCATTTGACTACCAACCAGAAGTTTGGTGGTTCAAACCCACCTGCAGCTCCATGGAAGTAAGATAGGACAATCTACTTCCTGTAAAGATTTACCACCTCAGAAACCCAATGGGGATCATTATGAGGCAAAAGCAACTTGATGGTAGTAAGTTTGTTTTGTTTTGGTATCCCTCCTTCCATGTCTTTTTCTGAATCCAGCTTGAATTTCTGGAAGTTCCTTAATGATGAACTGATGTTGTTGTTGTTGTTTGCCATCGAGTCGGCCCCGACTCATAGCGACCCCTCCTTGGGTTTCCGAGGCAGTATCACTACGGAAGTAGGATTGCCCAACCTTCCTTCCGAGGAGTGGCTGGTGGGTTTGAACCGCCAGCCTTCTGGTTAGCAGTCAAGTGCCTTAGGCACTATGCTACCAGAGCTCCTATATGAACTGATAGAGGATATGAAATGTATTTTTTCATGTATTGTCAAATTTATATCCATAAAAGATGTAACAATATACACTTTCATCAATGAATGTCTCTTTCATTAATCTCCAGCACTGTTGAGAAGTGCTTTATTTATTTGTTTATTTTCAAGGTGGAGGCAAAAAAGTTACTATTGTAAGGGAATAGAATTAAAGTATAGTAACACCTTGACAAAGCTAAAGAACCAAGTAGGCTTAAAGTTTTTACTTAATCTTTGTAGGCCTAAATTTTGGTTATAGCTTAAGTTTCAGTTTAATGTAACAGACTCAATTTACGGGAAATCACTGTTATTAGAACCTCCGAGTTAGACAAATCAGATAAGCCGGAGACTGGAAAGTCCCAGAGAGGGACCCCTTCCTTGTCAAAAGCCTGAAAAGTCCTGAACTTGCACCTATCAGTTGCCGCCAAATAACAGAACTTGTTCCCTGCACCAATCATTGATATTCAGCCCCACCTTGCGTAACTGCCCCTTGAAAATCCTATAAATATGTAAAACAAGCGGAGCAAGGGGTCTTTTGCCCAAACCGCTGCATCGGTACAAGCAGAGACCCTAGCTCGAGCTAGAAAATAAACGTTCCCTTTGTTTTTGCTTGTCAAGTCAGTGTCACGTTCCTCACACCCACGCTCCTTTTCAAATTCGGGTCCAACACTATTAATTTTTATTTACACCACAGTGCAGTAGATTACATAATTTGGCCTCCATTTTGTGATGTATTGGATGCCTATGCTCATGGTCCTGTTTTGAATTGAGTTGTCTGTTATGTTAATGAGGCAGGATTAGGGTGGGATTTATCTTGAATCACTGGTCTACTAGTAGAGCAGTGACTCAAGTCACAACCTTTAGTTCCTTTAAGGGTATGATCTGCATCCAATGTATATGAATGTTCTGGCAACTTTCACTTTCTTGCTCCGGATACTGCATCTGGTTCATTACCATCTGACCTTTAGTTCTTGGAACTTGAGACAGCAGCCTGTTCGCTGACCTGATTCACCAGTTTCTGCAGATTTGTAAATCATCTGCCTATCATCAAACCTGCAGATATGCTATCGTCAGGCCTTGCAAACACTTGAGTGATGAGAATCCTCTAGATCAACACGTGGATTCGGGACTTTTCAGCTTCCAAAACTGTGTGAGCCATTTCCTTGGCAGTTCATGAGTTCTACGAAATGTTTCAGCAAGTTATACAGCCCTAATGCAGGAGGGAGAGCACAGAGGGGATGCGGAGTAGTTGATGCTAGAGATGATGAACTGATAGAGCAGTTTGGAAAAGTTGGGTCTTTGGGACTTAACCTCTGTCTCATAAGTACCATTTGTGTTGATATTTCTAAAAGAAGTTATTCATGCAGTTGGTCTCAGAATGGTAGGGTTTGCTGGAACAGCCTAGACTCAGTGGAGTATGTGGCTTTGGAGTAAAGAGGATAAATGTGAGAATGAAAAACCTTTGGTTTCTGGGTGGGACAAAATAAACCCACAGATGAAAGCAATGCTTATGTTGCAATCAGTTACTGACAGGAGGAGAGTAGTTGATGCTAGAGATGGTAGAGTGTTACAGCAGTTTGGAAATGTTGGGCCTTCGAGACATCTTTAAACCCTGCTTCATAGAAATCAGCCTTATGCTGATCCTTCTAAAAAAATTATTCATGCACACATCAATTTTATTTCCACAGATGTTAAGCTTATTTTATAAGCAAACGCATTTTTTCTCTGAGGATTTAGATTTCATTATATTGAAATTATACTTTAATTTGAGAAAGATTCTCATCTTTAAATATAGTTATTCCTTTAAAGAATTTTGGAGTATTATTTTTACCTATAATACTGTGATACTTTGTCATATTTTTTACCTTATTATAATATTCCTTTGCCACATTTTATATTGTAAATGGGATATTTTTATTTTAATAGTTTTATTGATTCTTAATGACATAGGGTAAATATTTCTGTATTTGAAATTTCTGTATTTCTCAATAAATTCACTTCTAGCTTCAATTCATTTGAAACATTTACTGCAATTAAAGTATAAAATAATTTACAAGAAAGTATGGAAGGTGTCATTTTAATTGTGAATAAATTATCATTTAGTGTATAAGCTTGTCCAACCATCCCATTTAAATGAATATTAGAAGCCCTTTTCAGCCCTCTCCCATTATCTATAAATCTTTGTTTCAAAAGAAGACCCTGAATGTAGCATTGTAGATTAGTTCTGTTTCTTTTATATGCTTGTATAAATGAAATAAAAACCATGCATTCCCTTTGTTTGAATAATTTGGTTCAATATAATATATTTTTTCCATAGCTTATTCTATTGAGAATTGTGTGTGTGTGTGTGTGTGTGTATTCCTCCCCTGGGCACTGAAAAAATTTTGAACTCAATGACTAACCAAAAGGTTGGCAGTTTGAATGCATCCAGTGATGCTTCAGAAGAAAGGCCTGATGATCTGCTTCTGTAAAGATTTCAGTCAAGAAAACCTTTAGAACAATTCTACTATGTAACAAATGGAATCAACATGAGTAAGAATTGATTCTATGTATGTG
The DNA here is from genome assembly GCF_000298275.1 of Orycteropus afer afer. NCBI lineage: Eukaryota > Metazoa > Chordata > Mammalia > Tubulidentata > Orycteropodidae > Orycteropus > Orycteropus afer. Next base: position 340,880 of record NW_006922055.1, on the reverse strand, counting down.
TATGTGTATGTGTTTGTGTATGTGTATGTGTGTATACATGTATATTCATGCATATATATATAATGAGTATACCATAATTCAGTTGCAGCAGTATATTAACAGGGAAATTCCAGAAATTCAAGCCAGATTCAGAAAAGGATGTGGAATGAGGGATGCCATTGCTGATATCAGATGGATCTTGGCTGAAAGTAAAGAATTTAAGAAAGATGTTTACTTGTGTTTTATGGACTATGCAAAGGCATTTGATTGTGTGGATCATAAAAAATTATGGATAACATTTAGAAAAATGGAAATTCCAGAACACTAATTGTGCTCATGAGGAATCTGTATATAGACAAAGAGGCTGTCTTTCAAGCAGAGCAAGAGGATACTGCATGGTTTAAAATCAGGAAGGAAGTGTGTCAGGGTTATATCCTTTCACCATACTTATTCAAACTGTATGGTGAGCAAATAATCCTAGAAGATGGACTATATGAAGAAGAATGTGGCATCAAAATTGGAGGAAGACTCATTAACAACTTCTGATACGCAGATGACACAACATTGCTTGCTGAAAATGAAGATGACTTAATGAATTTACTGATGAAGATCAAAGACTACAGTCCAGTATGCATTACACTTCAACATAAAGAAAATAAAATCCTCACATCTGGATCAGTGAGCAACATCATGATCAATGGAGAAAAGATTGAAGTTGTTAAGGATTTCATTTTACTTGTATCCACAATGAATGCCCATGGAGGCAGCAGTCAAGAAATCAGATGATGTATTGCACTGGGAAAATCTGCTCTAAAAGGTCTCTTTAAAGTGTTAAGAAGCAAAGATGTCATTTTGAAGACAAGTGTACCTAATCCAAACCATGGTGTTTTCAATTACCTTACATGTAATTTTAGCTACTCTGCATTCAAGGGCAAGGTTCAGAGTCTCTTCTGACATCCATTTTGGTCTCTTCTTCCTTTCTGTCTTTTTAATGACCTTTTGCTTTCTTCATGGATGATGTTCTTGATCTCATTCCACAATTCTTTTGGTTTTCAGTCACTGGTGTTCAATGCATCAAATCTATTCTTTAGATGGTCACTGAATTCAGGAGGGATGGAAACAAGGTAATATTTTGGCTCTCGTGGACTTTTTTGAATTGTCTTCTACTTCAATTTGAACTTGTGTGTGAGCAGTTGATGATGTGTTCCACAGTCAACTCCTGGCCTTGTTTGGACTGAAGATATTGAGCTTTTCCATCACGTCTTGCCACAGATGTAGTTAATCTGATTCTTGTGTACTCTGTCTGGCAAAATTCACATATATAGCTGTTGTTTGCATTGTTGAAAAAAGGTATTTGCAGTGGATAAGTCATTGGTACCACAAAATTCAGGAGCTCTGGTAGTATAGTGCCTAAGGCACTTGACTGCTCACCAGAAGGCTGGTGGTTCAA
>NW_006922055.1:312524-338687 GCF_000298275.1 Orycteropus afer afer | reverse complement strand
AACAACAACAACAACAACAACAACAATGTCTAGAATTAGACATTAATGGATGTTTGAAGCTGTTTCTTCTCAGCTTAAGACGTGACACCTCAGCAAACAAAGGTCCCAAAAGCTTTAGTCTATCCACTTTATTAAGATAGGCTGTCCTCTGAGGAGGCAACTCTTCCCCAGTCATATTTTGAGTGCCTTCCAATGTGAGGGGCTCATCTTCTGGCACTATATTGGACAATGTTTTAGGGCTATTCGTAAAGTTTTCCAGCAATACATCAGACAGTGTTTAACTGCTATTCATAAGATTTTCACTGGCCAATTCTTTGAGAAGTGGTTGGTCTCTTCCTTTTCTGAGTCTGGAAGCTCTGCAGAAACCTGTCCACCATGGGTAACCCTGCTGACATTTGAAATACAAGTGGCATAGCCTCTAGCCTCACAGCAACACATAAGCCATTACAGCATGACAAATGGCAGATAAGTTTGTCTCCCTTAGTTCCAACTTGGTTCAGTTCCTCCCTCTGTTGCTCCAAACCAGTGCTCTCCCTTATCCACTCCAAACCTGTTGGCTCCCTGACACATCTTGCTCCAAGTGCTTCAACACTCACCTGCTGTGCCTGGTTTGCTTACCCTGCCTTCCTCAGGTACTCCAACACAAAAGTTTGTTTGTTTATTTATTTATTTATTACATGTAAATGAAGCCATTTGAAGGCTTTTCAGGTAAGCAGCTATGGTCCAAGCTAAGTTTTAAAAAACATAACTCACTGAGTAGAGATCCATGTTTGGGGGAAAATAGCTTAAATGGTTGTGGTAAAGATAGTGAGATGTGATCCAATGTGGCACATAATTTAAGGCAAAACTAATAGTTCTTGCTTTAAAAGTAGAATTTTAAGTGTTTATTTTCACACAGAAGTATAGAACAAAATAAGTAAATGATTAAATGCTAAAATGATAGCAGTTAATTCTGGGGGAGAAAGTTTGTTTTGATGAGAAAGTAGATTATCACATTTTCTTTCATATAAATCTACATTAATTGATAATCTACAATAAGGATGCATTGATGTAGGTAGTCCTTTTAAATTCTTAAAATACTGTCAAGGTATAGATTAGATGGAAGGGTGGCAAACTCAAGACAGGGAGGCCAATGAGTGGGCTGTTATAATCTTGGAAGAAATAATGGCCAGGAATAATCAATTATCACAAACTGTGCCCTTTTACTGCTATGTTATCACAACCATTGTTACATTGATGTTTGTTTTATATGTTGGTCAACATTTTGGTCCATGATATCTTTAAGATTAGAGACTCAGTCATATTTGAATCTTTAGTACCTATCACAGTTCATGTTCATGGCATATGGTCAATAATTGACAGACTATTAGAGTAGGACATCAATATATGTTAAAAGCATGCTTAACAATGGAATTTTGCAGCATTTTAGCTTTTTCCCTTTCAAAATGAGTAGATTTTTCTAACTTTTTAAAAAAACTTTTTATTGTGATTTATTTGAAAATTTACACAGCAAATTTGTTTATCACTCAAGAACTCACACACACGATTTTTTTCTAACATTGATCCACGCAATGTAACAGCACTCTCTCCAATCCTTTCTGTATTTAATGATTCTATTTGTCTTTCTTTCCTATAACTTCCTGTCTTCTGTGTTTTTTTGCTGGCTGATGCAGCCCTTTTGATCTCTTATGGTTGCTTATTCTAATGAATGCATATGTTTTTGGTGTTATTATTCACCTTGCAGGTTTTCTATCTTTTTGCTAAAAGTTGAACCACAGGGATGAGTTCAGTTCCAGGTCTGAAGGATGCTTAAGGACCATAGTCTCAGAATATCCACCAGTCTCCATAAGACCAGTAAGCCTGTTTCATTTTATTTTATTGCTGCTGGCTTTTTATATAAAAAGTATTCATACTTTTTTTTCTACACTTTCTCTTCATCCAAGTTAATATGTGTATACCTTGTAGTTAGTGGTTTATTCTGTCTTTCTCACTCACCCGTGGTAACTAGCAAAGAATATTTATTTTTTCTGTGAAATCCTATTCTTGACTTTTCACAAAAGTTGTCTCATGCAATATTTGCCCTTTTGTGAGTAATTTCACTCAGCATAATGGCTTCTAAATTCATCCAGCTTATGAGAAGTTTTACAGATTCAACAGTCACTGTTCTTTAATGTTGCATAGCTTTCCATTATGTGTATGTAGCTTATTTAGTTTATCCATCTTTCCATTAATAGGTATTTAGGTTGTTTCCATATTTGTTTGCTAGCATAGTGCCTAAGGCACTTGACTGCTAACCAGAAGGCTGGTGGTTCAAACCCACCAGCCACTCCTGGGAAGGAAGTTTGGGAAATTTACTTCCATAGTGATACAGCCTCAGAAACCCAAGGTGGTGTCGCTATGAGTCAGGGCCGACTTGATGGCACATAACAACAACAACAACAACAACAACATTGTTAATAATAAATAACATGGGTACAAAAAAGGCAAGGAGGCCACACATTCTGACCTCCTCTAATCCTACAAGGGGAAGGCAAGATTACCAGCAGTAACCCAAGGCCTATTCCTGCCAGACCAGACATGCTGCCTCCCTCCAGCCCTTTCACCAACCGTTCCTCCCAAAGCACCCACCACCTCACTCCTGGGTTCAATAATTCACTGCAGTGGCCACACAGAACTCACAGATTACGGGGTTTATTAGGGAAGCACCAGGCTACAACTCAAGTTCAGGAAGAATGCTCAGTCTCTCTCCCAGCCCACCGTCCCTCAGCCAACAGTCTCTCACAGTCTCTTTCCCAGCAGTGCTGGTCCCTCGGTGTCTCACTCAGCGATGTGTGTCTCTTGCATCTCTTTCCCAGCAGCACGTGTCTCTTTCAGGGGTGCGTGTCTCTTTCGGCAGCACGTCTTCCTCAACCAGCAGTCAGAGAGAGTTCTGCCTCCAGGAGGCCTCCTTTTGAGCCCAGAAGGGTGGTCAAACTAGCCAATCACAGCATCAGAACTCTAAGCATGTGAGAGAGAGTGGGAACTTCCCAGAACATCGTATTGTGCCACGCCCAACAGAAATAACCCAGGTGGATAGCTTCAGCAAAGGGAGCTCCTCAGTTGCTCATAGAAAATCCCACCTTGGGGTTTACAAAGACTTATGGGTAGAAAAGCCACACTAAGTAATTTACTACACCACAATGGGTGTGCATTTTTTTGTTCATGTCATGTCTTTTATTTCTCAAGAATATATTCCTTGTAGTGAGATTGCTTAATTATATGGCATTTCTATTTCCAGCTCTTTAAGTCTGGTCTTCTAAATGATTTTGATTTTTGTTCCACTTTATTCTCACACTCTATCCAGGGTCATCTATTGTGATCTCTTTCACAGTGGTCAACAGTGGTAGCTGGGCATCATCTAGTATTTCTGGTTTCAGGGTAATGGAGGTTGGGGTTCTTGTGGACCAGTTCTTTGGACCAGTCTCTCCTTGTGTCTTTGATTTCTTTCATTTTTCTTTGTTTTTGGTGGGGAGAGATCAATTGTTGAACCTTATATGGCCACTCACAAGCTTTTAAGGTCCCGGTTGCTGCTTACCAAAGTAAGATGCAGAACATTGCCTTTGTGGACTATGTTATGCCAATTGACCTTAGTGTCACCTGTGACTATGATCCTGAGGCCCTAGGCTCAGCAACTCACCCCCTCAGTGTGTTTGGTTATGGCAAGAAGTTTTCATAACTTTGCTCCCTGTGTGCTCTACTATATTAATGGACCTATTTGTAGAAATATCTTCTGTCAAAACTATATATTTGTGTGTGTAGTCCCATTTGCTTTCCCATCACTATTCAGGTTGTGGGTCTATGTATCTACTCATAGATTATTGTTGTAGCAGAATTCAGTATGTAATGGTATTTACCTTTGTTGCCTTTAACACTTGTGCTCTTCCTAGTGTCTTCCTTTGCCTTGAACATTTTGTGCTGACCTCCCCTTTATTTATGTTGCCCCTCCCTTCACCTAAGTTAGTACATGTCTACTGTGTAATTAGTGATTTACCCTTCTTTGCCCTCCCACCCTTGTTAACCTTCAAAGAATGTTTCTTTCTGTGTGTAAATATTTTCTTGACTTTTTAGAGTAGAGGTTGAATTTCTTGACTGATGATTTCCCTCAGCATAATGTCCATGCTAGGAAGTGTTACAAAGTTTCATTGTCATTCTTTAATGTTGTGTAGGATTCCATTATTTGTAAGTAGTATAGTTTGTTTATTCATTTATCCATTGATGGACATTTATATTGTTTCTATCTTTTTGCTATGGTGAATAAAGCTGTGATGAACATGAATGTGCATATTTCTGTTTCTTTCATGGCTGTTATTTCTCTAGAATATACACCTACTAGTGGTATTGCTGGGAGTTCTGGTGGCATAGTGTCTAAGGCATTTGACTGCTAACCAGAAGGCTGGCAGTTCAAATCCAACAGCCACTCCTAGGAAGGAAGGTTGGGCGATTTAGTTCCATAGTGACACCATCTTGGAAATCCAAGGAGGGGTCGCTGTGAGTCAGATCTGACTCAATGGCAGTGAGTAGTGGTGGTAGTAGTGGGGTTGCTGGATCAAGTGGTATTTCTATGTCCTATATTTTAAGGAAATCCGATACCCTTTTGCACAGTGGTTGTACCATTTTACAGTCCCACCAGCTGTGTATGAGCCTCACCAGCATTTGTTTTCACTCTTGTTGAATTTTGCTATTATTGCTGGGTGAGATGGTATCTCATTGTTTTAATTTGCATATTTCTAATGGCAAATGATTGAGAACATTTCTTAATGTGTTTGTGAGGCTTCTGAATGTCTTTTTTTGTTAAAGTGACTATTCATGTCATCTGCCAATTTTTTAATTGGATTATCTGTTTTTTTGTTGTTGATGTGTTTAAGTTTTCCATAAATTTTAGAGATTACAATTTTGTCCAATATGTTGCTGCCAAAATTTGTTACCAGTCTATAGGCTCTCTTTTTACTCTTTTGGTGAAGTTTTTGATAAACATAAATGTTTAATTTTTAGGGAGCCCCAGTCTTTTACTTGTTTTCTGCTGTATGTACATTATTAGACATATTTGATAGCACATTTTGTGACATATTAGGGCCCTTAAGTTTGCCCTTATTTATTTATTGTTAATCTTTATAGCTTTAAGTCTTTGTTGATTCTTGTGGTAATTTTTCTATATGGTGAGAGAAACCTTGTTTCATTTTTATCCAGTTTTGCCAGCATGATTTGTTAAGGAAAATATATTTTCCCTGTTTAATGGATTTCAGCCCTTTATCAAAGATCAGTTATTCATAGGTGAATGGATTTACTTGTGGATTCTCAGTTCTGTTCCATTGGTCTATGTGTCTGTCATTTTACCTATACCAGGCTATTTTGACTACTGAGGTTGTATAGTAGGCTTTGAAATCAAGGATGGTGTGGCCTCCTACTTTGTTCTTCTTCTTTAGTAGTACTTTGCCTTGGGTCTCTTTCTTTACCATCTAAAGTTGGTGATTAGTTTTTCCATTCCTGTAAAGAATGATGGTGGAATAGGAATAGAAATTCCATTATGTCTGTAGAACACTTTGGGTAGAATTGACATTTTCACAATGTTCACTCTTCGTATCCATGAACACGTATATATGAAATGATTCTCTTTTTGCTTCTTGTAATAATGTTTTGTAATATTTTTATTGGTCTTGTATGTCTCAGGTTACATTTATTGCTATGTACATCATCTTATGGGTGGTTGTTATAAATGGTATTGCTTTCCTGATTTCCTTTTCAGAGTTTTCTTTGTTAGCATAGAGGAATCCAACTGATTTTGTATATTGATCTTATACGATGTCAATTTGCTGAATCCTTATATTAGTTCCAGCAGTTTTCTTCTTAAGTCAAGGGGATTTTCTATGTATATGGTTGTATCTTCTGCAAGTAGAAATATTTTTCTTTCTTCTTTTCTACGTTATATATCTTTTATTGCCCTTTCCTGCTATTACTCTGGTTAGATTTCAAAGAGATTATTGAATAGTAGTTGTGATAAGGGATATCCTTGTCTGGTCCTCATTTAAATGGGAAATATTTTCAGTCTCTCTCCAATAAGAATAATGTTGGTTTTGAGTTGTTGTTGTTGTTGTTGTTATGTGCCATCGAGTCGGACCTGACTCATAGAGACCCCACCTTGGGTTTCCGAGGCAGTATCACTACGGAAGTAGAGGTTTTGCGTATATGTCCTTAATTATGTTAAGAAATTTCCCTGCTATTGCTATTTTAGGAGCTCTGGTAGCATAGTGCCTAAGGCACTTGACTGCTAACCAGAAGTCTGGTGGTTCAAACCCACCAGCCACTCCTCGGAAGGAAGGTTGGGCAATCCTACTTCCGTAGTGATACTGCCTCGGAAACCCAAGGAGGGGTCGCTATAAGTCGGGGCCGACTAGACGGCATATAACAACAAACAACAACAACATGGCCATTTTATTTATTTATTTGTAACCAAGAGTAGGTATTGGATTTTTGAAATGCCTTTTTTTTTGCATTGATTGATATGATCACGTGGGTCTTTTCCATTGTTTCATTTATGGACATTATGTTAATTGTTCTTCTGATATTGAACTATCCTTGCATACCTGATATGAATCCCACTTGGTCATTATGTAACAGTTTTTTGATATGTTGTTGAATTTTGTTGGGTAGAATTTTGTTGTGCCTATGCCACCACTCATCTTTCAGTTTGTCATTCTGTGCTGGCTTATATGTTGTTGTGAGCCTGGGAGCTATGCTACCAGTATTTCAAATACCAGTAGGGTCACCCATGGTGGATAGGTTTCAATGGAGCTTCCAGACTAAGACAAACTTGGAAGAAGGAAACAGCCATTTACTTCTCAAACAATAGGCCAGTGAAAACCTTATGAATAGCAGTAAAATATCTCTGATACATTACTGAGAAATTTTATGAATAGCCCTGAAACATCAGATATAGTGCTGGAAGATGAGCCCATCAGGTCAGAAGACTCTCAAAACAGAACTGGGGAAGAGCTGCCTCCGCAAAGTAGAGTCAACTTTAATGATATAGATGGAGTAAGGCTTTCATGACCTCCATTTGCTGATGTGGCACAACTCAAAATGAAAAGAAACATCCTTTAATAAGGGGAACATAGAATGTACCAAGTATGAATCTAGGAAAATTAGAAGTCAAACATGAAATGGAACACAGGAAAATCAGTCACTTAGGCATTCATAAGCTGAAATGGACTGGTTTTGGCCACTTTGAATCAGACAACGATATGATTTTCTATGCTGGGAATGACAAGTTAAAGAGGAAAGCATGACATTCATTGTCACAAAAATTGTCTCAAGATGTATCCTGAAGTACAGTGCTGTCAGTGATAGGATAATATCCACATGCCCACAAGAAAAAATGGTTCATATTACTATTATTCAAATTTATGAATCAACCACCAAAGACAAAGACAAGGAAATTGAAAATTTTTACCAACTTTTGCAATCTGAAATTGACCAAACAAGCAATCAAGATGCATTGATAATTACTGATGATTGGAATGCAAAAGTTAGAAACAGAGAAGAATCATCATTGGTTTTTGGAAAATATGGTCTTGGTAATAGAAATGATGTCAGAGACCACATGAATAAATTTTGTGAAACCAATGACTTATTCATTGCAAATTCCTTTTCTCAACAACATAAACAGTGACAATACACATGGGCTTTGCTTGATGGAATACATAGGAATTGAATCAAATACATCTGTGGAAAGAGGGGACAGACAAGGTCAAGATCATCAATCAAAACATGCCCAGGAGCTGATTATAGAACAGACCATCAATTGCTCCTGTGCAAGGTAAAGTTGAAGATGAAGAATATTAAAACAAGTTCATGATAGCCACAGTAAAACCTTTGTTAATAAAATTACTACCTAACTTCAGAGACCATCTGAAGAATAGATCTGACAACTGAACATCAATGATCATAAACAAGATGAGTTGTGGGATAACATCAAGAACATCATCCATGAAAAAAGCAAAAGGTCATTAAAAAGGCAAGAAAGAAGAAGAAGAAGAAGAAGAAGAAAAATGGATATCAAAGAAACTAAAACTTAAATGGAGAGTAGATAAAGCAAATGGAAAAAATGATGAAATAAAAGTGCTGAATAGATTTCAAAGGGTGATTTGAGAAGGCAGAGTAAGTAATATAATGAAGTGTGCAAAGACCTAGAATGAGAAAACCAAAAGAGATTAACAGGCTTGGCATTTCTCAAGGTGAAAGAACTGAAGGAAAAATTCAAGCTGTGAATTGCAATGTTGAAAGATGCTATGGGCAAAGTATGGCACAATGCAGGAAGAATCAAAAGAAGACAGAAGGAACACACAGTCACTGTTCCAAAAATAAATGGTCAACGTTCAACCACTTCAGGAGGTAACCATTGATCAGGGACCAATGATATTGAAGGAAGAAGTGCAAGCTGCACTGAAGGAGCTGTAGAAAAACAGGGCTCTTAGAATTAAAAGACTACTCATTCAGATGTTTAAACAAATATATACAGCACTGGAGGCAGTTACTTATTTATGACAAGAAATTTGGAAGAGAGATACCTGGCCAACTGATTGGAAGAGATTGATATTTGTGCTTATTCCAAGAAAGGTGATACAACAGAATGTGGAAATTATCAAACAATATCAATAACATCATATCCAAGTAAAACTTTGATAAGGAACTTCCAGAAATTAAAGCTGGATTCAGACAAATACATGGAATAAGAGATAACATTGCTGGACCTTGGGTGAAAGTAAAGAATACTGGAAATATATTTACCTGTGTTTTATTGACTAGGCAAAGGCATTCAGCTGTGTGTAGATCATAATAAATTATGGATAGTATTGTGAAGAATAGGAATTCCAGAACACTTAATTGGGTGCATGTGGAACCAATACATAGACTAAGAGGCTGTCATTTAAACTGAACAGGGGGATACTACATGGTTTAAAATCAGGAAGGGTTCCTCAAGGTTGTATCCTTTCACCATACTTATTCATTCTGTATGCTGAGCAAGTAATCTGAGAAACTGGATTATATGCAGAAGAATATGGCATCAGATTTGGACGAAGATTCATTAACAACCTACAATGTACAGATGACACAATTTCATTTCCTGAAAGTGAAGATGACATGAAGCCTACCGAAGAGGTGGGGAGGCCACATCTTCTGACCTCCTCTAACCCCACAAGAGGAAGACAGAATCACTATCAGTAACCCAAGGCCTATCCATGTGAGGCTAGACATGCTGCCTCTCTCCAGCCTTTCACCAACCCTGACACCAACTGGTCCTCCCGCACCACCCATCACCTCTGCTGGGTTTGATAATTTGCTGCAGTGGCCACACAGAACTCACAGATTATGGCGTTTATTAGGGAGGCAATAAGCTACAATTCAAGTTCTGGAACATGCTCAGTGTCTCTCAGCCCATCATCTCTCAGCCGACAATCTCTCTCTGTCTCTTTCCCAGCAGTGCGTGTCTCGCATCTCTCTCTCAACAGTTTGTGTCTCTCACATCTCTCAGCTGGCAGTGGGAGTTTCCTTCTGCCTCTATGAGGGCTCCTTTTGAGCCTGGCAGAATGGCCAATCTAGCCAATCCCAACATCAGAATTCTGTATACGTGAGAGAGAGAGAGAGAGACAGAGACAGAGAGAGAGCTTTCCTGAACATTGCTTCATGTTACTCTCAACAGAAATACCCCAGGTGGATAACTTTAACAATGAAGAGTTACTCAGTTGCTCATGGCAAATTACACCATGGAGTTTACAAAGACTTATGGCTAGAAAAGCCACACTATGTAATTAACTACACCACAAACCTCTTACTGATGAAGATCAAAGACTACAGTCTTCAGTATGTAATGCACCTCAACATAAAGGGAACAAACATCCTCACAACTGGTCCAAGAAGCAACATCATGATAAACAGTGAAAAGATTTAAGTTGTTAAAGATTTCATTTTACATGGATCTGCAATCAATGTCCATAGAAATAATAGTCAAGAACTCATACAGTATATTGCACTGAGAAAACCTGCTTCAAAAAACTTCTTTAAAGTATTATAAAGATATCAGTTTTAAACTAAGCTGTTCCTGACCCAAGTCATGATATTTCCAATAGCCTCATTTGCATGTGAAAACTGAACAATGAACAAGGAAGACAGAAGAAGAATGTATGCATTTGAATTGTAGTGTTGGTAAAGAATACTGAAAATACTACGGACTGCCAGAAGAATGGGCAAATCTGTCTTGGAAGAAGTACAACCTGAACACTCCTTAGAAATGAGAATGGCCATATTTTGTCTCATCTACTATAGTCATTTTGTCAGAAGGGTACAGTCCCTAGGGAAGGATATCATGCTTGGTAAAGTAAAAGGTCAGTAAAAAATGGGAATATCCTCAATAGGATAGATTGACACTGTGGCTGCAACAATGGACTCAAGCATATCAAGGATTGTAAGGATAATGCAAGACTGGACAGTGTTTTGTTCTGTTGTACAGAGAGTTGCTATGAGTCAAAACCATGTCGATGGCACTTAACAGTAAAAACAACAACAACAAGATATTAGGCTTGATTTACAGGTGATATTATCATATGTCTTAATCTCCAGTTAATGTCTGCTGTTTTTGGTTATTTATGAAGGACTTTCTTTAGCATTTCTTGTAAGGTTGGCTTTATTTTCTCAAATTCTTAATTTTTGTTCATGTGAGAAAGTCATAATTTCACCATCTGATGGACAATTTTGCTGAACATATAATTTTTCTTTACAAATTCCTTTTGTTCAGGGTTGTATATATGTCATCCATTTGCCTTCTTGGCTTGATGGTTTCTGCCAAGAAATCAGAGCTAAGTATTATCAGTTCTTCTTTGTAGGTAACTTTTTGCTTTTCTCAAGCAACTCTCAGGATTTTTTCTTTGTCTTTAGTTTTGGAAAGTTTGATTATGAAATGTCCTGGTAATTTTCTTTTGAAGCTACTCTATTTAGGGTTCATTGAGCTTATTAAATGTATACTTTATTGATTTTATCATATTTTCTACCTCAAATCCTTGACAATTTCCTCTGAGGGGTTTTTTTTTTTTTTTTTTTTGGTCTCTTTCTCTTCTGGAAATCCAATCACACATAAGTTATTCCTCTTTGTAGTGTCTCATAAAATTCATAGGTTCTCTTAATTTTATTTTCATTTTTTTTTTTTATGTTCCTCTAACAGATTACAATTAAGAAATTTGTCTTCAATTTTGCTAATTCTGTCTTCCTTTGATTCAATACCACTCTTTTGCCCTTCTGATGTATTATCTTTCTCTAAAATTTTAGTATTAATCTTCTAGATTTCTCTTTGCTGTTTTTGTATGGTTTCAAATTTTCCATTGATTTGGTCTTTTTATTCTTTTATACTTTCCCTAAAGTCTTCAAGAAATTTTACCTGTTTTTGTTGATTTTTCTGTGATTCTTTCTTAAACTGTGAAAGGACATAGATATACATCTTCTAAAATCTCTGTCAGATACTTCCAACATCATCTTTTTCTATGGACAATTTTATGTCCCTGTGTTTTGATCTCATGTTTGGGCCATCTCATACTGCTTTGTGTGTATGTGTGTGTGTGTGTGTGAGAGAGAGAGAGAGATTTGAAATTTTCTGTTGTTTCCAAGACACTGAAATTTTCTTGTCTTAATTTATTTATTATATGTTGGTTAGCCATCAAGTATCTGTCAGTTTGTTGTACTATGGTGGCTTGGCTGTTGCTGTGATTCTGGAAACCATGCCAACCAGTATTTCAAATACCAGCAGTGTCACTCATAGTGTACAGATTTTGGCAGAAATTTTAGACTAAGAAAGACTAGGAAGAAGTACATAGTGATCTATATCTGAAAAAAAAAAAATACCCATTGACATCGCTATGAATAGTAATAGAACATCATCTTATATCATGCCAGAAGATGAGCGCATCAGGTCAGTAGGCTGTCAAAATATGATGAAGGAAGAGCTGCTTCTTCAAAGTGGAGTTAACCTTAATGACATACATGGAGTAAAGCTTTTGGAACATTTATCTTTTGATGTGGCCTGACTCAAAATGAGAAGAAACAGCTGTAAATGCCCATTGATAATCAGAACATGAAATGCATGAAGTATAAATCTAGGAAAATCAGAAATCATAAAAACTGAAATGGAAAACATAACTATCAATATCTTAGGCATTAGTGAGCTGAAATGGACTGGTACTGGCCATTTTGAATCAGACAATCATAACATCTAGTATGCCAGGAATGACAAATTGAAGAAGAATGGCTTTGAATTTATAGTCCAAAAGAACATTTCAAGATTTATTCTGAAGTACAATGTTGTCAGTGATAAGATGATATCCATACACATACAAGGAAGGCTAGTTAATATGACTATTTTTCAAATTTGTCCACTGACAATAAATTATGCACCTCCAAAGCCATAGATGAAGAAATTGAAGAGTTTTACCAATTTCTACAGTCTGAAATTGATCAAACATGTAATCAAGATGTATAGATAATTATTGATGATTGGAATAAGAAGTTGGGAAAAAAAGACTAATCATTGGTAGTTAAAAAATATTACCTTGGTGATAAAAATGAACCAGAGATCATATGATAGAATTTTGCAAGACCAATGATTTATTCATTGCATAATGCTTTTTCAGCATAAACAGTGACTCTGAACATGGACCTTATGAGGTGAAATACAAAGGAATCAAATCATCTGCTGTGGAAGGAGATAATGAGAAGCTCAATATCATCAGTCAGAACAAGGCCAAGGATTGAATGTAGAACAGACCATCAATTGGTCCAATGCAAGTTCAAGTGGAAGCTGAAGGAAACTAAAACAAGTCTATGAGAACTAAAATGCAACCATGGTTATACCCCACCTGAATTTAGAGGTCATCTGAAGAATAGATTTGTCACCTTAAACACAAATGACTGAAGACCAGATGAGTTGTGGATAATATGAAGGACACCATCTATTAAGAAAACAAAGGGTCATTAAAAAAACAAGGAAGAAACAAATTACCAAAATGGATGTCAGAACAGATTCTGAAACTTGTTGTTGAACAAATAGTTGCTAAATTGAATGGAAGAAATGATGAAGTGAAAGAAGTAAACAGAGGATTTCAAAGGATGGCTAGAGAAGACAAAGTAAAATATAATGAAATGTCCAAGCAGGAAGAACACAATTAACATTGCTCCATCTGAAGGAAATGAAGAAAAATTCAAGCCTTAAGTTGCAATATTGAAAGATTCTATGGGGAAAATATTGAATGATTTAGCAAGCATCAATGGAAGATAGAAGAAATACAAAGTTTCTGTATTAAAAATAATTCCACAATGTTCAATCATTTGAGTAGAGAGCATAGGATCAAAACAGATGGTATTGAAAAAGGAAGTCCAAGATCTTCTGATGACATTGGTGAAAAACAAGCCTCCTGAATTCTACAGGATACCCATTGAGATGTTTCAACAAATGAATGCAACACTGAAAACATTCACTCATCTTTGCTAAGGAATTTGGAACACAGGTACCTGACCAATTGCCTAGAAGAGATCCTTATTTGTGCTCATGCCAAAAAAAGATGAACCAATGGGATGCAGAAATTATTGAACAATCATCATTAAAATCACATGAAAGTAAAATTTTTCTAAGAATAATTCAAAATGTTTGCAGCAATACATGGAGAGAGAATTGCCAGAAATTCACTCAGATTCTGAGGAGAGTGTGGAAAAAGGGATATCATTGCTGATGTCAGATAAATGTTGGTTGAAAACAGAAGACCAGAAAGATGTTTACCTGTGTATTATTGACTATGCAAAGTCATCTGACAGTGTGGATTATAACAAATTTTGTTATGATATCATTGTGAAGAATGGGAATTTCAGAGAGTATTCAATTGTGCTCAGGTGAAAACTGTACATAGACTAAGAAGCAGTCATTCAAACAAAGGGATACTGTATGTTTGAAATCCTTCCACCATACTTAATCTGAATGCTGAGCAAGAAATTAGAGAAACTGGACTAGATGAAGAATAGGTCAACAGGATTGGAGGAAGACCCATTACAATATGCAGATGACACAAACTTTCTTGCTGAAAGTGAAGATGACTTGAAACCCTTATTGATGAAGATCAAAGACTACAATATTAATTATGGACTACGTCTCAGCATAAATAAAACAAAACCCCTCACAATTAGACAAATAAGCCACATCATTATAAATAGATTTTGAAATTATAAGGGATTTCATTTTTATTTGGATCCACAATCAATACTCATGTAGACAGCAGTAAAGAAATCAATGTATTGCACCAGGAAAATCTACTGCAAAGGACCTTTTTAAACTGTTAAAGAGGAAAAGTAACACTTTGAAGAGTAAGGTGCACCTGACCCAAGCCATGGTATTTTCAATGGCCTCATATGCATACAAAAGCTGAACAATGAATAAGAAAGACTACAGAAGAATTACTGCATTTGAATTGTGGTATTGGTGAAGAATATTGAAACCACCCCGGAGTGCCAGAAAAATGAACAAATCTGTGATGAAACAAGTATGGTAAGAATGTTACTTAGGAATGAGAATGGGCAGACTTTGTTTCAAGTACTTTGATCATATTGTGTCAGAAGGAACCCTGGAGAAGGATATGCTTAGTAAAGTAGAGGGTCAATGAAAAAGGGAAAGACCTTCAAATAAATGGATTGGCATAGTGGCTGTCAAGCATAACAAAGATTTCAAGGCTAACACAGAACTGGGCATTATTTTGTTTAGTTGTATCCATATAAAATGCTATGAGTCAGAACCAGCTTGATTGCAGCTAACAACAACATTTTTTCAGGCATTAATTACATAGTTGTAAGAATTTTATCATCTGGAATATTAATTCTGTTAGGAGTTATTGAGATAGCTGGATATGGTTCTATTCTAATACTTGATAAGATAAGAAGTGTATGCTTTCTACTTGTAGAGGATTTTTTTTTTTTTTTGGTCTGTAAATATAAATTCTCTTTTTTGACTCTGGGATATCACTATAGTGTGATAACCCAATTTCACGATAATTCTTTTTAGAGTTAGAATTTTGATTTGATATATTTTCATGAGTGTTACATTAACTTAGATTTATTGAGATTGCTGTTACAGAATGGCTGTAATACATGTTGTTATTAGTATAATAACATGGTGAATTATATTAGATAATAATGTCTGTAAATTTAAATGGTGAAATCTTATTATTTAAAGGAAGTAGGTCTCTATGTTTTAAATTTTTTAATAAGATTGTCAGCGTGTATGAGTAGATTTTGTTTAAGTAAATTTTTAGTAGTGTGCAAGACTGCATGCCCACATTGTTCATGTGTCTGTTTATATATTCTTTCTAAAGGTAATTGTCATGATCTATATTAGCTAGCTATTATAGGAAGTTTTTATACCTTAGTTTTAGATATTCTTACCTAATTTTAAGGATTTTTACCTAGTTTTTTTTTTTTTTTTAATGAGCCTTGCATTTTAGTGAGTGCCATTCTTGCTGAAGAGTTGAACTAAGTTCATCCACTGCATTATTGTATTCTGTCTCTTTGCTATTGTTTTATGCAATATAAATTTTAAAGTCACTGTTTTATAATGTCTTGTCAAATGTCTTTTCCCAAAATACTTTGTTTGGCAAGTTTTAGTTTTATTTATTTATTTATTTTTGGTCAAGTGTTGGGTAATATGGTCAAGCTATTAGTAACTATCCATGAATGAGCATATGCATATATATAATTTTCATTTTCAGGAGCTCTGGTAGCGTACAGGAGCTCTGGGTAGCATAGTGCCTAAGGCATTTGACTGCTAACCAGAAGGCTGGAAGTTTAAACCCACCAGCCACTCCTCAGAAGGAAGGTTGGACAATCTACTTCTGTAGTGATACTGTCTTGGAAACCCAAGGAAGGGTCGCTATGAGTCCGGTCTGACTCGATGGCAAATAACAACAACAACAATTTTTATTTTACATTAGGGTTTATCTGATCAGTAAGTCCACAGCCAATACATTTGTATATTGGGATGATTTATCTTTAACTTTTTTGGTTAGGGTCATACTATGTGAGGTTCTGAAGGCACAACCTCTTAGTTTGCCATTTTTGGGGTAGTCAGAGCTCCCTATAGTGGAAACTAAGGAAAACAAACCAGAAAAATATTTTTCCTGTCTATCAAAGTTTATATAGTTACATCATGCCCCTCACTCAGCTCAGGGTGGAAACTTCAGTGTAACTTGACATGTTGAATTGCGAATTAATTGAAGAGCCTAATAAATGAATTCAAGAGATCTTGATAAGAATTCAAGAGATCTTGATTTTATTTGAGGTAAGACTGCTTTGAGATTCTAACTATTATGTTGATGAAAACAAAGTTCTCTCTTAGATGTAAGGTACTAATTAGTTTTATTAGCATAGATATTAGTTTATGCTCCATAATGGGTACAAAGCAATGAACTTACTTAATAGATAATTAGAAAAATAACAGTCTTAGATACAATATAATGATAAACATTAGTGATAAAGATGGTCTGTAAGGATTAAAAATTCTCCTTGTTTTGTAATTTATATTTGTTTACAAAATGTAAAAATAAATGAGCCTGAATTTTAGAAAGAATATTATATTATTAGCACACAAGGATTCGTACTCATTCATTATGGCAGAATGTTTCTAGAAAATATTGTAAAAATCATAAGCTAAATGATAAAACAACTGACAAAATGTGAAAATATTTATAATCTTTATCATGGAAAATGACTGATAATTCAAATATATAAAGAATTCTTAAGATTAGGGGATAAAGATCACAAACCAATAGACAAATAAAAGACAATAATGTTTTAAATATACAAATTTGCCTTTAAATATATAAAAACCACTTAAATATATGCATGTTTAGAAAAGGATAAATTAATATAACCATGAGATCACATTTTTAATCTATGAGATTATAAATTAAAACCAAAAAACCCAAACCCACTGCCATCAAGTTGATTCTGACTCATAGTGACCCCATTGGGTTTCTGAGGCAGTAAATCTTTACAGAAGTAAATTGGTCCACCTTACTTTCACTATGTGGCTGGTAGATTTGAACTGCCAACCTTCTAGTTAGCTGACAAATGCTTTAGGGACTGTGCCACCAGAGGTCCTCAAAACCAAACTCACTGCCATCAAGTGAATTCTGACCCATGTTGTTGTTGGGTGCCATTGAATCACCTCTGACTCACAGTGACCCTCTGCACAACAGAATGAAACACTGCCTGGTCTGTGCCAGCCTTGCCAACCTCACAACTCAAAAGCTTCAACTCTTTTCAGTCTTCCTTATTCATTGTCCAGCTCTTACATGCATATGAGATGATTGAAAATGTCATGGCTTAGGTTAGTTAGCTGCACCTTAGTCTTCAAAGAGAAATCTTTGCTCTTCAGCACTTGAAAGAGGTCTTTTGCAGCCACTTTGGCCAATGCATTATGTCATCTGATGTCTTGACGGCCTTTTCCATTGGTATATATTGTGTTGTTGTTGTTGTTAGGTGCTGTCGAGTCATTTCCAACTCATAGCGACCCCATGCACAGCAGAATGAAACACTGCCCAATCCCATGGCAGCTCCATGATCCTTGCTATACTAGAGCCCATCGTCGCAGCCACTGTGTCAAACCATCTCATTGAAGGCCTTCCCCTCTTTTGTCAACCCTTCACCTTACGAAGCATGACATCCTTCTCCAGGAAATGGTCCCCTCTGAAAACATGACCAAAGTAGGTGAGAGGAAGTCTGGTCATTCTCGCTTCCAAGGAGTATTTTGGCTAAACTTCCTCCAGGACAGATCTGTTAGTTATCTTAGCAGTCCATGGTACTTTCAGTATTCTTTGCCAGCACCACCACACAAAAGCATCAACTCTTCTTTGGTCTTCCTTATTCATTGTCCAGCTCTCACATGCATATGAGGCAATTGAAAATATCATGGCTTGTGTTAGGCACACCTTAGTCCTCAAGGAGACTTCCCCGCTCCTCAGCACTTGAAAGAGTTCTTTCACAGCCAACTTGGCCAGTGCTACACATCGTCTAATGTCCTGACTGCTGCTTCCATTGGCGTCGATTATAGAATCAAGCAATGTGAGTTCTTTGACAATGTTAATCTTTTCTCCATTTATCACGATGCTGCTTATTGGTCGAGTTGTGAGGATCTTTGTTTTCTTTATATTGAGATGTAATCCATACTGCAGACTGTGTTCTTCAATCTTCATCAGTAAGTGCCTCAAGTCATTCTGAGTTTCAGCAAAGTTGTGTCATCAGTGTATTGTAGGTTGTTAATTATTCTTCCTCCAATCCTGATGCCACATTTTTTTTCATATAGTTCACCTTTTCGGATTGTTTGCTGAGCATATAGATTGATTAAGTATGGGGAAAGGATACAACCCTGACACACTCTTTTCTTGATTTTGAACCATGCAGTGTTCGCTTGTTCTGTTCAAATGACAGCCTTCTGGTCTATGTACAGGTTCCTCATGAGTACAATCAAGTGTTCAAGAATTTCCATTCTTCTCAATGTTATCCACAATTTGTCATGATCCACACAATCAAATGCTTTTGCATGGTCAATAAAACACAAGTAAACAGCTTTCTGGTATTCTTTGCCTTGAGCAAAGATCAATCTGACAGCAGCTATGATATCCCTTGTTCCACGTCCTCTTCTGAATCCAGCTTGCACCTCTGGAAGTTCTCTGTCAATATACCGCTGCAACAGTTTTTGAATTATTTTCAGTAAGATCTTACTTGCATGTGATATTAATGATATTGTTCAATAATTTCCACATTGTGTGGGATCACCTTTCTTTGGAATGGGTACAAATATGGATCTCTTCCAGTCAGTTGGCCAGGTAGCTGTCTTCCAAATCTCTTGGCATAACCAAGTGAGTGCCTCCAGTGGGACATCCATTTGTTGAAATATCTCAGTGGGTATTCAGTCAATTCCTGAGCCCTGTTCTTTGCCAATTCCTTCACTGTAGCTTCAACTTCCTCCTTCAATACCATTGATTCTAGATCATATGCCACCTCCTGAAATGGATGAAGATTGACCAGTTCTTTTGGTACAGTGACTATGTATTCCTTCCATCTTCTATTGATGTTTCCTGCATCATTCAATATTTTTCCCATAGAATCTTTCAATTTTGCAACTTGAGGTTTAAATTTTTTCTCAGTTCTTTCAGCTTGAGAAATGTTGGGCCTGTTCTTCCCTTTTGGTTTTCTAACTCCAGGTCTTTGCACATTTTGTTATAGTAATTGGCTTTGTCTTCTCAAGCTGCTCTTTGAAATCTTCTGTTCAACTCTTTGATCTCAGCATTTCTTCCATTGGCTTTAGTTACTCTCTGCTCAAGGGCAAGTTTCCAAGTCTCTTCTGTCATCCATTTTGGTCTTCTCTTCTTTTCTTGTCTTATTAGTAATCTCTTGCTTTCTTCATGGATAATGTTCTTGATATCTTCCCACAATTCATCTGGCTTTCGGTCACTGGTGTTCAATGCATCAAATCTATTCTTTAGACGGTCTCTAAATTCAGGAGGGATGTATTCAAGATCATATTTTGGCTTTTGTGTACTTGTTTTAATTATCTTTAACTTCAAGTTGAACTTGCGTATGAGTAGTTGATGGTCTGTTCCACAATCAGCTCCTAGCCTGATTTTGGATGAAGATATTGAGCTTTTCCATTGCCTCTTGCAACAGATGTAGTCAATCTTATTACAGTGTGTTCCATCTGGTGAAGTCCACATGTACAGATACTGTTTGTGCTGTTGAAAAAATATATTTGCAATAAGTAAGTCATTGGTCTTGAAAAATTCTACCATACAATTTCCAGCATTATTTCTGTTACCAAGGCCAAATTTTGCAATTATGGGTGATTCTTCTTTTTTTCCAACTTTTGCATTCCAGTCACCAGTGATAATTAGCACATCCTGATAGCATGTTTGGTCAATTTCAGACTGCAGAATTTGATAAAAATCTTCAATTTCTTCATCTTTGCCTTTGTGGTTGGTGCATAAATTTGAATAATAGTCATATTAATGGGTCTTCCTTGTAGGTATATGAATATTATCTTATCACTGACAGCATTGTACTTCAGGACAGATCTTGAAACATTCTTTGTGATGATACATGCCACACCATTCCTTCAATTTGTATTGATTGTAGAACCAGGTAATATGAAGTTTTTGACAATTTCAATCTTCTCTCTATTTATCATGATGCTGCTTACTGGTCCAGTTGTGAGTATTTTTGTTTTCTTTATATCGAGGGGTAATTCATATTGTAGACTGTAGTCTTTAATCTTCATCAGTAAGTGCTTCAAGTCACCCTCACTTTCAGAAAGCAAAGTTGTGTCATCTGTATATCACAGGTTGTTAATGAGTCTTCCTCTAATCATGATGTCACATTCCTCTTCATATAGTCCAGCTTCTCAGATTATTTGCTCAGCTTGCAGAGTGAACAAGTATGATGAAAGTATACAAACTTGGCACACTCCCTTCCTGATTTTAAATCATGCAGTATCCCCTTGTTCTGTTCTAACGACAGCCTCCTGGTCTATATTCAGGCTCCTCATAAGCACAATTAAGTGTCCTGGAATTCTCATTCTTCTGAATGATATCCACAATTTTTTTTTATGATCCACACAATCAAATGCTTTTGCATAGTCAGTAAATACACAAGTAAACATTGTTCTGGTTACCTGGTGCCTCTCTGACAGGAATATACCACAAATGGGATGGCTTTAACAAAATGGAGTTTATTCTGTTACAGTTTGGGAGGCTAGAAGTCTGAGTTCCAAGTGCCAGGCTCTAGGGGCTGTGTGAGAGCCCTTCGACCTTGGGCTTCAGCTCTGACTCTTGCTCCTGCCCACTGAAGCTAGAGGGATCTCTTCACTCAGGCAGCTACTGGCTGCTGAGGATAACAAGCCCAAGCTTGAGAAATAAAATATCATAGTCCCAATGTTACCAAATCACACGATGTTACTACACCTCATGGCAGGCCATTAATTCAAGTCCATTGAAAGTCCCAAGGTCAGCATAGGATGGCAGGCTTCTGAAGAATGACATGGCTACATGCAGGGTTCAAGCATGCCATAAGCTAGAGACCATTCCCAAATCTGTTGCTTATATATGGGAAGCAAACCACATACCTGAAGGCAGCTACTCAGCTTCTCACAGTAGATTCTACCATGGAGTTGATTACCATTCTCATCATGGGGAATACTACATTCAGTTGCCCAGCCACTCATCCAGGCACAAGTTGACACAAAAACATAACCACCACAAATATCTTTCTGATATTCTTTGCTTTCACCCAAGATCCATCTGATATCAATAATGATATCCCTTGCTCCATGTCGTCTTCTGAATCCAGCTTGCATTTCTGGAAGTTCTCTGTCAATATACTGCTGCAACCCTTTTTGAATTATCTTCAGCAAGATTTTACTTGCATGTGATATTAATGATATTGTTCAATAATCTCCATAATCCATGGGATCACTTTTCTTTGGAATGGGTTCAAATATGGATCTCTTCCAGTCAGTCAGCCAAATAGCTGTCTTCCAAATCTCTGGGCATAGCCAAGTGAGTGCCTCTAGTTCTGCAACCATTTGTTGAAACATCTCAGTGGGTATTCCATCAATTCTGAGACTTATTTTGGCCAATTCCTTCAGCAAAGGTTTGACTTCTTCCTTCAATACCGTCTGACTCATAGAAACCTCCATTATAAATTAGAAATATGATAAATATACTACTGGGAATTCTCAGAGGGAACAGGCAATCTCAGACATAAGTCATGTGGATGCTAACTAGTAAACATTTTTTGGTGAAAAGTTGCAAATATTTAAGTAAAGTATATCTTTATTTATTTTTTAAAATTTTCCTACCAACCTTACTTTTAGTAAAGATGACCCAACAAAATGTGGAAATTTTCAAACAATTTAATTAATATTGCATGCAAGTATAGTTTGCTGAAAATAATTCAAAAACAGTTGCAGCAGTACACAGACAGGGAACTACCAGAAATTCAAGCTGGATTCAGGAGAGGTTGTGGAAAAAGGCCTATCACTGCTGATGTCTGATGGATCTTAGCCAAAAGCAGAGAATGCCAGAAAAATGTTTTCCTGTGTTTTATTGACTATGAAAAGGCATTCAACTCTGTGGATCATAACAAATTATAGATAACATTGCAAATAATAGTAATTCCAGAACACTTAATTGTGTTTATGTGGCACCTGTACATAGATCAAGAGGCAATTTTTTAACAGAACAAGGGGATACTGAATGGTTTAAAATCATGAAAGGTGTGTATCGGGGTTGCATCATACTTATTCAATGGATATGCTGAGAAAATAATCCAATAAACTGGACTATATGAAGGACAATTCAGTATAATTATTGGAGGAAGGCTCATTAACAATCTGTGATGTGCAAGTGCTACAACGTGCTTGCTGAGAGTGAAGAGGACTTGAGCACGTTCTGATGAAGATCAAAGACTGCAGCCTTCAGTATAATTTCCACTTTAATATAAAGAAAACAAAACTCCATCCAAGTGGACCAATATCAGCATCATGATAAATGCAGAAAATACTGAAGTTGTAAAAGATTTCATTTTACTTGGATCCACAGCCAATGCCCACGGAAGAAGCAGTCAAGAAATGAAACAACATATTGTATTGGGAAAATGTGTTGCAAAAGACCTCTTCAATGTGTTAAAAAGCAAAGATTTCACCTTGAGGACTAAGATGAATGTGACTCACATCACGATATTTTCAATCACCTCTTATGCATGCAAAAGCTGGAAAATATATAAGGAAAACCATAGAAGAATTGATGCCTTTGAATTACATTGTTGGAGAAGAACATTAACTATACCATGGACTGCCAGAAGAATGAACATATCCATATTGAAAGAAGTACAGCCAGACTGCTCCTTAGCAATGAGAACGGTGAGACTTGACCTTGGTCACGTTATCAGAAGGGACAGTCTTTGTAGAAGTACATCAGACTTGATTGGGTGGAGGGTCAGTGAAAAAAGACTCTCAAAGACATGAATTGACACAGTGGCTGCAATAATGGGCTCTAATATAACAATGATTGTGAGGATGGTGCAGGACTGTGCCATGTTACATTCTGTTGAACATAGGGTTGCTATGAGTCACTCCTGGCACCTAACAACACAGGAATCTTACTTTTTGGAATTTGCCCTGAAGGTACACATCCAACAATAAAATAATTGTATTCACAAGTTTATGTGTTTCAACATTGTTTGCAATCACAAACTATTTGAACAACCTAAATGCTTATGCATAAAAGAGTTGCTGAGTATAATTGCACTAAATCCACAAAATGAACTACTATGCAGTTATACAAAAAGAATAATGATGATTTCTATAAACTAATAAGGAATGATTGTCAAGATTGAAAAAAAAACAACATGCAAAGAATATATGTGATAATTTTGTGTAAGAAAGAATGATAAATTACAAAATATATACATAGCTTCTCATTTGAATGAAAATGTAGAGAAAAGATAAGTTTAGTAATTATATACAGTAAAGATAAAAATAAATTAGGATTAGATTGTTAACCTTTAGGGAATTGATGAGAATGTAGTAAAACAGAAAGAGGGCAGGGGAATGTATCAGAGTAAAAAGGATGAAGAGGAGGATGAAATCCCTTTAATTATTCCTTTTTGTATTTTTTACTTTCAGGACATTTTACAAATGCAACAAATGGATACCATAACCATCTAGAGAGAAGGGGGGATGAGAAGGGTTAACTTAACTGAGTTTGGAGCTTAAATAATCATTTGAATATATAATGTAAGATTAAAGGAAAAAGCTACACTTTCATAATATACTCTAGTTAATATACATGCTTTACCCAGGAGCATGTGTGAACAAATCTGAAGATACTGGACGTAGATTGTAGGTCAACCAAATAAGTAAATATATTGTGGATAACAGAGTCAGAGTTTTCACTCTCCAAAAACAAAGCTATACATACAGGAAAAAGGAAGTCTAGTATGATCCCTGTACTGTGTAATGGAAGGAAAGATACTATGTGAACTCATTTTTATAATAAAGGTATGGAATTAGACATAGATGTGTGTTTTTGCATATACATAGATATGTACATATATTTTATACATATATTTTCTAGCTGTGTCCATTAAGAAGGGCAAGAAGCAATGATGCCAAAATTTATTTTGTAGTACTTCCTACTTTTAAGGAAGTATGAAAAAAAATAATGGAGCATTTTGAAAGAAGAGAAGAGTCAACTTGAAGTGAACCTTAAAGATAAACTCTCGCTAAATGAAAAAAAAAAAAATAAAATAATAATAATAACAGTAATAGACTGGAATCCATTTCCATTCCTGTCAAGTCAATTCTGACTCAAAGAGACAGTATAGGACAGAGTAGAACTGCCTCATAAGTTTTCCAAAGCTGTAATCTTTAGGGAAGTACATTGTCTACACTGTCACATCTTTCTCCCATGAAGCATCTGGCAGTCTTAAACTGCCTACCTTTTTTTTGTTGTTGTTGTCATGTGCCATCAAGTCAAACCCATCTCATAGAGACCCCTCCTTGAGTTTCTGAGACAGTATCACTATGGAAGTAGATTGCCCAACCTTCCTTCCAAGGAGTGGCTGGTGGGTTTGAACCACCAGCCTACTGGTCAGCAGTCAAGTGCCTTAAGTACTATGCTACCAGAGCTCTTACTTTTTTGTTAGTCACTGAGCATTCAATCACTATGCCACCAAGTGTCCTTATAACCTATAGAATTAAAAACATATATCCATTGGACTATTCCTATAAGAATGAAGAATAAATGAATGAGTGGATAAATAAATAAATAAATAAATAAATAAATGATAGATTAACAAATAAGAAAATAAATGATAGAGAAGAGAAAGCTGTTCACTAGAGTAGAATTCTAATTAATAAATGTAGAATAAAATGCAAATGAAAACATTTCTGTTTGGCACACACCAAGATAGTATCAATTTATGCAAGAGTCATTAGTGGATGCTTATATTACTGAGTCAAAGTATAATGAGAAATGGGGTATTTGCATAAACTCTATTATCTTGTCTCAAAATACTTGCTTATTGCAAAGGAGAAAGTGCAACTTTGCAGTGCAGAAAACAGGCATATGCCAGTGTAACAAAGTGATCAAAGTTAGAGTCACCAGTAATAAGACACAACAGCCAGCATCAAGGGCCTCCTTGCCTTACGTGATACCCTAAAAAGAATACAATAGCATCTTTTATTTTAAGTTTGCCAAAAATGCAAAGAATGTCATAATGAGGAAGTGTCATAAAAATCCAAAACTGAGAAACATTATACAAAGCAAGTTGTCAGTTATTATGGATTGAATTGTGATGCCCAAAATAAGTGTTTTAAATCCTTATCTTTATACTTGTGGATGTAATCCCATTTAGGAAAAGGGTTTCTTTGTTAAGTCAATGGATCCCTATGCATATAGGGTGCGTTTTAAACCAATCATTATTGAGGTATAAAAGGAGCAGATTAGCCATAAAAACAAACAAGAGGGAAAGATTACTGCCACATGGATTTTTGCAAGGAATACTAAGAGAAGCCAAGACAAGGATTTTTCCTCAGAGCAGACAAGGAGAGACTTCCCTTAGAGCCAGCACCTGAATCCAGACTTCTAGCCTCCTAACCTGAGAAAATAAATTTCTGTTTGTTAAGGCCAACCGATTGCGGTATATCTGTTATAGAAGCATGAAAAAACTACAACAATATTGTTCAAAAATATAAAGAGCAGGAATTTAAGAATCAGGAATTGTCCCAGATTGGAGAATAATAAGCATATATGACAAACAAAGTCAAAAGTGGGAAAGTGGGCTGGATCCTGTACATTAGTAGAACACTTAGTGAAATTTCAATATGAATTTGCATATTATTTAATACTATTGTGTTCAAATTGTGTTGTATTGTATTAAAATTAAATTAAGAGCTCGGGTGGCACAGTGCCTAAGGTATTTGACTGCTAACCAGAAGGCTGGCGGGTCAAACCCACCATCCGCTTCTTGGAAGGAAGTTTGGGCAATCTA